>NC_053024.1:338598149-338944330 GCF_003073215.2 Triticum urartu | reverse complement strand
TCCTTTAATATTTACTTGGGGTGCCTTGGGCATACCCAAGCTTGAGCTCTTGCCTCTCTTCCTTCTCCTCACATCGAGACCTCCTCAATCTTTGAACACTTCATCCACACCAAACTTAACCGAACTTTTAGTGGCGGGGTTAGTGAATATGGCAACGAAATCCCATCATGTACTGCTGCAAAATTATTGTATAATTATAAACAAACATTACCCACTATATGCTATCACAATTCTGTCGGGTCGTTGGTGCGACATATGGTAATGGATGGCTTATCATTGTGGGAGCCAATAAAACATCGCCGGTGCATGGAAACGGGATAAGGCAAAGACATGCACGCCGGTGAATCTTACCCAGCTTCAGGGCTCTCCATGGAGATAACACCCCTAATGCTTCTCTGCGGGGTCTCCGCATGATCACTAGCTCGATGGGTAGCTACAGAATGCCCCTTGAGTTGTTTGGTGAAAGGATGAAGGAGGGCCAGGCCAGCCCGCTCCTCTTCTCCTTGTGGTCTCTAAAAACTATCCAAAGAGCGATCCCCCCTGCATGGGAAACCTGGGGGTTTATATAGGCCTACCCCCCAGGGGTACAATGGTAATCCGGCTAGGCGTGGGCCCTGGCCGTCGGTGCCTACGCCCGCCGGCCTCTCCGCCGACTGGTGGGCCCGCCGGCTGCCGACCCTTTAGTCGACAGGCCGGCCCCACCGCTCGGGGGTCCTGTCGGGGGCTGGTTACTGTTACCTTGCCCCTAGTGACGATGGCTTTGTCGTGGTAAGCATGGCTACAGTGCCGCCGCGAGGCGGCTCATCACTGTAGCCTTACCTTCTCTTGTCTCCTTAGTGAAGCACCTCCTTGGAGGGAGAGAGCTGGCCGGCTATTGGAAGCCGACCATACCCTTGGCCGACTGTGGGAAGCCTGGCCGCCTTTGGGATCTCCTGACCGAGGGGTCCCGCCACCCACGGGTCGTACTGACCGCTCGCCGTGGGTGACGTCACGATCATCGTGGCAACAGTGCCGCGCCGGACGGGTGGTGGCCGCCCCGTACGGTGCACTGTGGCCACGCATGCGCCGGGATTCGGGGTTGGCAGGCTTTACTGTAGCCACGCCCCGTCTTGTCGCCGTTATGTGGGTGCAGACTCTGAGGGCAAGATCTTAGCCGCCTGTTGAGGGGCCGGCTCCCGGGAGTCGGCCTTTTCATGGCCGGCTTCTGGAAGTCGGCCTTCTCGTGGTCTTGTTTCTCAAGGATTTCAGGGCTGGGCCACCTTCGCGCAGCCGGCTTGAGAGGTAGCCGGCTGGGGGAAGGCGGCCCCATGTCTTGGACGCTTGGAGGCTTGATTGGCCTATAATTTTTCTGAAGTGCCAGCGAGAGCCGGCTAGGCTACCCGTGGCCATTTACTCCGACAGTAGTCCCCGAAGCTAGTTGGGATCTGAGGCAGAAAAAAGTCGAGGAGCTCAGTCAGCTTCCTGTCTTGAGGAGCCGGGAACTAGGAGCCGGTTTCGACTAGGTGCGCCGTCTCCTAGAGATCTCGAAGCTTGAAGGCCGGTGCCAGTCGGCGCGCGAGTCCGGCTGTGAGCTGACCGTTCGTCATCTGCGTGCCACGTGGCATCCTCCGACTGGAGGGGCCTGCCTGCCCACGCACGCGACGGGACACCGCCGCAGTCTGGAGCCCGCCACTACAGGGCCTCAGCCCATGCGCGGATCTTCTACGGCCCAGACGGACCACGCGTGCCCTAGTGGCGGTTTCCTCATGCCGCGATGCGCAATAATCGCGGGGCGTGGGGGAGTGGGTGCAGTTAATCCCACATCCCCGCACGTCCTGCCTCCTCGGCTTCGCCACACGAGGCTATAAGTAGGGGGAGAGGAGGGGAGCGCCAAACGCTCGCGCGCTCTCCCTAGCTCTGCCCCCTCCTTCTTCTTCCTCCTTTCATCGTGACAGCTACCTGCCACCCCTCGGCCTTCCTGCCAATCTTCTTGGCTTGTCGTCACTTCGTCGCAGCTGGGTCGTGCGCCCTCCTTTCACCGCGCCTTTCTTGCCGCCGCGCCGTCCCCATGGCGTTGTCAAGCTCCTGGGATGGCTCCAACGTCCACGACGACCACGTCGACTTCCTCCGTCGGACGCGGCGGCTGCCGGGCACGGATCTCGTGCGGGTCCGCCTTGCACCGGAGAGGGAGATCTCACCGGCGCCAGAGGAGGATGAGCGGGTAATATTCCGCTCACACTGCCTGCGCGGCTTCGGCCTGCCGGCGAGCGGGTTTCTCCGCTCGTTCCTTGAATTTTATCATCTCCAGCCGCATCACCTCACTCCCAACGCGGTGATGCTGCTGTCGGCCTTCGTCACCCTATGCGAGGGTTTTCTTGGCGTCCTCCCCACTCTTGAACTGTGGGGAGAGTTATTTCAGTGCAAGCTCGGCACCATGCGGCGCCTTCATTGCCAGGCGGAGGACGAGCGACAACAACCCATTTCCGCCCATCCCGCTGATCCAGTCGGTGAAGCTCTAGCAGAAGTCCTACTTCTACATGAAGAATATTGCTCCGCAAGGTGACTTCGTCAACCTGCCGGCTTACGTAGCCGGCCTGCCGGCTGGGAGGCAGCCTTCATGGTCCTTCCGGTCCAGGTCGTTGTCTCCGGGCGGGTCCGCCTCCGTTGCCTGGCTCCGGGTGATGATCCAGTCGGAGGGTCTGTCCGGGGCCGACCTGGTGGCCGCCTTCGTGGAGCACCGGGTGCTCCCGCTCCAGGGCCGACCTCATATGATCTGTCAGATGAGCGGACGCTTCGACCCATGCCGGCTAAGCACCAAGGAGATGCCTCACGCCGAGGTGTCTTACATGGTGAATTACATTTCCAACTACAAGCTCACCGAGGACTGGCAGTACGGCAAGGTGCCGTACTCTCGCGCCAATCCTCCGCCGGTGGTAAGTTTCTCTTCCTCTTTCTCTTTGCTTGTTGCCGAGTTCATGTTGGCCAACTCCTAACCAGCCCGCCTTTGTTTGGGAGAACCCCAAGCTTCCACCAGCACCCGGGGCCGCGGGGGTGGAACGCCAGTTCCTCCCCGACCGTACGATGGACGATGTAGACGACCCAGACCTAGGGGCGGCCGCCATGGAGGACGACGTTGCGGGGGAAGGCGGCGACGCAGGCTGGTCTGGGCTCGGGGCCGGCTTTGAGGACTGGCCGGATGACGACGAGGCCGAAGTCATTCCGCGCCGCCTACCGGCGCCTGATCACCATGGTGCGGGCCCATCCGCCTGGCCGACTGCCCATGGTGGGCGCAGAAGCGCCGGGCTGCGTCGATCCACTTCGGTAGTCGGCCGAAGAAGCCCAAGAGTACCGCGGCGGCGACCAAGCGGGATGAGGCGGCCGCGAAGGCAGCCCGCTTCCGCAAGGTGGTGAAGCAGCCGCAGGCGGTCTCAGCGTAAGTGTCACTGTTCTCATGCCTTTCTTTTTTCTTCTTCTTCGGTTGATGTTTTTCCAAACCCTTTTTCTCGATTTATCAAACAGGGCCCCTCTTTCCCTTGGGCGAGTCCCGGCCGCCTCCATAGTCGGAGCCGTAGGAGGGTCTTCAAGCTCGCGCCGGGTAGATTCCCGCGCCGACCTCCTAGAGGCGACGGAGCGGAACGCACGGGAAGTGCGGGAGGAGCAGGAGGCGGAGGAGCGGAGGGCGGCTCTAGAGGCATAGCAGAAGTCGGCGGAGGCCGCAGACGCGGAGAGGGAGGCGGAGGCCCTGCAGAACCAGCCTACGCAATTCGTCATTCCCCTCCGCGCCGCGGCTCCCGACGCCCCTGTGCCCCCGTTGGAGGAGGCCGGCCATGGCCAGCCGGAGATGGAGAGGGAGGCGTCGCCATCACCGCCGAATGGAGCGGGCCGAGGAGGCCGGCCTGAAGTGCCGCCAGCGTAGACGGCTGGGGGCGAGCCGACCGTGGGAGGGGATCTTGTGATCTCATCACCGCTTCGCCAGCGCGCGGGGAAGGTGACTTCAGCGCCAGACACGCAGAAGGCCGTGGACGCCGGTTCGTCGGCCCAGGACCTAGAAGCGGCCAGCGATAGCTCGTCCGGGTGGACGCCGGGCAGCGGGACAGCTGTGCTGAATGTGGCGGCGCAGGACGTCTGGAACCGGCTTCAGGCCCAAGCCATCGCGCTGAAGCAGTATACCCAGGAGTTTCTCACGACGCGGTCGGTTATTCGGGTGAGTCCTCCTGCTCCTTGTCGATTGCTTTTAATTTCTTCTGTGGGGGCACGTCAGCGCACCCACTGGGTGTAGTCCCCGACTTCTGAGCCGGCTACTGAGCAGGCGGCTTGGAACTTATTGGAAAGCTTGATTGCCATCTTGTTCTCACTCGTGTCCCTTTTCTTCTCTGCAGGAGTACCACAACCTCCGCGCGGCCGCCTTCAACTCCCAGGTCCAGGAGTTGAATCAGAAAGCCACTGATCTGATCGAGAGCCGGAGTAAGCGCTTCGTTTTTCTTTTAAGTGGGGGCGCGTCAGTGCACCCACTGGGTGTAGTCCCCAAGATTCGGGCTGACTACGGAGTAGTCGGGTCGGTTCTTTTCCTGACGACTTCTTTCTTTATATTTGCAGGGGCCAATGCTGACTTGAGGAGCTAGCTGAGTGGAGCCCAGACCGCCCTTCGTGCCAAGGAGGCAGAGTGCGCCGCCCTGGCTCAAGAGCGTGACCGCCTGGCCATGAGGCTGGCCGACTAGGAGGAGAGCCACAAGGCGGCCCTGAAGGCGGCGCTGGGACAGCGAGGCTGCCCTCAAAGCCGAATATGGGACCGAGGCGGCAAACTGGGCCGAGATGAGGCAAGCGCTGAGCCAAGGCTACAGCCGGGTGGAAGACTTGATTGATGGTAGGCCGCCTTCTTTGCTTCCTTGTCTGCCTTCTACTATCTGATTCATTTTTTGACTTGGTGCCACTGCTTTCCTCTTTGTGCAGATTACTTTCCCGGCTACTCTGCCGCCGCCACCCAAGCCATCGAGGCCTACCGCGACGCGCGGCGGCAGGCGGGGGCTGAGATCACGCCGAATGCCAGCCGTTCACTTGAGGAGCAGCTTCTGGGGCTTCAAGCCCGCCTGCAGCCGGCACACCGCATGCTCCGCCGTCTTCAGCACGTCGGGGTGCAAGTGCTGGCCGCCCTCTGGCCTGGCGAGGTGATTCCGCGCACCCCAGGTCGGACTGCCGACTGGCTGGAGGTCGCCGTCGGCCGCTTCGAGGCTTGGAAGGCCTCAACGGCTCAGTCTGGCGCAGGGCAGGCACTGAAGTTTGTTCGAGCCTGGTATCCCGGGCTGAACTTAGACCAGCTGAGCACCTGGCGGCAGGAGGATGACGAGGAGCTGGAGGCGGTGCGGCCGGCTATCATCCAGCGCGCCTCGGCGATCGCCGAGTATATCGATACCAGCGCCTTTGCTCCTGAGGTGGATGACGCCGGCGTCGCTCAGCCGGAGGAGTGGTTCGGGCTGAACCCGGCCGAAGGTGAGGACTCGGCGGAGGAGATTGCCTCCAGTGATGAGGGCGAAGGGGAAGAGGGAGAGGATGACAAAGATGCTGCGCCGGATGGTGAAGCGACTAGCCCGCCTTAGCCCGATCGTGCCTCTAGCAACGATGCCGAGACTCACCAGCCGGTCACTCCTCCAGCTGGCACCGCCGACTCCACCAACCTGCCCAACTTGCCTGTTGTTCCCCTGGCTTGATCCATCGTCCTAGCTTTCCTGCTTGTTACTTCTTTGAACAATCTTTAAATTTGCGCAGTTCCACCCACTGGGGTGTATTCAGACTATATTGAATGCTGGCCTTTCGAAGGTCTTCTGTGTAAATATTATGCATGTGTTTGGCTTCCGTTTATGTTTGCTTTTTATCCTTTAGCTTTTTCCTTTGCTGCCTTTCCTTGGCCGCTGCCTTCCCAGTCAGACAGCTGCTCTGCAGTCTGTCGCCGGAGAAGGACTTGGTCGTTTTGGGAAGGCAAGTACTCGAGCTTTCTCAGATTGCAGCAAGGTGGACGGGAAGCCGGCCAGCCGGCTGCTCTGGTAGCCGGCTGGCGGGTGGGAGGCCGGCTCGCGTTATATAAGTTCGTTGGTCCTTAGCCATTTTTCGCGTGGGCATCCTTTCCTGCCCTTGGCTCTTGCTAGTCGGACAGTCGGTTCTTCGTTCTGTGACTTTTTGGCAAGAGGGGGCTTGGGTGTCGGCACACTACTTGTCTGACTGCAGGTAGAACTTCAGATATAACTTGAGGCGGTGAGTCCCCGGGCCGACTGGTCGAACCCGGTGCCGGACGAACAAAGCAAGTGTAGTAACATAATCGTATGCGCGATACTTGTCTTTCATTGAAAAAAGAGGGTAGTCCCCGAGTGCTCCTCGAGGCACCCCTTGTCTCGTACTTAGTACAAAAGGTAGCGTGCTACGTACTATTTTTTAAATGTAAAATCTTCGGAGGAGATTGGCGTTCCACAGTCGTTCCGACTCCTTGCCGGAATCATCTCTCTTGCGTGCCTTCGGCTTCTGCGCGTCGATTAAGTAGTAGGAGTCGTTGCCTAAAGCTCTGCTGATGATGAAGGGGCCCTCCCAAGGGGCCAAGAGCTTGTGCTGGCTGGCTGTTCGCTGGATCAGCCAGAGCACAAGATCACCCTCTTGGAAAGATCTTGGCTTGAACTTCCGGCTGTGGAATGGCGCAGACCCTGCCGATAGATGGCGGACCGACTGAGAGCTAACAGTCGGCCTTCTTCCAGCAGGTCAACACTGTCTTCTCGTGCTTCCTTGGCTTCCGCCTCCATGTACATGGTGACTCAAGGCGAGTCGAACCCGATGTCAGCTGGGATGACAGCCTCGGAAACATATACAAGGAAGAAAGGGGTGAAGCCGGTCGACTTGTTTGGGGTAGTGCGCAAACTCCAGAGGACGGCCGGTAGCTCGTCGAGCCAATAGCCGGCCGAACGCTCCAGTGGCACAACCAGTCGGGGCTTGATGCCGGAGAGGATGAGGCCGTTTGTTCGCTCAACCTGGCCATTTGACTGTGGGTGGGCAACGGACGCTAGGTCCAGCCGGATGCCGCGTGTTGTGCAGAAACGTACCAGTGCTCCATTTGCAAAATTTGTGCTGTTGTCGGTGATGATGCTATGCGGTACGCCATACCGGGTTGTAATATCTGCGATGAAGGTGATGGCAGTCGGCCCATTCAGTTTCTTGATCGGCTTTGCCTCAATCCACTTGGTAAATTTGTCCACAGTGACGAGCAGATGCGTCATGCCGCCGCGTGCCGTCTTGAACGGGCCCACCATGTCAAGCCCCCAGACGGCAAAGGGCAAGGTGAGGGGGGTGGTCTTGAGTGCAGAAGCCGGCAGGTGTTGCTTGGAGCTGAAAACTTGGCACCCTTTGCAGTGTTTGACTAGTTGCTTGGCGTCTTCCAGAGCAGTCGGCCAGAAAAATCCATAGCGAAAAGCCTTGGCGACGAGTGATCTTGAGGCTGCATGGTGGCCGCATTCGCCTTGGAGGAAGTCCCTGAGGATTGCTATGCCCTTCTCTGGTTTGGCGCCGCGCTGGAAGATTCCAGTGACGCTGCGCCTAACAAGCTCTCGGCTGACGATTGTGTAGGCTCCGGCTCGGCGTTGAACTTGTCTTGCCAAGATCTCATCGGTTGGCAGCTCTCTGTTTACTAAGAAGTTGAGGATGGGCTGGGCCCATGATGGAGCTGTGACTTCTTCTATTGTCAGGACTGCCACTGTGATAGGGGCGGCTGGGCTGGGTGTTGAAGAGTTGGAGTCGGAGTCGGCCATCGCCTGTTGTGTTGATGCAGTCCCCGTGCCGGCTGCAGTAGCCCCCGGGCCGAGTTCCAAATTCCCCGGGCTGGGTGCGACTATAGCAGTCCACGGGCCGCCTGTTGGAGCCTGCTTGGTTACTCAAGTCAGATCTGACTGCGTTGGGGTCAGGCGGCACGAAGATGGAATCAAATTCTGGAGACGGCTTGATAGGGCTTGAGGAGGCGGTGGAGATTAACGCCGGCTGGTATGGCTTGTCGGGTGGATCCTACTCGTGCCAGGGCATCTGCTTGCATGTTGTCGGCATGTGGTACATGAAGGATCTCACTTCCTTCAAAATATCCACTGATTTGCTGGACGAGGAAATGATAGCTCGCCATGTTTGTGTCTTTGGCGTCCCATTCACCGAACGACTGTTGGACCACCAAATCCGAGTCGCCATAGCACAAGATCCGATGGATGCCGAGCTCTTTGGCTAGCCGGAGCCCATGTATGAGCGCCTCGTACTCGGCCACATTGTTGGAGGCGGAAAAATGAATTTGCAATGTATACTTGAGCTTGTCGCCCTTGGGAGAGGTGAGGACGATGCCGGCTCCCAAGCCGGTGTACATCTTGGACCCATCGAAGTGCATCCGCCAGTGAGTGGAGTCGGGAGCCGGTGGCAGCTATTGGGTTTCAGCCCAATCAACGAGGAAGTCGGCCAGCGCCGGGGACTTAATAGCGGTGCGGGCCTGGTAGAAGATCGCGTAGGGGGGCAGCTCAATGGCCCATTTGGCCACTCGGCCGGATGCATCCCGGCTGCCTATGATCTTGGCGAGCGGGGCAGTACATACGACCGTGATGGGGTGCTCTTGAAAATAGGGCTTGAGCTTCTTGGCAGTGAAGTACACACCGTAGCACATCTTCTGGTAGTGTGGGTAGTTCTGCTTCGAGGTGGATAATACTTTGCTTAAATAATACACCGGCCTCCGCCGGAGTCGCGAAGAGCTCGCCAGAGTCGCTGGAACCTCCGACGCTTCCGCCGCCTGAGGAGCCGCCAAGGGAGCGGTCGGCGGGCCTGGTCCGCGCTGCAGCAGGGTCCCGGCCACCTCTCCCGGGGCAACACTCCAGCCGGCGCCCGTTCGCGTCGAAGACCTTGAAGAACATCACCGAAGCACCGTCGTACTCCAAGTGGATCGCGAAGGCGCCTCTTGTCCTGCAAACCCGGGCGATTTTGCTCCAGCCTCGAGTCGTGAAGACCTCGCCCGGGGCAACGACCGCGACCTCTGCCTCGGTCACGAGGGTGCTACAGCCGGCGTGCTGTAGCCAAAGCTCCAGGAGTTCTCCCTGCGGGATGATGGAGGCGAAGAAGGGAGGAAGGCAAATCCAAGACCGAGGAGGCATGGCGGCATGGAACACGAACTCTCGGGACGACCCACACCCTCGTGACCTGTCGGCGCCGACGGCGGCGCCACCCATGGCGATCAGCATCAGCTCCTTCAGGGCCCTCGATGTGGGCGTACAAGGGAAGCGGGAACCTCGGCGGTGGCCGCTCGCACCAGGGCCTCGACACCACCCGATGGGCCCCCTTGTCCCGGCTGTGGAGGGCGAGTCGTTTCTTCGGCGGGAGCGGGTCTGGTTCCTGTCGGGGAGCCTTTCCCTTATCTGCCATCGAGAACCAGCGGATCGGAGCCATCGCAGCAAGACGGAGCAAAGACCGGGGAGAAGGAGAAGCAAGAAGGGATGGACTGGAAGGGCGCGTGCCGTTTCGTACTTATGGCCGGTGAAGGCCAACCGCCGACCTCCACGATCGCAGGTAATCATGACCCACTTTGCATGCAGGGACTTGTCCAATTCGTGCAGTTGACGAGGCGCCATGGGGAAGTGGAGATGCCCATGTCCAATCAACCGCCTCGCGGCGCCCAAGGCCGCAGGCTGTTAGGGCCCGCGGCGCTTCGCTCTTGCCCTTCCGCCTCCCTGCACGGCCAAGTCCGGGCGCGCCTTGGGCCCAGGGGCTACTGTTGGCGTTCTGGGAACGGGGGTCCCCAGACTTACCTGCCTGCGGCCTGCGGCGTGGCTCAAAGGGGGGCCCAGCATGGCCCATCTTCATCAACACAGACCCAAGACCCTCGCAAGGGGCCAAGGCTCGCGGGGCGGACGACGCGGAGCTTCCTCAGGCACGGCCTCATCAGGCTGGCTCGCGAGGAGGCGGAGAGATCAAGGCGGGGTACCTCACGAGGTGCCCGTGACGCAAGCCATGACGACCAAAGGCGCCAGGCGGGCGCCAGCCGCGCAGTGTCCTCCTTTCCTCTTTGGTGCAAAGGGAGCAAGCGCAGGCCAGAGCATCAAGCAAAGGCACCCATTTCGGTGCAACGAGACCAAGACCAGTCCAACGGCAGGGAGGAAGTCATTGTGGAGCCCAAGCCAGCGTCACCACCAGAGTCTTTGGCAGGCGAGGACCAACTTTAGTCAGGATAAGTGTACCAGATGTTCCCCTTCAAAATGGCCAATTGTTAGCGCCCTTCCCGCTCAATATTTGGGAAGAGGCCCAGGGACTTTGCCTATAAATAGGACCAGCCACCCACGGGGTAGGGGGGAGAAGATCGAATCAGAGGGAGAATCGAGAAGAGAGAGAGAGAGAGAAGGGTGATTGAACTCCTCCCAGCAGTTCATCGCCCCAGCCAAGAACAGACCCTTGCGAGGCTGTTCTTCCTTGTATTGCTCATCATCATCAGCCCAAGAGGCAATCCACCACACCACACACTGGAGTAGGGTATTACACCACAACGGTGGCCCCAACTAGTATAAACCCTGTGTTTCTTGTGCTGTTGTTTCCTTAGCCTAGATCCTAGCGAGGCGGAGGGGTGCAGGTAGGTAGAAGGCGAAATCTCCGCGCGCACCCCAGTGTTCTAACCTCAAGGGTCTGCTGGAACCCGAAATCCGACATTTGGCGCGCCAGGTAGGGGTGTGCCGGAATTCGTCTTCCACCACCCCGTTCTCCTCCGACCATCGCGTCCATGTCTGACGCTCGTCGGGCCCGTGCCGAGCGCCGGGCCGCTCTCGCTTCCCGCGTCGCCCAGATGGCTCCTGTCGGCGAGCGTCCTCGCCGTTCCCCGTCACCTACCGTCAACGCCGCCACCGGCCCGGCGGGGGACGAGCAGCAAGCGTCGTCTCAGCATCCGTCCTTGCGGCAAGACGGCCCCACCGCTACTCCCTCGCTCACCCCAGCTGGTTCTTCGTCCCGCGCGCTCCGCGCACCCATGGAGGCTCGAGCTGCGCTCATCGCGGCAAACGAGCTCCTGCGCTACCGTCCCTTCAACAACGTCTACGAAGAATGGCTCGACCGCGTCGGCGAGCTCGTCCGCGCCACAGGGGG
This sequence comes from Triticum urartu, assembly GCF_003073215.2. Classification (NCBI taxonomy): domain Eukaryota; kingdom Viridiplantae; phylum Streptophyta; class Magnoliopsida; order Poales; family Poaceae; genus Triticum; species Triticum urartu. Next base: position 338,933,233 of record NC_053024.1, on the reverse strand, counting down.
CTCTCCTGCGCCGTCCGTTCCGCTGCACCGCACCCCGCCCCGCACGGGCGACGAAGCTCCGGCGGTGCCCTGGCCGCCTCCTCCTCAAGAAGGCGCCATGGCTCCATGGCGCGTGGCCCCTGGGCGGAACCCGCTCCGTCAAGTGCCAGCGCGGCAAGAGCAGAGCTGCCAAGAAGTCCCTCACCCGCAAGAAGCTACCCGGGCGCTCCCTGCTCCAGCACGTCCCGACCATGCTCCTGCTCCCGCACGTCAAGACCCCGCGCTGCTCCCAGCTGCAGCGCGTGGGGACATGCAAGACCAAGCTCTCCATCACCCAAGGCCTCCCGTGGGCACAGCAGGCTGTCGTGCCTTCACCGTCGAGCTACGCAGTGTCGCGTGGCCCAGCAAGTTCAAGCCCGACCTGCCTCCTCGTTACGACGGCACGGCCGACCCTGCGGAGTTCCTCCAGCTCTATGAGCTAGGCACCGGAGCTGCCAACGGAGACGAGAAAGTCATGGCGAACTGGTTTCCCATGGCACTCAAGGACGGGGCCTGCACCTGGCTCCAGGCACGATCTCCTCCTGGGACGAGATGCGCACCCGCTTCATCGCCAACTTCCAAGGTACTCGCGGCCGGCCACCCGCAGTGAGCGACATGCACCACATCAAGCAACAACCTGGGGAGACCCTGCAGAAGTACATCCAGCGCTTCAACAACGCACGCCTCAAGATTCCTAAGGTGATTGAGGAGGCCATCATCTCAGCCTTCTCCGACGGCATGCGCGATGTCAAGATGAAGGAGGAGCTGGCGATACATGAAGACCTGTGCACTTCCTTGGAGCTGTTCAACTTGGCAACCAAGTGCGCCAGGGCTGAGGAAGGGCGTCTCTCCCTCCTCGAGCTGCCTGCCGCAGACCCGGAAGAGAAGAAGCCCAAGGCCAAGGATGTAAAGCGCAAGGGGGCTGCCGTGCTCGAGGCAGAACCAGACACCAAGCGGGGGAGAGATCAGCCCGAACCTTCCAAGGGCAGTCGGTACTGTGTGTACCACGACCTCCACACCCACAACACCAACGAATGTCAAGAGCTCCGAGCCGTGCGAGAAGGAAGGATCGGCCATCGCCCCGATCGCGGTGACCGGGGCTATGGTCGAGGAGGAGGAAGGAACGCAGTACGCTGGGAAGACCGTGGCCCGCGCCAAGGGTGGCGCGATCAACCTCGCGAGGATCGCTGGCAAGACTCGCCTCGCGAGGGAGACTGGAGGGATCAGCCTCGCGAGGATCGCCCGCAAGGCAACGCAGGCCTCCCTCCGCTGCCGCTGCAACCAAGGAGAAACGAGGACCGCCATCAGGACGAGGGGGCTGGGGGCTTCCAGGAGCCGCGTGTGATCACCTTCATCCTGGGTGGGGCTCAAGCCCCAGCCTCTCAATGCATCTTCAAGCAGTTCGCTCGCGAAGTGAATGCAGTCCTCCCCAAACTCGAAGCCACGCGCCCTCTCAGGTGGTCGGCGTGCGCCATCACGTTCAGCTCAGCAGATCATCTCAAGTGTGCGGCTACAACCGGAGTCCTCCTGATGCTTTGCTCCCCAATCATCAGCAACGTGGTGGTCACCAGGACCCTCATCGAGGGCGGGGCAGGGCTCAACGTCCTGTCCGTGGAAACATTCAACAATCTTCAAGTGCCCTACAGCCAGCTTCCGCCAACCAAGCCTTTCTCCGGAGTCACCGATGGCTCCACGGTCCCGATTGGGCAGGTCCGCCTCCCTGTCACCTTCGGGGCACGCGACAACTACCGCACTGAGTTCATCGACTTCGACGTCACTCACATTCGCCTGCCGTACAATGCCATCCTTGGGTACCCAACGCTGGCCAAGTTCATGGCCGTAACTCACCACGGCTACAACGTCCTCAAGATGCCAGGAAGTGGCGGAGTCATCACGGTGCCCTGTGAAGAGAAGGACGCGGTGTGTTCCTTGGAACGAGCCTTCCAGGCCGCATCACTGGAAGACCCGGATCGTGGAAGCAGGAGGCTTCCCGAGACCGCCCCCAAGAAGAAGAAGACATCGTCCGGCCCGGGCCCTCAGGAGGCAGGCCCCTCTGGGCCCACACCTTCCCAGGGGGAACCTCCTTCCATCGCATAGGAAAGTGCGCCCAGCGCCCTCCTCAGGCAGGGCTCGAGGGCTCTCCCCTTGAGGGCCACCGACCTGGCTAAGGTCACGAGGGAGGCGCTTGGGCACCACATGGAGGCGTGTTTCGAAGCACATTTCCCTCAAGGAGTAAGGCAAGGAGAGCCATACCCTCAGGAGTTCATCAGCAAGGCCATTCAGGAGCTACAGGAGTCAAGACTCATGAAAGGCGGCCGTCGCCTACCGGCAGTGGCTCCCCATCCAGGCGAGGATGGTGGGCTGCGCATCTGCAGCGACATACCAGGGCTCAACCGAGTCGCCTCTCTGGAGCGCCTTTGGCCCTCGCGAGTGGGGCGCTGCAAAGGTCCACCCCACAGCTACGTTCGCATGCCTTACGGCTTGCCGAACGCGACTGCCACGTACCAGCACCTCATGAGGGACATCGTGGAGGCTCAAGAGGCCAGGCGTTCCGCAGCCCTGGCGGAGATGGAGATGGTCCGCGAGGAGCCACCAGCGCCTCCGGAGCCTCCCGAGGCCCCTGGGCCTGGGGGCTCGTGAGGATCGGCTTCCGCAGCCCACCGAGTCTACTACACCAACACCCCTTCGTCCTCAACATCATCAGGTGACATCTTTCAAGTTTCATTTCCAGCTGGGAGCGCCCCCAGGGCTGTATTATTCCTAGGCCGCGTGGGTCCGTCCCTGCGGCATGTATCCCTTTTATTTCATGTTGTTAGCTTACCTTGTTGGGGGCGCCCCTCGGGCTGCATCATCCCCCAAGTCGCTCGGGCCTGACCCAGTGATGTCCACCTTCCCAGCATCTATTTGAATGAATCCACTCCTTCGCGGCTAATGTGTTTGACCTAGTTGCCCGCTCAACTGACGCCATCAGACGGAACTGCTCCCAGACGGCACGACGCTTGCGCATGGGTCCGTCCGTGCAACGCCGACAAACCTGAATGGCTGAGCTCTGGCCGCGGCAGCCCCGCATGGTGCCACCTCGTCAAGTCTTCAGTGCCTCATTGCCCCTCGGAAGCAACCAACGGCTGACTGTCAATTGTCATGGCAACCCCTCGTTCTTTCTATGATGGGTCTACAGGATCTCCTAAAGGAGCTGCGTCAGGCGAGGCCCTTGCGGTGTCTCCTTCACTCTCATCCACGTGAACCGCTTGCACATTAAAGGGGGGTGCCTGAGCATTGCGACTCAGGGCTCCTACTGGCTCTCCAGCCCTCACCCTCTGGCCTTGTCCACGGCATCGCGACCTAGCATACCAGCGACGGCTGAGACTCGCTCGAGGGCCGGGACCCGAGGACATAGAGCAGAAAGGGGAGCAAAGGCGAGAGGGGAGGGACACGCGAGGACCTCACCGAGCAACCTCACGCCTACCGATGCACGGACCCGGCGACACACCAGAGCGCGGCCCCTGATTCTCGAGATAAGTCACCACCCGGAAGCACCAGCTACCGTGGCACCATCCCCGCACCTAATGCAATCCTGTGTTAGCGACGCCGCTCTCCTTTATCACCGAACGACGGCTGCTTGACCACCAAAGGGGACCTCCTAAGCATCGCGACTCAGGGGCTCTTACCGGACCCCGGGTCGCTCACCTCTTGGCCTTGACCACGGCATCGCGACCTGGCATACCAGCGACGGCTGAAGCCGCCTTGGCACTGGGACCTGTCGGCGCAGAGAACCAAGCCCTCATGAGGTTCGAAAGGGAGAACTGAGCTAAGACGGAATGAGCAACTCGCACAATTCTACGACAAGGGTTATATTAACAAAACAGGATCACAGGCACCTTACAAGCCCCCACGGGACGCGTCTTTGATTCCTCGCAGGGAACAGATCCTAAAAGGACGCTAACTGCATGCGCCCCTGCAAAAGACGCCATCATCAATAGTGGGTCGTCAAGCACTGGCGCCAACCCCATCCAGATCAGAGTCGGCGACGGCCTGACGAGCCCGCCCTACTCCAGGAGCGGCGCCGGCTCGGGGGCTCGTAGCTGTCGTCGCTCGTCTCCGGAGTCGTGAAAAGCTTGCCGGAGTCGCTGTAACCTCCGACGCCTCCACCGCCTGAGGAGCCGCCAAGGGAGCGGTCGGCGGGCCCGGTCCTCGCCGTAGCAGGGTCCCGGCCACCTCTCCCGAGGCAGCACTCTAGCCGGCGCCCGTTCGCGTCGAAGACCTTGAAGAACATCACCGAAGAACCGTCGTACTCCCAGTGGATCGCGAAGGCGCCTCTTGTCCTGCAAACCCGGGCGATTTCGCTCCAGCCTCGAGTCGTGAAGACCTCGCCCGGGGCAATGACCGCGACCTTTGCCTCGGTCGCGAGGGTGCTGCAGCCGGCGTGCTGCAGCCAAAGCTCCAGGAGTTCTCCCTGCGGGATGATGGAGGCGAATAAGGGAGGAAGGCAAATACAAGACTGAGGAGGCATGGCGGCGTGGAACACGAACTCTCGGGAGGAGCCCTCGGTGTGGACCCCAGGGGGGACGACCCACACCCTCGTGACCCGTCGGCGCCGACGGCGGCGCCGCCCGTGGCGATCAGCATCAGCTCCTTCAGGGCCCTCGATGTGGGCGTACAAGGGAAGCGGGAACCCTGGCGGTGGCCGCTCGCACCAGGGCCTCGACACCACCTGATGGGCCCCCTCGTCCCGGCCGTGGAGGGCGAGCCGTTTCTTCGGCGGGAGCAGGTCTGGTTCCTCTCAGGGAGCCTTTCCCTTCTCTGCCGTCGAGAACCAGCGGATCGGAGCCATCACAGCAAGACGGAGCAATTACCGGGGAGAAGGAGAAGCAAGAAGGGATGGACTGGAAGGGCGCGCACCGTTCCGTACTTATGGCCAGCGAAGGCCAATCGCCGACCTCCACGATCGCAGGTAATCATGAACCGCTTTGCATGCAGGGACTAGTCCAATCCGTGTAGTTGCCGAGGCGCCATGGGGAAGTGGAGACGCCCACGTCCAATCAACCGCCCCGCGGCGCCCAAGGCCGCAGGCTGTTATGGCCCGCGGCGCTTCGCTCTTGCCCTTCCGCCTCCCTGCACGGCCAAGTCCGGGCGCGCCTTGGTCCCGGGGCCTACTGTCGGCGTTCTGGGAACGGGGGTCCCCAGACTTGCCTGCCTGCGGCCTGCGGCGTGGCTCAAAGGGGGGCCCAGCACGGCCCATCTTCATCAACACAGACCCAAGACCCTCGCGAGGGGCCAAGCCTCGCGGGGCAGACGACGCGGAGCTTCCTCAGGCACGGCCTCATCAGGCTGGCTCGCGAGGAGGCGGAGAGATCAAGGCGGGGTACCTCATGAGGTGCCCATGACGCAAGCCATGATGACCAAAGGTGCTAGGCGGGCGCCAGCCGCGCAGTGTCCTCCTTTCCTCTTTGGTGCAAAGGGAGCAAGCGCAGGCGAGAGCATCAAGCAAAGGCACCCATTTCGGTGCAACGAGACCAAGACCAGTCCAACGGCAGGGAGGAAGTCATTGTGGAGCCCAAGCCAGCATCACCACCAGAGTCTTTGGCAGGCGAGAACCAACTTTAGTCAGGATAAGTGTACCAGATGTTCCCCTTCAAAATGGCCAATTGTTGGCGCCGTTCCCTCTCAATATTTGGGAAGAGGCCCAGGGCCTTTGCCTATAAATAGGACCAGCCACCCACAGGGTAGGGGGGAGAAGATCGAATCAGAGGGAGAATCGAGAAGAGAGAAAGAGAGAAGGGTGATTGAACTACTCCCAGCAGTTCATCGCCCCAGCCAAGAACAGACCCTCGCGAGGCTGTTCTTCCTTATATTGCTCATCATCATCAGCCAAGAGGCAATCCACCACACCACACACTGGAGTAGGGTATTACACCACAACGATGGCCCGAACCAGTATAAACCCTGTGTTTCTTGTGCTGTTCTTTCCTTAGCCTAGATCTTAGTGAGGCGGAAGGGTGCAGGTAGGTAGAAGGTGAAATCTCCACACGCACCCCAGTGTTCGAACCTCAAGGGTCTGCCGGAACCCGAAATCTGACACCTGCAGCTTGGTGGGAATCTCCATTCTCTCTATGGCCTTGGTCTTCATTGGGTTGCACTCGATGCCGCGTTCGGAGACCAGGAAGCCTAGGAGCTGGCTGGCTGGTACTCCGAACACGCATTTCTCGGGGTTGAGCTTGATTTGGAATCAGCGTAAGTTTTCAAATGTTTCTCTGTGGTCTTCCTGCAAGGTGCGACGCTTCTCCGTCTTCACTACAATATCGTCTACATAGACATGGGAATTTCTGCCAAGCTACTTGAGGAGGCATTTCTGCATGCAACGCTGAAAAGTGGCGCCGGCATTTCTCAAGCCGAATGTCATAGTAAGGTAGCAGAAGGCTCCGAATGGTGTGATGAAGGCGGTTTTCAGGCGGTCAGCTGGATCCAACTTCATCTGGTGGTAGCCTGAGTAAGCATCCAATAAGCTCAACAGCTCGCATCCGGCTGTGGATTCTATTACTTGATCTATCCTTGGCAAGGCGAAGGGATCTTTGGGGCAAGCCTTGTTAAGGCTAGTGTAGTCTATACACATGCGCCACTTGTTATTTTTCTTCAGCACGAGGACCGGGTTGGCGAGCCACTCTGGGAAGAAAAACTTCCATAATGAAGCCGGCTGCCAGAAACCGGGCTATCTCTTCTCCTACAATCCTTCTCTTCTCCTCCGATAGTCGGCGGAGAGGCTGTTTGACTGGTTTCGCACCTTCTCAAACATGTAGCTTGTGCTCGGCGAATTCCTTCGGCACACCCGGCATGTCCTTGGGGGACCATGCGAAGATGTCCCGATTCTCACGGAGGAAATCGGCGAGCTCGACTTCCTATTTGCTGTCCAGGTTTGCACCGATGGTGGCAAACCTTTCTGGTTGATCTGGGTCCAGAGGTACCCTCTTTGTTTCTTTGGCCGGCTGAAAAGAACCTTGGGCACCACATTCCTTGGGGCCGCGGGACAGGGCTGGCTGCTTTCCGGTCATGGCCACGACTCGATTCAGTATCTTCTTCTCTTCAGCAATTACAAGGGACTTGGCCAGCTGGCAGCTGGCAGCCGCGCACTCGGAGGATTTCTTGTAGTCTCCGGCTGTGGTGATGATGCCCTTGGAACTTGGTATCTTCATCTTGAGGTAGGCATAATGGGGTACATCCATGAACTTGGCCAGGGCAGGTCGGCCAAACAACATGTGGTAAGGGCTCTCTAGATCCACCACTTCAAACCACACCACCTCTCGGCGGAAATGATCCTTGTCCCCGAAGAGGACATTTATCTTGATCTTGCCGATTGGGGAGCAGGACAAGCCGGGTACGATGCCATGGAACACAGTCCGACTGGGCATGAGCTGCTTTGTCTTGATGCTCACCTTCTCCATGGTGTCACGGTATAAGATATTGATGCTGCTCCCACCATCTATCAGCACACGGGAGAAACGGGTGGCTCGCCTTTCCGTAGCGAGGGTGGCGTCCAGAACCAACGTGTAAGAGCCGGGAGACGGCATCACCTCTGGGTGATCTGTCCGGCTCCAGCTAATAGGCCTTTCCGACCAGTGCATGTACTCTGGGGTGTTGGAGGCGACTGCGTTGACTTCTTAGTGTTGTCGGCGCCGGCTACGATGATCTTCTGGCTGGCTTGTAAAGACGACGTAGGCGGCATGCTTGTCGGGGTACTCGTCTTGAACTGCCCCGACCGCTGGTCGAGCGGCCGGCTGCGGAGGAGCCGGGGGTGGCTGACCAGCAGGCGGAGGTGGCGCCATCCCCTCACCCTTGGAGATCCGTGTGAGCCAATTGCATTTTCTGGTCGTGTGGGTTAAAGGCTTTGCGCCGCTGTGAAACTTGCAGGGGCATCAAGTGCTTGCTCGTAGGAGAAAGCCGGCTGCCAAGCTGGCCTGCCGCCCTTCTGCTTCTTGGGTGCGAGCCGCCCTTCAAGTTGTTCGTCTTCGACTGTGGCCACCTGTGACTGGTGGAGAGGGGCAGGGGAGCCTTGCGCTTGTGGTCGTTCTAGTGCGGGCGTCGGCCGGACTCTCCAGTCGGCGTCTTGGGACTTGGAGCGAGCACCTTCCCGGAGGCGTCTACTCGGAGCTCGGTCTTCATCGAGGAAACGGCCGTGGCGTATTTTTCGGCTATGAGCAGGAGCTCGTCAAGCGTAGTCGGCTTGTCGCAGAGGAGTCGGTGCTTGAGGAGGGTGCCTTCTCGGCACCCGGCGGTGAAGTACTCTATAGCTTGGACCTCGTGCACTCCCTCGCAGGAATTGCGGAGCTCGGCCCAACGCGTGAGGTAGTCGCGAGTCGATTCGTTGGTCCCTTGCACGCACAAGGAGAGTTGTTGGGCCTTGGGAGCCCGCTTGTAGGTGCTGGTGAAGTTGCGTATGAAGGCTTCACTGAAGTGTAGCCAGTTGTTGACATTGTAAGGCTTGAGGCTGTTGAGCCAGGTGCGCGCCATGCCTTGGAGCATGAGGGGCACATATTTTACGGCAACACGCCTGTTGCCGTTTGCGATGCTAACCGCGGTGGAGTAGTCGATCAACCAATCTTCCAGCTTCACGGAGCCGTTGTACTTGGGCGTGTCTCTTGGGAGCGAGAACCCTTTGGGGAAGGGCTCGTCGCGGATGCGGGGGACGAAGCAAGACGGGCCGACATCATCTTCTTCTTCTAGGTCTAGGGATAGCGCAAGGTGGTCTATCCGGTGGCGGGCATCATTCTCGCTGACTCCTTCGTGGCGACCCAGCCGGCCGCTGAGAGTCGGATGCATGACAGGCGGCAGGGTAAGGTTTCTCTCCCCACGAGGCGGAGGAGGAGGAGGGTTGCCCCGCCACTCCATGACTTGAGGGCGGCCCTATGCGTCACGCTCGATGGAGATTCGAGTCCGGCTGCGGCTGGCAGCCGGCTCTTTTTCTTTTCTTGCGCGGGCGTTGCCTGTGGTCGGTGTTCGGGATGTCATGTCGTGCTCTCGGCATGGTGGAGGGCTCTCGGCGTAGGATCCGGCTTCGTGCCGCTCCGTGGCCGCGTCAATAAGTTGTTGGATGCGTCTGGTCATGTAGGGGAGCTTGTCAGGCCCCAGCCATGTAGCTCGTCTGCGGCCGCCTGGGCGGTGCGCAAGTTCTCGAGAGGCGTGGCATAGACAGGGCGGTCTGCTCCCAGCATGTTGACGATACCCGCACCATGTTTCTTGATGATGCCGACGCGGCTCGGCCCGTCAGGAGGCGGTGTGCCGAAGCCGGCACGGTCGACCTCGTGCTGGTGAGCCTCGGTGAGGCGTCTCATGGTGGCGAGCTTCTGGCCCTCCGCAACGAGGGCGAGGCGGCGCGCTTCCAATGTCTTGGCGTCCGTGTCGGCCGGGACAGGGACGGACAAGTCGTGCAGCGCCGTCTGCAAAGCGTCGTGGGCATTTTCGCCTGAGGGGGCGCCGTGGCTGATGACCAATACCTCGGTGATCGCACTGCCGCTGCTGTCGGCTCGAGGAAGAGGGGCATTGATGACCACCACGTTGGTGGGGAAGGCGTCAAGGGATGCCGTGTCGGAGTCGACAAGCATCGGGTCGGTGGAGCCAACTGACTCCAATTCCGTGGCAAGCTTGCCGGAGACGTGGAGTTGGTCGAGGTGGCTGACGAGGTGGCTCTCGGGGTAGTCTGTGCCCGCGTCGGATGCGGGTTCGTCGGAGATGCGAGCCTCGCCAAGAAGATCGGCGAGGAAGCTCGTCGCGCAGGCGTCGGCGACGTCTTGCAGCGCATCGGGGCAAGCACCATCGGCGAGCCGGGCTGGTTACACACGTTGGGAAGGAAGAGGGTTCCCGTCTAGAACAGGTCTCCGGACGACGGTGCACCTGGCCCCACGGTGGGCGCTAAATGTCAGGTGGTTGGTGCGATATATGCCAATGGATGGCTTATCATTGTGGGAGCCAATAAAACATCGCCGGTGCCTGGAAACAGGATAAGGTGAAGACATGCACGCCGGCGAATCTTACCCAGCTTCAGGGCTCTCCATGGAGATAACACCCCTAATGCTGCTCTGCGGGGTCTCCGCATGATCACTAGCTCGATGGGTAGCTACAGAATGCTCCTTGAGCTGTTCGGTGAAAGGATGAAGGAGGGCCAGGCCAGCCCGCTCCTCTTCTCCTTGTTGTCTCTAAAAACTATCCAAAGAGCGATCCCCCTGCCTGGGAATCCTGGGGGTTTATATAGGCCTACCCCCAGGGGTACAATGGTAATCCGGCTGGGCGTGGGACCTGGCCGTCGGTGCCTACGGCCGCTGGCCTCTCCGCCGACTGGTGGGCCCGCCGGCTGCCGACCCTTTAGTCGACAGGCCGGCCCCACCGCTCGGGGGTCCTGTCGGGGGCTGGTTACTGTTACCTTGCCCCTGGTGACGATGGCTTTGTCGTGGTAAGCATGGCTACAGTGCCGCCGCGAGGCGGCTCATCACTGTAGCCTTACCTTCTCTTGTCTCCTTAGTGAAGCACCTCCTTGGAGGGAGAGAGCTGGCCGGCTATTGGAAGCCGACCATACCCTTGGCCGACTGTGGGAAGCCTGGCCGCCTTTGGGATCTCCTGACCGAGGGGTCCCGCCACCCACGGGTCGTACTGACCGCTCGCCGTGGGTGACGTCACGATCATCATGGCAACAATGCCGCGCCGGACGGGTGATGGCCGCCCCGTACGGTGCACTATGGCCACGCGTGCGCCGGGATTCGGGGTTGGCAGGCTTTACTGTAGGCACGCCCCGTCTTGAGGGGCCGGCTCCTGGGAGTCGGCCTTCTCATGGCCGGCTTCTGTAAGTTAGCCTTCTCGTGGTCTTGTTTCTCAAAGATTTCAGGGCTGGGCCGCCTTCGCGCAGCCGGCTTGAGAGGTAGCCGGCTGGGGGAAGGCGGCCCCATGTCTTGGACGCTTGGAGGCTTGATCGGCCTATAATTTTTCTGAAGTGCCAGGGAGAGCCGGCTAGGCTACCCGTGGTCATTTACTCCGACAAATTCTATGGCCCCATGTCAAGGAGGCTTCAACAAGAATTCAAACATATAGAAATAACGAAGCTATAACAGCAATCTGTGAAAACAGGACAGTCTGTAAAGATTTGAACATACACCATACTGATGTAACTAAATTTTTTTCTGAAAAATTAGGACAAAACAAATATTTTGTATAGAAAGACAGTACAAAAATTTTCAGAACCGTTTGACGTCCCAGTAAAAAATGTAAAATCGAGCACTACAGCCAAAGTTTCTGTTTTGCCTCACACAAACCAACAAGCAATTTAATCATCCTAAAGGCAAACCAACAAGCAATTTTTATAATATAATGGAATTGTAAAAGGGGGTAATTATTTTCGTTGAAAAGTTTCTGTAATTAAGATTCACAAAGTTCCCATGGGCATGAACAAAGTTCAAGGCTAGCCCCCGCTTCCACGGTGCTCGTCTATCTCACTTTCACTTTTCTTTTTGTGAAGTTCTAAGTTTCCCTCTATATTTTTTGTTTTTAAACTTTATAAAAGCACTCAACAGAAATAAATGACTCTCTAAAACTTCCGAGTTGTCTCCCTGGCAGTGCTTTCTTTAAAGCCACTAAGCTAGGCGTAAAGTGCTCAAGTAATGAATCCACCTGGATGCCAAGGTATATCAAAGCCAATTTTAATTAACAATGATTTAGCATTTAGTAGTGAGCACAAAGAAACATATATCAAGCAATGCCGAAGTCTAACTCTCTTCCTATGCATCGGCATGCCATACAAGAACAATTGGTGCACATCAAGTAAAGGCCAATGCATAGTATAACCAACTTCTTGCAATTCTATTGTGTTGGAAACATAGAGAGGCGGAGATGTAGTTCCTCTCTCATAATAATTGCAAGTAGGAGTAGCAAGCATATGCATATTACATTCATCAAAATTATCATGTGCAACAGTAAAAGGCAACCCATCAATGTAATCCTTAATAAGTGCAAACTTCTCCGATATAGTGTAGTCGGGAGAGTTCAAAAAGATAATAGAACTATCATGTGTGGGTGCAATAGCAACAATTTCATGTCTAACATAAGGAACAATAGCAAGTTCATCTCCATGAGCATCATTCATATTGGCATCTTGGCCACAAGCATAGCAAGCATCAAGTTCATCAAAAAGGGATATTTCAAAAGAATCCAATGGATTATAGCAATCATCATAGCATTCATCCTTTGATAAGAACGAAGGGGCATTAAACAATGTATGGGATAAAGAGTTACTCTCATTAGAAGGTGGGCACGGGTGATGTCGCGCCCAAGATGCGATTCTATCCCAATCACGTGATGAACTCATGATCGGGGCACAATCGCAATTCTAGCGCATAGCCAGGTTGATATCATTACAACATACCATGTACTGAATATATGAGAATACAAGATAAAGGCTTACACTCGCCACAAGCTACAACATCAGTACAACAGTTCATCAATACATAACAATCGTCATACATAAGAGCAGGATCCGACTACGGATGAAATCGAACGAAAAAGAAGAACGACATCCACCCTGCTAATCCCAGGCTCCCCGATTCGGAACCTATCCCTTGATCGAAGAAGAATATGCAGAAGAACTCCAAAACAAGTAAACATCGCTCTGACGTCATGATCATCGTGTGATTGGGATATAATCGCATCTTGGGAATGACAGGTGATCAATCCGCTCTTCCTCCTTATGTTCTTCGCTCTCCTCCTCATTTTTTCATCCAATGAGCTCACAGTTTCATCATTTTCTTCTTCCATAGACTCCTGCAAAATATTAGTATTTTCTTGGAGAGCTGAGCTACTCTCAATAAATACATCAATATCGTAATTGTATTTATAATTATCATAGCAATACTTAAGGATATCAAGATTTTTAGGTCTATACACCGAATCATCAAAATCTTCAAAGTTTTCAAACAAAGATTCAATTTCATATGCACCCTTAAAAGCAACAAATTCTTCTATTCGTTCCACATCATAGTAATCATATATACCATTAGCATAAGTAGCTAAGGTTTCATTAACATTAAATTCACATGAAAAGGGAAGATGTGGAGCATTCATCCTAGAGCAACAAGTATACTCATATCTCTGGCATAAATTCCAAGCAGACCAATGCAACATATGAATTTGATCCCATAACAATTTCCCTTTCCGAGTCAAGCGATAATCCCTAAAGTATTCACGTTGATCCAACGTTACTCCCATTATATAGTTGAATGGGGTTTTCTCAGGATTATCAAAGTAGTGCATAATATCTTTTACATAACGAGCATCGAGGGTTTTAGGAGGTTCCCCATCTCCATGAGTAGAAAGTACCACTAATTTTTTTTGTGTTTCATGTCCCATATCCATAACTAAAGATAGAGAACAACTTAGAACAGTAAATAAAAACTACTTAGTGATAAAGCAAACAAGCACACACGAGAATATTCACCCCATGCTATTGCTCCCTGGCAACGGCGCCAGAAAAAGGTCTTGATAACCCACAAGTATATGGGGATCGTTTGTAGCCTTCTTCAATAAATAAGAGTGTCGAACCCAATGAGGAGCTAAAGGTAGAACAAATATTCCCTCAAGTTCTATCGACCACCGATACAACTCTACGCACACTTGACGTTTGCTTTACCAGAAACAAGTATGAAGCTATTTTGTAGGTGTGATGGTAGAACTACTTTTCAAGAATAAAACTAGAAGTATTTTGCAGGATAATAAAAGTTAGATGTTTAGTAAAAGGGTTTGTGTCAACAAGAAAGTTATTTCTCCCTACTCGGGTTTAAGCTTCTGTCACTCTCGCAACCCACCATAAGCAAATCATGAACATATTGCAACACCCTACCGTGGGGACCCCTCACGTTTGGGCAAGACGGAGGGCACCATAGGACAGCACCATAAATAAAATATACAATCATACCAACCAAGATCCCGATTAACTCATAGGACAAAACGGATCTACTCAAACATCATAGGATAACCATAGATCATTGGGAAATAATATATGGAGTTGAGCACCATGTTTATGTAGAGATAACACCGGGGAGAAGAGGTGTTACACCGCTGCATATAGGGCGAGAAAGTTGGTGTTGACGGTAGCAAGATTGTTGATGTAGATCGTCGTCCCGATCATTGCCCCGGCGGCACTCCGGCGCCACAAGAAGCGAGGGGGAGAGAGCCCCCTCCTTCTTCTTATTCCTTGGCCTTCCCCCTGGATGGGAGGAGGGTTCCCCCTCTGGTCCATGGCCTCCATGGTGGCGGAGGGGCGGGAGCCCCTCCTAGATTGGATCTCCCTCTCTGTTCTCTTCTGTTTCGCGTTCCCTGGATCTGGCCGAAAACCGTTTCTTATATTCAGGGAGATCCGTAACTCCAATTGCGCTGAGATTTTAACACGATTTTTTTTCTGGATATAAGCTTCCTTGCTCCTGTAGTAGAGCTCCAACCGACGTTCCAGGAGGGCACAACCCACCACTATGTGGCAGGGGCCTCTAGCGCACCCTGGTGTCTTGTGGGCTATGTGGGCCTCCGTTTGCGGTGATTCCAACTCCCCAAAATCACATATATTCCAAAAGAATTATTTGTAAAATTTTATTGCATTTGGACTTCATTTGATATGCATACTCTGCGATACAAAAGACATGCAGAAAACAAAAACTGGCACTGGGCACTAGATCAATAGGTTAGTCCAATAAATCATATAAAAAGTTGCCAAAAATATGTGAAATTTGTATAATATTGGCATGAAACAATCAAAAATTATAGAACAATGGAGACGTATCACTCCGCACCTGTTCTCTTGACACGCCGGAGGATGGGTGTCACCTGAGGTCTTCTTCTGTAGGAAATGGCTGCCATGTGGCGAATGGCTGCCACTTAATCATCTTGCGGCTTGACACCGCACTGATGGACGACGTGGGTCATGCTGGAGTGGTTGGTGAGGCAGTTTTGCCTCCGCGAGCCCCGGCAGGGCCCTGCCGGGGTGCCTTGCTCGTCTACTTCTGGGGGTGGCCTTGTCCCTTGCCGGGCTCGCCTGTCCGGAAAGGGAAGCCCTTCTCTTGGCGATATCTTGCTTCTTTGGCTTGGCCTTGGTCTCTCTGTGCTGCATGCTGGTTCTTCCAAATCCTTTGGTTTCTTGTATTCTAGCTTGGGTTGGTGCATCAATCATGCTCTCGCGCCTGTGCACAGTCTGGGCAACAGACCCAGGGTTTATTGTACCGACAACAACACATGTCTATGGTCAGGAAACTTAACCATCTTTGATTAACGAGCTAGTCAAGTAGAGGCATACTAGGGACACTCTGTTTTTCCTATGTTTCCACACATGCACCAAGTTTCTGGTTAATACAATTCTAGTATGAATAATAAACATTTATCATGATATAAGGAAATATAAACAACAACTTTATTGTTGCCTCTAGGGCATATTTCGTTCTGTCTCCAATTGCACTAGAGTCAATAATCTAGATTACATAGTAATGATTCTAACACCCATGGAGTCTTGGTGTTAATCATGTTTTGCTTGTGGAAGAGGCTTAGTCAACGGGTCTGCAAGATTCATATCTGTATGTATTCTGCAAATCTCTATGTCTCCCTCCTTGACTTGATCGCGGATGGAATTGAAGCGTCTCTTGATGTGTTTGGTTATCTTGTGAAATCTGGATTCCTTCGCCAAGGCAATTGCTCCAGTATTGTCACAAAACATTTTCATTGGACCCAATGCACTATGTATTACACCTAGATCGGATATGAACTCCTTCATTTGGTGCTTCCGAAGCACCTATGTACCCCGCTTCACACGTAGATCCCGCCACGACGCTCTTCTTGGAACTGCACCAACTTTCAGCTCCACCATTGAAAATAAATATATATCCGGTTTGCGACTTTGGGTCATCCGGATCAGTGTCAAAGCTTGCATTGACATAACCATTTTGACAAGCTCTTTGTCACCTCCATAAACAAGAAACATATCCTTAGTCCTTTTTAGGTATTTCAGGATGTTCTTGACCGCTTTCCAGTGATCCACTCCCGCATTACTTTGGTACCTCCCTCCTAAACTTATAGCAAGGCACACATCAGGTCTGGTACACAACATCACATTCATGATAGAACCTATGGATGAGGCATAGGGAATGACTTTCATTTTCGCTCTATCTTCTGCAGTGGTCGGGCATTGAGTCTGACTCAACTTCACACCTTGTAACACAGGCAAGAACCCTTTATTTGATTGATCTATTTTGAACTTCTTCAAAACTTTATCGGTGTGTGCTTTGTGAAAGTCCAATTAAGCGTCTTGATCTATCTCTATAGATCTTGATGCCCAAAACATTCTTATTCAAGTATCCTTTTATGCCATCCAAAAATTCTGTATGATTTCCAATCAACAGTATGTCATCCACATATAATATTAGAAATGCTACAAAGCACCCACTCACTTTCTTGTAAACACGGGCTTCTCCAACAGTCTGTATAAAACCATATGCTTTGATCACACTATCAAAGCGTATATTCCAACTTCGAGATGCTTGTACCGGTTCATAAATGGATCACTGGAGGTTGCACTCTTTGTTAGCACCTTTAGGATCGACAAAACCTTCTGGTTGCATCATATACAACTCTTCTTTAAGAAACCCATTAAGGAATGCGGTTTTGACATCCATTTGCCAAATTTCATAATCATAAGATGCAACAATTTCTAACATGATTCGGACAGACTTAAGTATTGCTACGGGTGAGAAAGTCTCATTGTAGTCAACTCCTTGAACTTGTCGAAAACCTTTCGCAACAAGTCGAGCTTTGTAGACAGTAACATTACCGTCAGCGCCAGTATTCTTCTTGAAGATCCATTTATTCTCTATGGCTTGCCGATCATCGGGGAATTCAACCAAAATCCACACTTTGTTCTCATACATGGATCCCATCTCAGATTTCATGGCCTCAAGCCATTTTGTGGAATTTGGGCTCATCATCGCTTCCTCATAGTTCGTAGGTTCATCATGGTCTAGTAACATGACTTCCAGAACAGGATTACCATGCCACTCTGGTGCGGAACGTACTCTGGTTGACCTACTAGGTTTGGTAGTAACTTGATCTGAAGTTTCATGATCATCATCATTAACTTTCTCACTAATTGGTGTAGGAATCACTGGAACTGATTTCTGTGATGAACTACTTTCCAATTCGGGAGAAGGTACAATTACCTCGTCAAGTTCTACTTTCATCCCACTCACTTCTTCTGAGAGAAACTCCTTCTCTTGAAAGGATCCATTCTTAGCAATGAATATCGTGCCTTCGGATCTGTGATAGAAGGTGTACCCAACAGTTTCCTTTGGGTTTCCTATGAAGACACATTTCTCCGATTTGAGTTCGAGCTTATCAGGCTGAAGCTTCTTCACATAAGCATCTCAACCCCAAACTTTAAGAAATGACAGCTTAGGTTTCTTGCCAAACCATAGTTCATATGGAGTCATCTCAACGGATTTATATGGTGCCCTATTTAACGTGAATGCAACCGTCTCTAAAGCATAACCCCAAAACAATAGTGGTAAATCAGTAAGAGACATCATAGATCACACCATATCTAATAAAGTACGGTTACGACATTCGGACACACCATTACGTTGTGGTGTTCCAGGTGGCGTGAGTTGTAAAACTATTCCACATTGTTTCAAATGAAGACCAAACTCGTAACTCAAATATTCACCTCCACGATCAGATCGTAGAAACTTTATTTTCTTGTTACAATTATTTTCCACTTCACTCTGAAATTCTTTGAATTTTTCAAATGTTTCGGACTTATGTTTCATTAAGTAGATATACCCATATCTGCTCAAATCATTTGTGAAGGTCAGAAAATAACGATAGCCGCCATGAGCCTCAATACTCATCGGACATCATACATCAGTAAGTATTATTTCCTATAAGTCAGTGGCTTGCTCCATTGTTCCATAGAACAGAGTCTTAGTCATTTTGCCCATGAGGCATGG
Source organism: Triticum urartu (assembly GCF_003073215.2). NCBI lineage: Eukaryota > Viridiplantae > Streptophyta > Magnoliopsida > Poales > Poaceae > Triticum > Triticum urartu. Next base: position 338,915,210 of record NC_053024.1, on the reverse strand, counting down.
TTCACAAGCATCAAGTTATTCATAATCAAGTGATTCTAAAAGCCCATCAGCATGGAGTTTCTTCATGCACTTTACACCAATATGACCTAAACGGCAGTGCCACAAATAAGTTGCACTATCATTATTAACTTTGCATCTTTTGGCTTCAATATTTTGAATATGTGTATCACTATGATCAAGATTCAACAAAAATAGACCACTCATCAAGGGTGCATGGCCATAAAACATATTACTCATATAAATAGAACAACCATTATTCTCTGATTTAAATGAATAACCGTCTCGCATCAAACAAGATCCAGATATAATGTTCATGCTTAACGCTGGCACCAAATAACAATTATTCAGGTCTAAAAGTAATCCCGAAGGTAGATGTAGAGGTAGCGTGCCGATGGCAATCACATCGTCCTTGGAACAATTTCTGACGCGCATCGTCACCTCGTCCTTAGCCAATCTTTGTTTAATCCGTAGTCCCTGTTTTGAGTTGCAAATATGAGCAACAGAACCAGTATCAAATACCTAGGCGCTACCACAAGCATTAGTAAGGTACACATCAATAACTTGTATATCAAATATACCTTTCACTTTGCCATCCTTCTTATCCACCAAATACTTGGGGCAGTTCCACTTCTAGTGACCAGTCCCTTTGTAGTAGAAGCACTTAGTTTCAGGCTTCGGTCCAGACTTGGGATTCTTCCCGGGAGGAGAAACTTGCTTGCTATTCTTCTTGAAGTTCCCCTTCTTCCCTTTGCCCTTTTTCTTGAAACTAATGGTCTTGTTAACCATCAACACTTGATGCTCCTTCTTGATTTCTACCTCCGCAGCTTTAAGCATTGCGAAGGGCTCGGGAGTTGTCTTTTCCATCCCTTGCATGTTATAGTTCATCACGAAGCTTTTATAGCTTGGTGGCAGTGATTGAAGAACTCTATCAATGACACTATCATTAGGAAGATTAACTCCTAGCTGAGTGAAGTGGTTATGGTACCCAAACATTCTGAGTGTGTGTTCACTGACAGAACTGTTCTCCTCCATCTTGCAGCTATAGAACTTGTTGGAGACTTCATATCTCTCAACTCGGGTATTTGCTTGAAATATTAACTTCAACTGTTGGAACATCTCATATGCTCCATGAAGTTCAAAACGTCTTTGAAGTCACGATTCTAAGCTGTAAAGCATGGCACAATGAACTATTGAGTGGTCATCAGGTTTAGTCTGCCAGACGTTCATAACGTCCGAAGTTGCTCGTGCAGCGGGTCTTGCACCTAGCGGTGCTTCCACGAGAACACTTATACCTTGAAATTTAGTGAGGGATCATCTTATAATACTACCGCTGTACTAAGCAAAATAACATGCATAAAATATAAACATCACATGCAATCAAAATATGTGACATGATATGGCCATCATTATTTTGTGCCTTTGATCTCCATCTCCAAAGCATTGTCATGATCTCCATCGTCACCAGCTTGATGCCTTGATCTCCATCGTAGCGTCATTTTCGTCTCACCAACTATTGCTTCTATAACTATCGCTACCACATAGTGATACAGTAAAGCAATTACATGGCGATTGCATTTGATACAATAAAGCGACAACCATAAGGCTCCTGCCAGTTGCCGATAACTTATACAAAACATGATCATCTCATACAATACCTTATATCACATCATGTCTTGACCATATCACATCACAACATGCCCTGCAAAAACAAGTGAGACGTCCTCTACTTTGTTCTTGCATGTTTTACGTGGCTGCTACGGGCTTCTAGCAAGAAGCGTTCTTACCTACGCATCAAAACCACAACGATTTTTCGTTAAGTGTGATGTTTTAACCTTCAACAAGGACCAGTGTAGTCAAAGTCGATTCAACTAAACTTGGAGAAATAGACACCCGCCAGCCACCTTTATGCAAAACAAGTTGCATGTCTGTCGGTGGAACCGGTCACATGAACGTGGTCATGCAAGGTTGGTCCAGGCCGCTTCATCCAACAATACCGCCGAATCAAAGTAAGACGTTGGTGGTAAGAAGTATGACTATTATTCCCACAACTCTTTGTGTTCTACTCGTGCATATCATCTACGCATGGACCTGGCTCGGATGCCACTGCTGGGGAACGTAGCATGCAATTTCAAAAAATTACCTACGATCATGTAAGATCTATCTAGGAGATGCATAGAAACGAGAGGGGGAGAGTGTGTCCACGTACCCTCGTAGACCGAAAGCGGAAGCGTTAGGTTAACGCGGTTGATGTAGTCGAATATCTTCGCGATCCAACCGATCAACTACCGAGTTTAGCACATGTTCAGTTTGATGACGTCCCTCGAAATCTTGATCCAGCAGAGGGTCGAGGGAGAGTTTCATTAGCATGACGGCGTGGTGACGGTGATGGTGATGTGATCCCCGCAGGGCTTCGCCTAAGCACTACGACGCTATGTGTAACACCCCGGATGTAACTTTCCTAATTTGTACTCCAACTCTTGCCGTTTCTGGCGTTAAGTTATATTTATTTCCTCGGGTTTGGGTTTTGTCTCCGTGGGTTGTTATCGTTGTCATGCATCTCATATCATGTCATCTTGTGCATTGCATTTGCATACGTGTTCGTCTCATGCATTCGAGCATTTTCCCCGTTGTCCGTTTTGCATTCCGGCGCTTCGTTCTCCTCCGGTGGTCATTTCTAACTTTCTTTCGTGTGTGGGGATTAAACATTTCCGGATTGGACCGAGACTTGCCAAGCGGCCTTGGTTTACTAACGGTAGACCGCCTGTCAAGTTTCGTATCATTTGGACTTCGTTTGATGCTCCAACGGTTAACCGAGGGACCGAAAAGGCCTCGTGTGTGTTGCATCCCAACACCCCTCCAATTTGGCCCAAAAAACCACCTAACTCTGCTCCATCATCTAGAGCGTTCGATCACGATCGCGTGGCCGAAAACCGCACCTCATTTGGACTCTCCTAGCTCCCTCTATGCCTATTCAAAGACCCCTCCCGAAAATCCGGATCTCTTCCTCTCCGAAACCCTAATTTTCCACCGCGCGCCGCCGGACATTGTCCGCCCGGGGTAGACAGCGCCTCCGTCCTCTCCACCACCGCCACGTGTCCCGCAGGACCACTTCCCCGCCGCCTCGCCCGCGTGGCCCGGGAGGCCCAGGGAGGGCCCCCGCGGCCCGTTCGCCGCCCCGCGCCGCCTGCGCGCCCCGCTGCCCGAGCGCCGCCTCCCTCCTCGCGGCCGGCCACCTGGGGCCATCGGCGCCGCCGCCCGCCATCGTCGCCGGTTGACGCCTCGTGCCGCGCCCGCCGTCGCCCGGCCCCGCCGCGGCCACCGTCGAGCGCCGCCACCGCCGTCCGGCCACTCCGGCGACCGGATATGGTCGGCCCCAGCCTCCTCCGACCTCCCGGCGCCGCCCCGCGTCTCCCTCCGGCGAACTGCGGCCAGATCCCGGCGATCCTCTACTTCCGTGCCAAAGTCAACCCTAGATCCGGTGGTAAAATTTCGTCTAAGTCCTAGATTTCCAGATCCAAGTGCCCCTGTTCGCGGCTCCGTAACTTTGCATTCGCAGCTCCGATTCATGCATATAGCATATCAAAATGTTCATTTCAGAGAGTAAATCATTTCATTCCATCGAATCATTTTCATTTGAGTTCATCTTGATGCCCGAAATGCCATTAGAAGTGGGCTACTTGAGTTAATTTTCAGATCTGCTACTCCATTTAGGTTTTTTGTCATTTTTGCCATGATTATTATGTGCATGCTATGCCCTGATGCTCTACATGTGTTTTGTTAAGGGTTTTGTCATCTTTCCAGAGGTGCAAACCATGTATTTTCGTGATGTGTGTGGTGTCTTGTGCAAGCTTGCAAAGTGGTGCACTTGCTAATTCTGTTTTCAGGGACTTAGCAATTCCACTAAGTCCTGGAGCTGTTTATCTCATGTTGTCATATGTTCTTGTTGTTTCCTAGTGATCCGTGCCTCTTTTGAGGATGATCAGTAAGGATGTTTTGTTAATATTTTAGTTCTCTATCCATTCATGCCTTTGTTTGCATTTATGGAGCACCCTAGCTTGAGTCAATCGAGCTCTACTTTTGCTACTTCGTGAATCTGGGCAGATTGTCAACTTGTTTGCAATTTTGCCGGTGATGTTGTACTTGATCCGTGCATGCCATGCTATTGTTCTTGCCATGTCTAGCTTGAATTTTGTGCTTTCTTGATGGGTGTATGCTTGTCATGCCAAGACTTGCACCGTTGTGAGTGCATCGAGCTCGTAAACATGCCTACTTGAGTTATATTTCAGCATGTGTCAGTTTTCACCAAGTCTGAAAACTGATTATGTTTTTGCTATGTTCACATGCTTGCAATTGTATTTTCTGATCCCTGTTGGCTCAAGGTCACTAATGGACTTTTGTTAAGCTCTTTGCGTAGCTCCATTCCATGCTTTACTTGGCCATGTTCAGGTCCTGTAGCATGTAGTTTTGTTGCTCTGAAGTGTGCTACCTGATCTGAAATTCCAGACAAGTGTTAATTTCACTAAGTCTGAGATCTGTTTGCCATATGCATTTTTGCCATGCTTGTTTGAACCTGTTAATGGGATGAATTGGCCGTAGCTCAGTGCTAGACTTTTGTTAAGCATCTTGTATCATCCCTGCCATGTATTTTGTTGTCATGTTTGGGTGCTGTAGCATGTTCATCTCATTGCATTTAGATGCCTACTTGCTGTAAATCGCAGACCGGTGTCATTTTTGAATCGCTTGCCATTTCCAAACCGTAACTCCGATTCCGGCGTTCTTTATATCGTTTTCAAGCGATTTCATCTCATCTTTCCAGTGCACACTTGGATTTCCCATGTTGGAGGCCAGGTTCATGGCATTTCCTGTCATATCTTGCATTTTGCATCCCGCATCGCATCCCGCATTGCCATATCATCTTTGCATCGTGGTTGTTTGAGTTTGCAACGTGGTTGATTGTATCCTTTGTTGGCTGTTTGTCTTGTTTGGGTAGAGCCGGAGACGAATTCGCTAACGGAGCCCGTTGAGTTTGCTTTTGAGATCCAGTCAACTCTGACAACTGTGCAAGCAAGATGGATCATACCCTCGAAATCACTTACTATCTTTGCTATGCTAGTGCTCGCTCTTTTGCTATGCCATTGCTACGATGCCTACCACTCGCTTGCAAGCCTCCCAAGTTGCCATGTCAAACCTCTAACCCACCAATGTCCTAGCAAACCGTTGATTGGCTATGTTACCACTTTGCTTAGCCCCTCTTATAGCGTTGCTAGTTGTCGGTGAAGATTGGAGGCCGTTTCTTGTTGGAACATATATTTTACTTGCTGGGGATATCATTATATTGCTATGTTATCTTAACGCATCTATATACTTGGTAAAGGGTGGAAGGCTCGGCCTCTCGCCTAGTGTTTTGTTCCACTCTTGCCGCCCTAGTTTCCGTCATATCGGTGTTATGTTCCCGGATTTTGCGTTCCTTACGCAGTTGGGTTATAATGGGAACCCCTTGATAGTTCGCCTTGATTAAATCTTTTCCAGCAATGCCCAACATTGGTCTTACCATTCGCCACCTAGCCTTTTCTTTCCCTTGGGTTCTGCAGACTCAAGGGTCATCTTTATTTTAACCCCGCCCCCCCCGAGCCAGTGCTCCTCCGAGTGTTGGTCCACCTGTCAGCTACCGGTGGCCACCAGGGGCAACTCTGGGCTGGCTTACCCGTACCTAGGACAATTTGAGTGTGCCCTGAGAAAGAGATATGTGCAGCTCCTATCGGGATTTGTCGGCACATTCAGGCGGTGTTGTTGGTCTTGTTTTAACCTGTCGAAGTGTCTTGAATTACCGAGATACAGAGTCTGATCGAAACGTCTTGGGAGGAGGTCTATTCCTTCGTTGACCATGAGAGCTTGTCATGGGCTAAGTTGGGACTCCCCTGCAGGGATTTGAACTTTCGAAAGCCGTGCCCGCGGTTATGGGCAGATGGGAATTTGTTAATGTCCGGTTGTAGATAACTCGAACCTTAACTTTACTAAAATGAATCAACTGAGTGTGTTACAGTGATGGCCTCTTCTCGGCGGAGTCCAGGAAGTGGACACGGTGTTGGAGTAATGTTTGCGCAGGTTGCTCTCTAGCTTCTCGCGCGTGCTTTGCCTCCTCTTCTCGCTCCCTTTTGCGAATAAGTTAGCCAACATACTTGCTAGTCGCTTGCTGCAGCTCCACTCATTTTTACCTTGCCATACCTTTAAGCTTAAATAGTCTTGATCGCGAGGGTGCGAGATTGCTGAGTCCCTGTGGCTCACAGATTACTATTACACCAGATGCATGGCCTGATGATTCCGCTCCAGGAGACGCGTATGAGCTCAAGTGGGAGTTCGACAAAGACTCTCAATGTTACTATGTTTCCTTTCCCGATGACCAGTAGTGGTGCCCAGTTGGGGGTGATTGGGACCGTATCGCATGTTGGGTTCTCTTTTATTTTGGCGCCGTAGTCGGGCCATGAGTGTTTGGATGATGTAATGTTATTTATGTACTTGATTTACTTGGCGAGTGTAAGCCAACTATGTTATCTCCCCTTTCATTATAACATTACATCGGATGTTGTGAAGATTGCCTAACTTGCGACATATACCTTCAATGCGATTATGCCTCTAAGTCGTGCCTCGACACGTGGGAGATATAGTCGCATCGAGGGTGTTACAAGTTGGTAATCAGAGCCTTCCCCGACCTTAGGAGCCCATTGCTTGATCGTTTTTAGCGGCCGAGTTGTGTCTAGAAAAATGTTTTGAGTCTTTTAGGAATTATATATCGGAGAGTTTAGGAATTCTTTTTACTTCCCAGTCTCCTCATCGCTCTGGTAAGGCATCCTGACGTAGAGTTTTGACTCTTCTCTTCTCAAATTTCACTAAAAAAAATTTAGGATCACGCGGGTATCTTGGAATCGTTATGATGGTTTTACGATAAGAACATTGTCTTGGTGCCTCCTGTCAGGGGTTTAGTGGAAGTGTCCCGGGGAGTTGAGCTCTGAGGTGTTGTCATCATAATTTTATCGTTGCAGTTCTGGAATACCTGAGTCTAGTATGCCGACATCGAAAATCTCTTTTATGCAGTTCGTTGGTGAGATAACCTCGACGCCACCCAGTACTTGGGCGGGAGTTTGGGAGTATCGCCATAACTTGTATAATGGATGCTTTTCGAAGGTTGAGGTAGATGGTTTCCGAAGGTTTCTTGGTTATGTGTTGAATGATGGATACAGCTGGATGTAGGATTTGCTTGTTTGGGTGAGATATTATGCTTCCCCTGTATCCCCAACACCTGATTGCATAACCGGGAAGGTTCGGGAATTTCATAGGTGGGAATTCTAGTAGCTCTAGTTCTTCTTCCACGGATATTGGTTTGAGAGTGGGATTTCTTACCGATTATTCGTTCTTGATCCGTACCTTGTTGATTTATTTCTCTACCTTTAATTCTACGTGGCTTCTCAATTTATGGATATGTGACCATTTCAAGAGGAATGCATTCGTTCATTTTGTTCGGATGTGAAGACTATATGTTGCAATTTTCAGTCCGTTGGATTCAGCTTCAATATTTCTCTATCAATGTGCTAATGGTGGTCAACCTCTTCAGGATGGCTCCTCCAACGTGCACGACTCCGAATCCTGATCCGCCACCACCTCCACCTCCTCCGGAGGCATGGCAAGCTGTGATGGCCGCAACCAATGCAAACACACAGTTGATCATGCAAATTCTTCAAGAGCCCAATCAAGGCAACCAAGGGAATCAAGGCAGCAATCAGAATCACTTTGCTACACTCAACCAGTTCCTTACTAACGGGCCAAAGACTTTCAGCAATTGTGTTGAGGCAACCGATGCTGACGATTGGCTTGTGGATCTGTGTAAGCATTTCGAGTGCAGTAACGTTAGGCCTGAGGACTTTGTTAAGTTCGCTTCCTTCCAACTCAAAGATCAAGCTGCAGAATGGTTCCAGCAGTACAAGGACTCCAGAGGTGGACGTGTTATCACTTGGGATGATTTCCGTCGAGATTTCCGAGCTCATCATATTCCTCAGAGTGTGGTTGAAAGCAAGCATGAGGAATTCCGCAATCTGAAGCAAGGCTCTTTGTCTGTCTATGACTACAACAAGTTGTTCCAAAAGCTTGCCCGCTTTGCCAAGCAGGACATCCCTGATGAGAAGAGCATGATATATCAGTTCATGGGTGGTCTCAGAGAAGAAATTCAGCTAGCTCTTGTACTCTTTGAGCCCTTGAGATACGATGAGTTCTACAACATGGCATTGAAGCAAGAGGCTGCTAAGTTGAGGTGTGATGCTTCCAAGAAGCGAGTCAGAGATGTTACTTCTTCTTCCTCTACTCAAGTGGCCAAGCAGCAGAAGTATTGGCTTCCTCCTCCTCCGTTCCGTCAGCCGTATCAGCAGAAGAGCAAAGGTGGCAGTGGTTCTTCCCCCCCCCCCAACCCCGGCTTTCAGAACAAGACTTTGTCTCAAGCTCCAAGATCGAGTGCTCCGTATCACCGTCCGCTTTCAGAGGTCACGTGCAACAAATGCCAACAGAAGGGTCACTATGCCAGCAAGTGTTTCAACCAGAGGCGTCTTCCTCCTCCTCCTCCTGTCAGATCGGCAAGTACAGCTGTGGTCAAGCATAACCCGAAGTCCGCCAAGGTCAACTTGATGAATGCAACTCGGGAAGAGGACTCGTCAGATGTGATCATGGGTAACCTTCCTGTTAATGATATTCCAGCTAAAGTTCTTTTTGACACTGGTGCATCGCATTGCTTCATCTCGAGACCGTTTACAAATAGGCATGAATTGGTTTCGCAAGTTTTTCCTAGTCCTTTAGCAGTTGTCTCTCCCGGTAAGCGCATGCATGCTAACTCCATTGTTCCGGATGTTACTATCACTTTGGGTGACTACAAGTTCTTGGCTTCCCCAACGGTTCTTGGTGACTCGGATATTGATCTTATTCTCGGAATGGATTGGCTTTCTAAGCACAAGGCTCAGCTTGATTGTGGAGCCAAGCAGATTCAATTGACTCATTCGTCTGAGGATGTAATTGTCTTTGCCGCTCGGGATAATACCATCCGTCTGTTTTCTCTCAATGAAAGGGGTGAACTCGATGCCATCTCGCAAATTCCAGTCGTTTGCGAATATCAAGACGTCTTTCCAGAAGAGCTTCCAGGAATGCCTCCACACTAGCCAGTTGAATTCGTTATTGATCTTGAGCCTGGTACGGAACCTGTGTGCAAACATCCTTACAAGCTCGGACCTGAAGAGTTGAAGGAGCTGAAGAAGCAACTCGATATTCAAGAGAAAATGGGTCTCATTCGGCCTAGTTCTTCTCCGTGGGGTTGTGGTGTTCTTTTTGTGAAGAAGAAGGATGGAACAGACCGACTTTGTGTCGATTACCGTCCAGTGAACAAAAAGACCATCAAGAACAAATACCCACTTCCCAACATCAATGAGGTGTTCGAACAACTCAAAGGTGCCCAAGTATTCTCCAAGCTTGATCTTCGTATGGGTTATCTTCAGATTCGAATCCGTGAGCAAGATATTCCCAAGACGGCTTTCAGGACAAGCTTTGGTTCATATGAATACACTGTCATGTCTTTTGGCCTCGTCAATGCTCCTCCGAGTTTCTCTCGTATGATGAACTTCATCTTCAACGCCTACACCAATGACTTCGTTTTGGTCTATCTCGACGACATTCTGGTTTTCTCCAAGAATAAGGAAGATCATGCCAAGCATTTGCGTTTGGTTCTTGATAAGCTCAGAGAACATCAGTTCTACGCCAAGTTCTCCAAGTGTGAATTTTGGCCCGATGAGGTTCTTTATCTTGGTCATATCATCTCTGCCAAGGGCATTGCCGTGAATCCTGAGAAGGTGTCTGCAATTGTGAATTGGGAACCTCCTCAGAACATGAAGCAACTCCGTAGTTTCCTCGGTCTCGCAAGCCATTGCCGAAGATTCGTTGAAAACTTTTCTAAGATCGCGAAGCCTCTCTCTAATCTTCTCCAGAAGCACGTCAAGTACGTCTAGTCTCCGTAGTGTGATATTCCTTTCAACACTTTGAAAGAGAAATTGATCACTGCTCCAGTTCTGACTCCGCCTGATGAATCCAAGCCGTACGAGGTCTTTTGTGATGCCTCTCTCCAAGGTCTTGGCGTGGTATTGATGCAAGAGAAGAAAGTTGTTGCTTATGCCTCTCGCCAATTGAAGCCTAATGAGAAGAACTACCCCACTCATGATCTCGAGTTGGCGGCAGTTGTGCATGCTCTTTTGACTTGGAGACATCTTCTATTGGGAAGAAAAGTGGACATTTTCACTGATCACAAGAGTCTCAAGTACATCTTCACTCAGCCTAATCTGAACCTCAGGCAAACTCGATGGGTCGAAATGATTCAAGAGTATAATCCGAGTATCGAGTATACTCCAGGCAAGGCCAATGTGATTGCTGACGCTTTGAGCAGGAAAGCTTACTGCAATAGTCTGATTCTCAAGCCTTATCAACCCGAGCTTTGTGAAGCTTTCCGCAAACTTAATATGCAAGTTGTTCCTCAAGGTTTCCTCACCAACCTTCTAGTCTCTCCTACCATGGAATACCAGACTCGCCAAGCCCAGCTTCTTGATGCTATGGTGAAAAAGGTGAAGATTGGGATTGCCAAGAGTCAACCCAAGTACAAGTGCTACCGCCTTGATGACAAGGACACTCTTTTCTTCGAGGATCGTATTGTTGTACCCAAAGGTGACCTCCGTAAAGTGATCATGAATGAGGCTCACAATTCTCTCCTCTCCATCCACCCTGGGAGCACGAAGATGTATCAGGACCTCAAGCAAGCTTATTGGTGGACTCGAATGAAGCGCGAAATTGCTCAATTCGTGAATGAATGTGATATCTGCAGAAGAGTGAAGGCAGAACACCAAAGGCCAGCTGGTCTCCTCCAACCTCTTGCCATTCCAGAATGGAAGTTTGACCACATTGAAATGGACTTCGTGACTGGGTTTCCAAAGTCCAAGCGTGGCAATGATGCTATATTCGTTGTCATCGACAAACTCACCAAAGTGTCTCATTTTCTTCCTATCAAAGAGTCGATCACTGCAGCTTAATTGGCGGAACTCTATACCTCTCGTATTGTCTCTCTGCATGGTATTCCACAAGTGATCTCTTCAGACCGTGGCAGCATCTTTACCTCCAAGTTTTGGGATTCTTTTCAGAAGGCCATGGGCACGAACATCCACTTCAGCACAGCTTTCCATCCTCAAACTAGCGGTCAAATCGAGCGTGTCAACCAGATTCTTGAAGATATGCTCAGGGCTTGTGTGATGTTCTTCGGCATGAAGTGGGAGGATTGTCTTCCTTATGCTGAATTCTCCTATAACAAAAGTTTTCAAGCAAGTTCGGGCAAGGCCCCTTTTGAAATTCTGTATGGCAGGAAGTGCCGTACCCCTCTCAACTGGTCTGAAACCGGTGAACGTCAGCTTTTGGGTAATGACTTAATCATAGAGGCAGAAGAAATGTGCAAAGTCATTCATGATAACCTCAAAGCAGCCCAATCCCGTCAGAAGAGCTACTATGATAATAAGCATCGTGATTTGGCTTTCGAGATCGGAGATCATGTTTACCTCCGCGTCTCTCCGATGAAAGGTACTCGTCGCTTCGGTATCAAAGGGAAGCTTGCCCCTAGATACGTGGGACCTTTCAAGATTGTCAGCAAGAGAGGCGACCTCGCCTATCAACTCGAGCTTCCTTCAAACTTTGCAAATGTTCATGACGTGTTCCATGTCTCTCAGCTTCGAAAGTGCTTCAAGACTCCTGACCGCACTGTCAACTTCGAGGACATTGAGCTCCAACAAGATCTCTCTTATCGTGAGCACCTAGTTGCTATTCTTGAAGAGATTGAACGCAAGACTCGCAACAAGTCAATCAAATTTCTCAAAGTCAAGTGGTCACACCATTCCGACCGTGAAGCTACCTGGGAACGCGAGGATCACCTCTGTTCTGAGTACCCGGCGTTCTTTCAGTCCTAGATCTCGGGACGAGATCCTTTCGTAGTGGTGGAGTGTTGTAACACCCCGGATGTAACTTTCCCAATTTGTACTCCAACTCTTGCCGTTTCCGGCGTTAAGTTATATTTATTTCCTCGGGTTCGGGTTTCGTCTCCATGGGTTGTTATCGTTGTCATGCATCTCATATCATGTCATCTTGTGCATTGCATTTGCATACGTGTTCGTCTCATGCATTCGAGCATTTTCCCCGTTGTCGGTTTTGCATTCCGGCGCTTCGTTCTCCTCCGGTGGTCATTTCTAACTTTCTTTCATGTGTGGGGATTAAACATTTCCGGATTGGACCGAGACTTTCCAAGCGGCCTTGGTTTTCTACCGGTAGACCGCCTGTCAAGTTTCGTATCAATTGGACTTCGTTTGATGCTCCAACGGTTAACCGAGGGACCGAAAAGGCCTCGTGTGTGTTGCAGCCCAACACCCCTCCAATTTGGCCCAAAAACCCACCTAACTCTGCTCCATCATCTAGAGCGTTCGATCACGATTGCGTGGCCGAAAACCGCACCTCATTTGGACTCTCCTAGCTCCCTCTATGCCTATTTAAAGACCCCTCCCGAAAATCCGGATCTCTCCCTCTCTGAAACCCTAATTTTTCACCGCGTGCCGCCGGACATTGTCCGCCCGGGGCGGACACCGCCGCCATCCTCTCCGCTGCCGCCACGTGTCCCGCGGGACCACTTCCCCGCCGCCTCGCCCGCGCGGCCCGGGAGGCCCAGGGAGGGCCCCCGCGGCCCGTTCGCCGCCCCGCGCCGCCTGCGCGCCCCGTTGCCCGAGCGCCGCCTCCCTCCTCGTGGCCAGCCACCCGGGGCCATCGGCGCTGCCGCCCGCCACCGCCGTCCCGCCACTCCGACGACCGGATCCGGTCGGCCCCGGCCTCCTCCGACCTCCCGGCGCCGCCCCGCGTCTCCCTCCAGTGAACTCCGGCCAGATCCCGGCAATCCTCTACTTCCGTGCCAAAGTCAACCCTAGATCCGGTGGTAAAATTTCGTCTAAGTCCCAGATTTCCAGATCCAAGTGCCCCTGTTCACGGCTCCGTAACTTTGTATCCGTAGTTCCGATTCATGCATATAGCGTATCAAAATGTTCATCTCAGAGAGTACATCATTTCATTCCATTGCATCATTTTCATTTGAGTTCATCTTGATGCCTGAAATGCCATTAGAAGAGGGCTACTTGAGTTAATTATCAGATATGCTACTCCATTTAGGTTTTTTGTCATTTTTGCCATGATTATTATGTGCATGCTATGCCCTGATGCTCTACATGTGTTTTGTTAAGGGTTTTATCATCTTTCCAGAGGTGCAACCCATGTATTTTTGTGATGTGTGTGGTGTCTTCTGCAAGCTTGCAAAGTGGTGCACTTGCTAATTCTGTTTTCAGGGACTTAGCAATTCCACCAAGTCCTGGAGATGTTTATCTCATGTTGTCATATGATCTTGTTGTTTCCTAGTGATCTGTGCCTCTTTTGAGGATGATCAGTAAGGATGTTTTGTTAATATTGTAGTGATCTATCCATCCATGCCTTTGTTTGCATTTATGGAGCACCCTAGCTTGAGTCAATCGAGCTCTACTTTTGCTACTTCGTGAATCTGTGCAGATTGTCAACTTGTTTGCAATTTTGCCGGTGATGTTGTAGTTGATCCGTGCATGTCATGCTATTGTTCTTGCCATGTCTAGCTTGAATTTTATGCTTTATTGATGGGTGTATGCTTGTCTTTCCATGACTTGCACCGTAGTGAGTGCATCGAGCTCGTAAACATGCCTACTAGAGTTATATTTCAGCATGTGTCAGTTTTCACTAAGTCTGAAAACTGATTATGTTTTTGCTATGTTCACATGCTTGCAATTGTATTTTCTGATCCCTGTTGGCTCAAGGTCACTAATGGACTTTTGTTAAGCTCTTTGCGTAGCTCCATTCCATGCTTTACTTGGCCATGTTCAGGTCCTGTAGCATGTAGTTTTGTTGCTCTGAAGTGTGCTACCTGATCTGAAATTCCAGACAAGTGTTAATTTCACTAAGTCTGAGATCTGTTTGCCATATGCATTTTTGCCATGCTTGTTTGAACCTGTTAATGGATGAATTGGCCGTAGCTCAGTGCTAGAATTTTGTTAAGCATCTTGTATTCATCCCTGCCATGTATTTTGTTGTCTTGTTCGGGTGCTGTAGCACATTCATCTCATTGCATTTAGATGCCTACTTGCTGTAAATCGCAGACCGGTGTCATTTTTGAAACGCTTGCCATTTCCAAACCGTAACTCCGATTCCGGCGTTCTTTATATCGTTTTCAAGCGATTTCATCTCATCTTTCCAGTGGCACACTTGGATTTCCATGTTGAGGACAGGTTCATGCATTTCCTGTCATATCTTGCATTTTGCATCCCGCATCGCATCCTGCATAGCATATCATCATTGCATCGTATTGCTTGATCCTTGCACGTGGTTGATTGTATCCTTGTTGCTTGTTGGTCTTGTTTGGGTAGAGCCGGGAGATGAAATCGCTAACGGGGAGCCCGTTGAGTTTGCTTTTGAGGATCCAGTCAACTCTGACAACTGTGCAAGCAAGATGATCATACCCTCGAAATCACTACTATCTTTGCTATGCTAGTTTGCTCGCTCTTTTGCTATGCCAATGCTACGATGCCTACCACTTGCTTCCAAGCCTCCCATTTTTCCATGTCAAACCTGTAACCCACCTTGTCCTAGCAAACCATTGATTGGCTATGATACCGCTTTGCTTAGCCCCTCTTATAGCGTTGCTACTTGCAGGTGAAGATTGGAGGCCGTTCCTTGTTGGAACATCTTTTATTTACTTGTTGGGATATCATTATATTGCTATGTTATCTTAATGAATCTATATACTTGGTAAAGGGTGGAAGGCTCGGCCTCTCGCCTAGTGTTTTGTTCCACTCTTGCCGCCCTAGTTTCCGTCATATCGGTGTTATGTTCCCGGATTTTGCGTTCCTTACGTGGTTGGGTTATAATGGGAACCCCTTGATAGTTCGCCTTGATTAAATCTTTTCCAGCAATGCCCAACATTGGTCTTACCATTCGCCACCTAGCCTTTTCTTTCCCTTGGGTTCTGCAGACTCAAGGGTCATCTTTATTTTAACCCCGCCCCCCCCGAGCCAGTGCTCCTCCGAGTGTTGGTCCACCTGTCAGCTACCGGTGGCCACCAGGGGCAACTCTGGGCTGGCTTACCCGTACCTAGGACAATTTGAGTGTGCCCTGAGAAAGAGATATGTGCAGCTCCTATCGGGATTTGTCGGCACATTCGAGCGGTGTTGCTGGTCTTGTTTTAACCTGTCGAAGTGTCTTGAATTACCGAGATACCGAGTCTGATCGGAACGTCTTGGGAGGAGGTCTATTCCTTCGTTGACCGTGAGAGCTTGTCATGGGCTAAGTTGGGACTCCCCTGCAGGGATTTGAACTTTCGAAAGCCATGCCCGTGGTTATGGGAAGATGGGAATTTGTCAATGTCCGGTTGTAGATAACTTGAACCTTAACTTAACTAAAATGAATCAACTGAGTGTGTTACCATGATGGCCTCTTCTCGGCGGAGTCCGGGAAGTGGACACGGTGTTGGAGTAATGTTTGCGCAGGTTTCTCTCTAGCTTCTCGCGCGTGCTTTGCCTCCTCTTCTCGCTCCCTTTTGCGAATAAGTTAGCCACCATACTTGCTAGTCGCTTGCTGCAGCTCCACTCATTTTTACCTTGCCATACCTTTAAGCTTAAATAGTCTTGATCGCGAGGGTGCGAGATTGCTGAGTCCCTGTGGCTCACAGATTACTATTACACCAGATGCAGGGCCTGATGATTCCGCTCCAGGAGACGCGTATGAGCTCAAGTGGGAGTTCGACGAAGACTCTCAACGTTACTATGTTTCCTTTCCCGATGATCAGTAGTGGTGCCCAGTTGGGGGTGATTGGGACCGTGTCGCATGTTGGGTTCTCTTTTATTTTGGCGCCGTAGTCGGGCCATGAGTGTTTGGATGATGTAATGTTATTTATGTACTTGATTGACGTGGCGAGTGTAAGCCAACTATGTTATCTCCCCTTTCATTATAATATTACATGGGATGTTGTGAAGATTGCCTAACTTGCGACATATACCTTCAATGCGATTATGCCTCTAAGTCGTGCCTCGACACGTGGGAGATATAGTCGCATCGAGGGTGTTACACTATGACCGGAGGAGTAAACTGTGGAGGGGGCACCGCACACGGCTAAGAGAACAATTGATGTGCTATGGGGTGCCCCTGCCCCTGTATATATAGGAGGCGAGGAGGAGGCGGCCGACCAGGAGGGGCGTGCCATGGTGGGAGTCCTACTCGGATTCGACCCCCCTTTTCCTTTCTTACTGGAGGGGAAAAGGAAGGAGAGGGAGAGGCAGAGGGAGAGGGAAAGGGGGGCAGCGCCCCCTCCTCATTGTCCTATTCGGACTCCCTTGGAGGGGGCCCCGTTCCACACCTCGCGGGCTTCCCTCTCTCTTCGCTAAGGCTCATGTAGGGCCAATACTTCCCCAGGGGTTCCGGTAACCCCTCGATACTCCGGTAAAATACCCGAACCACTAGAAACCATTCCGATGTCTGAATACTATCTTTCAATATATGAATCTTTACCTGTCGACCATTTCGAGACTCCTCGTCATGTTTGTGATCTCATCCGGGACTCCAAACAAACTTCGTTCACCAAAACACATAACTCATAATACAAATCATCATCGAATGCTAAGCGTGCGGACCCTACGGGTTCGAGAATGATGTAGACATGACCGAGACACATCTCCGGTCAATAACCAATAGCGGAACATGGATGCTCATATTGGTTCCTACATATTCTACGAAGATCTTTATCAGTCAAACCGCAATAACAACATACGATATTCCCTTTATCATCGGTATGTTACTTGCCGGAGATTCGATCGTCGGTATGATCATACCTATTTCAATCTCGTTACCGGAAAGTCTCTTTACTCGTTCCTTAATGCATCATCTCATAACTAACTCATTAGTCACTTTGCTTGTAAGGCTTACACTGATGTGCATTACGGAGAGGGCCCAGAGATACCTCTCTGATACTCAGAGTGACAAATGCTAATCTTGATCTATGCCAACCAAACAAACACCTTTGGAGACACCTGTAGAGCATCTTTATAATCACCGAGTTATGTTGTGATGTTTTATAGCACACAAGGTGTTCCTCCGGTATTCGGGAGTTGCATAATCTCATAGTTAGAGGAATATGTATAAGTCATGAAGAAAGCAATAGCAATAAAACTTAACGATCATTATGCTAAGCTAACGGATGGGTCTTGTCCATCACATCAGTCTCTAATGATGTTATCTCATTCATCAAATGACACCACATGTCTATGGTCAGGAAACATAACCGTCTTTGATTAACGAGCTAGTCAAGTAGAGGCATACTAGGGACACTCTGTTTTGTCTATGTATTCACACATGTACTAAGTTTCCGGCTAATACAATTCTAGTATGAATAATAAACATTTATCATGATATAAGGAAATATAAATAACTACTTTATTATTGCCTCTTGGGCATATTTCCTTCATAAACCCTACTATGAATCGGTCCATTGTTATTGTCATCAGCAATATGTGTCCCGCGACCCAGTTCATCGACCTTGCCACCCCTGATTCATAGCAACATGCATTTTCTCTATAGTAAAGCACATACATCCACGAGCTTCGATAGAGAGATGGACATAATGGGTGGAGGAAGAAGAAGAAAACAGATGACTTAATGGTTAACGAAGACCAACAATGCTATCTCATGTGCATATGATCCTGAAGGCAGTTTGACATGCTATCTGAGGAGGAATAGGATCATATGTCTCTAAGCCTAATTTGCGCACCTTGCAGCCTCCCGTTGCAATGCACGGGCATATGTGCTAGTGAAGTATAAGGCGTGTTCCTCTTCTTACATGTCGTGCACCATGCACACATCGTTCTAACTCCATCGCCCAACAACCAGGAGTAACTTTAGTTCAGAAAATATCCTGACATGTGTACGGGCAGTGACTTTCTTTACCTAATTATCTAGAGTATTAATGAACCGGGAGTAACTTGGGTATAGAAACTGCATGCATGCATGTGGGACCCTCAAGGTAGAACTTCCATGTGTGTGCGTTGGTCCACATCCAACACAACTTCATGTGCCCATACATAATTTCTAGGAATTAGTATTGAAACAAGTAAACAAATCCGATAGATTTTTCAACACATTTCATGTTGTTTTATTATCTTAGGTGAAAAAGTGAAAATGTCGTGGTAATAATTCTTAAAACAGTTTCATATTAATCTCAGGATTATTTTAAAAATCTCAAAAATTATTCTCTAGTAAAAAAGCTAAGAATTTAATAATAATAATACAAATTCTAAAAAAATACAATTGATCATCGCAATCAAAACTAATATATGCCGCCACACATACAAACGAAATTGCCACATGCCATCGATAAAAGAGACAATTTGTTGTAGGGTGAAACCCTAGAAGGGATCTTTTCACACTTGAAGGGGAGAAAAGTGAGGAACACACAAGAACACAAGAAGAGGGTCACTCAAACAAACCCAAATAACACATCCACTAGAGTAGCATACATGAGATCCACAAGCATACAAGAACAATTCAAGAAAAATAGCACAAGGGTAAGGTTCTTCCCACTAGGTGAGGTCTTGGTGATAATCTTATCCAAAGGAGGCCTTGAATCCACAAGAGGATCTTCTCCAAGAGGAGGCCTAGATCTCCAAGAGGAGGAAGATGAGCTCTCTCTCTCTTTGTCTATCTAATACTTTGCTAACCCTAGAAATGAGCTAGATGAGTATTACTTATAGCCTAGGGTCAAATTGGGGGCGGGGGCAGTGGTGAGGGAGTCCTGGATTAGGGGGTCCCCGGGCGTCTGGGCTATGTGGCGTGGGCCGGACTGGTGGGCCTTGAAGATACAAGATAGAAGGCTTCCCCCCGTGTCCGGATTGGACTCTCCATGGAGTGGAAGGCAAGCTTGGCGTTGGGTATGAAGATTCCTTTCTTTGTAAACCGACTCTGCACATACCCTAACCCCCTCCGGTATCTATATAAACCAGAGGGTTTAGTTCATAGAGGCAGTCATAATCATACATGCTAGACATCTAGGGTTTAGCCATTACGATCTTGTGGTAGATCAACTCTTGTAACCCCCATACTCATCAAAGTCAATCAAGCAGGATGTAGAGTTTTACCTCCATCAAGAGGGCCCGAACCTGGGTAAACATCGTGTCCCCTGCCTCCTGTTACCTTTGATCCTTAGATTCACAATTCGGGACCCCCTACCCAAGATCTGCCGGTTTTGACACCGACATTGATGCTTTCATTGAGAGTTCCTCTGTGTCGTCGACAAAGGATTCGATGGCTCGTTCGATCTTCCATAATAACGCTGTTTTGGGGTAGATTCCCCCTCGGGCCAAATTTTCATGTTCGGTAGCTTCGCGCTGCGAGCCAACTTGATTGTCAAACTCCTATGGCTAAGTGAGAGCGATAAATCCACATAGTCTGATTGCCTGGTTCGCCGCACTAACATCTCCTTCAAGGACAATGCTGGTTGGGTCAAGTGTGTCCAGGTGCCATTCCGAACACACCCGTACTACCTACGTGGGTGCTGAAGCCAACGACTGGCCAACTCTTAGATACCGTAAACGGCCGCATAGGAGGAAATAATTTCAAATTAAAACAAGAAACACATTATACATAAGCCTTGTTTTATAATACAAAGTACGTGCATTACAGGTACATTCATTCGAAAATAGTGTCCTTCGAACACTGGCCCTCTACAATGCGGGAACCCTCCAAGACTTCATCGAAATACCACTCCAGCGTGCGGTGCTCTTTGCCCACGGGCGGTCCCTCGGTTGCCAGCTTGACGGCGTTCATCTCCGCCCACAACACCTTGACACTGGCGAAGGCCATCCGGGCACCTTTGATATAGGCTGACGGCTTTATGGCATCAAGCCGGGGGCATGCGCTGACGAGCCGCTTCATGAGCATGAAGTAACTACCGGTTACGGGTTTGGCTGGCCAAAGTTGCACTATAACATCCTTCATGGCCGGTTCGGCCACCCTATGCAGCTCAGTTAGCTGCTTCAGTTGATCACTAAAGGGCACCGGATTCTCTAGTGCAAGGTACTGCGACCAGAACAGCTTCTCCATTGAACTCCCCTCTTCGACTCGGAAGAACTCCGTAGCATCGACAATACCCCGTGGTAGATCCACAAACGCCCCTGGAGAACTCCAAACGCAGGTCAGCAATATGTACCCGCTCCTTACAAATTTGCTTTGCATGTTAAAGGCCTTACCCGCCGCGATCTTCTTTGCTTCTTGGATCTCCCAGCAGGCGCCTTGGGCTTCAACTCGGGATGCCTTCACGCTTTGGAGGGCCTCAGCAAGTTTGGAATCTCGATCCGAAAGCTTGTGCTCTACAGACTCACATTTGCTTATGGCATCCTTGAGCCCTTGCTGGACTTCCTCCACTCGTGACTCATGCTTTCGGCGGGTGGCTTGTTCCTCCTCCAACTCTTTACCCTCGGCCAGCGCGTTCTTGAGGGTCTCAACCTCGGACGCGTCAACTATGAGCATGATTATAAAACTCAGCAAGATAAGACAACAACAAACAAATATCATGTTAGATGCGAATAGCTATCGCATACCCTGCTTCTCCTCCAACTGTTTGTTGTTGCGGATAAGCTCTTCATCGGCCCACTTCAGCCGCTGCTTTAGTTCGGACACTTCATCAGCATGGGTGGTTGCCGCTAACTTCGAAGCCTGTTTGTTCAAATAGACATGTGTGATAATATCCTGCGAAATATTTGATCCTCTGTTCGGCCTTTCTTAGAAAACGCCAAACAGAGTCTCAGGGGCTACTGACTATGCACAGACATTCTTTTTATAGTAAAAAATATGCATCACGTACCTCAAAGCCTGTTAGAAGGCTAGTGTAGGCCCCGTTCAATCCTTTCTTAGCGGACCGAACCTTTTCAACCACCGCACCCATAAGGGTACGATGTTCCTCAATGATGGAGGCGCTCTGAAGCGCTTCCATGAGAGTGTCCTGCGGCTCCGGATTGACAGAGGTCGCCGGTGGGGATGATGTGGGTCGTGCTGGAGTGGTTGGTGAGGCGGCTTTGCCTCCGCGAGCCTCGACAGGTCCCTGCCGGGGTGCGTTGGTCGTCTGCTTCTGGGGGTGGCCTTATCCCTTGCCGGGCTCGCCTGTCCGGCAAGGGGGGCCCATCTCTTGGCGATATCTTGCTTCTTTGGCTTGGCCTTGGTCTTTCTGAGCTGCATGTTGGTTCTTCTGAATCCTTTGGTTTCTTGTATCACTACAAAAAGTACACTTCCGTGATGATACGTGTTTGTCACAGTAGGTCACGTTCTCTGTCATGCATGTACATCCATGACAAATTTATGACAGAATGAAGATAGTCATACCTGTTCTATCGTAGAAGTGTTCGATGACATTACCAAAATTATCATCATGGAAGTGTCCACTTCCATGATGATAAATCGCGCATCATAGAAGTGCTTTCGTCAAGGGTGACCGACACATGGCATCCTTCGTAATGGGACGCCGTTAAGCTATCGGGTCCGGTTTTGGATCCAATAACCCGCTAACAGCCACGACCAATGCTGATTTTCCACATGTAAAATTCTCATTGGCCGACGGAACCATGCGTCAGCTCTGCATTGGCACATGTGTCACTCATCCAATGGTTGAGATAGGCCTATGATATGTTGACACATGGACGGGCCCAAAAGTGGCCCATAAAGTTTAAATGGGCTGGCCCAACTGAAGGCCCACAAGATTTAGCGGACCATAATGGGCCGGCCCAGCTAAAGGCCCACAAGATTTTGCAGACCATAATGGGCCGGCCCAGCTAGAGGCCCACAAGATTTAGTGGACCACAATGGGCCAGCCCAGCTAAAGGCCCATAAGATTTTGCAGACCATAATGGGTCGGCCCAGCTAAAGGCCCAACATTCTCAGTTAAGGCTCGTACGGCTAGTGTCAAATCGGTCCGTCAACGGCCTGTCCTAAACTTGTCATTATCGCGGCCCATGGTCACTTCTAGTCCGTTAACAGTCCGCTAAGTATATGGGCCGAATTACGGTCTGGTGTATTTCCGACCTGTTAAAGGTCCTGCTTCATTTGGGCCCTTTTACAGGCCATTGAAACTTTCGGCCCATAAACGACCGTGAAGTATTTGGGTCATATTCGGCCATGTCTGACATTTGGCATGTTAGAGGCCCACTATAGATTTGGGCCACTTCCGGCCTGTTGTGATTTTTGGCCTGTTAACACCGGACAAAATCCATGGGCCATATGTGGTCCAACGTCACATCAGGCCCATTAACGGCCCATATAAAAATGATGATAATCTAGCCCGACTGAACTTCCGGCCTGTTAAAGGCCCATGTATTAGGTCGGTGCATTTACGGCCCGTCCGAATTTCAGCCTGTGAAAGATCCGCATCGTAAATAAGCCACCATTTCGGCCTAATAAGACCAGTGGGTTATTTGGCACAATCAGTGCCCAATCTCACTTTCAGTCTATTAAAGGCCCATGTTTTTTATGGGCTCGAGATATTTACACCTGTAAACGGCCTATTGTTACCGAGGGCCCAAATTATGTTTAGGCCTATTAAAGGCCCACTATGGGCACATGCCTACCAGAAAAATATGAAAGCTTATGCTGATTTAGGCCCAAATATTTTAGTGGACTACATGCAAATTTCGACCCATAACCGTTTTTAGCCCAATTGGAATGGGCCCGACAAATGTTGGCATGTTGGGATCCTACGAAGCTTTCGGCCGAATACATTACTAAGATAAACCTACACTATACAAAAATATCGTCGTAATTACTGCAGCCTTTGGCAGCATCATAAATGTTGTATCAGAATAAAATAAATTCCATCCATACAACAAAAGGCCTGTTGGCATAAATTTTATAGTCCTTGCAGATAAAAGGACCGTCAGATATATAGAAGCATAGATCATTTGACCTGAGTGCTAATGTTTCAGGCTGTAGAATCTGATGGAGCAACACGATCTTCACCTTTTTCCGCCATTTCTCTTGAACAAAGAAGCGAATGTCTGATAGTCTGGTTTCAAAACCATTCATATCTTGACGACATTTGTCAACCACTATTCTTGTTTCCAAAACGACGTCCATCAAGGATTGGACTTGTGTCTGGAGCACAAATATATCACTTTGTCTAGCAGGAAGATTTTGTTCAGTAGGCGATTTGGACGTGGTTACCTTGACTGTTGGAAATATGCCCTAGAGGTAATAATAAAATGGTTATTATCATATTTCTTTGTTCATGATAATTGTCTATTGTTCATGCTATAATTGTGTTATCCGGAAATCGTAATACATGTGTGAATACATAGACCACAACACGTCCCTAGTGAGCCTCTAGTTGACTAGCTCGTTGATCAAAGGATAGTCATGGTTTCTTGACTATGGACATTAGATGTCATTGATAACGGGGTCACATCATTAGGAGAATGATGTGATGGACAAGACCCAATACTAAGCTTATCTCAAAGATCGTGTAGTTCGTTTGCTGTAGCTTTTTTGAATGTCAAGTATCATTTCCTTAGACCATGAGATTGTGCAACTCCCGGATACCGTAGGAGTACCTTGGGTGTGTGTAACGCCCCAGATATACTTTCCCAATTTGTACTCCAACTCTTGCCGTTTCCGGCGTTAAGTTATATTTATTTCTCGGGTTCGGGTCTTTGTCTCCGTGTGTTGTTTTCGTTTTCATGCATCTCATATCATGTCATCACGTGCATTGCATTTGCATACGTGTTCATCTCATACATTCGAGCATTTTCCCCGTTGTCCGTTTTGCATTCCGGCGCTTCGTTCTTCCCCGGTGGTCAATTCTAGCTTTCTTTCGTGTGTGGGGATTAAACATTTCCGGATTGGACCGAGACTTGTCATGCGGCCTTGGTTTACTACCGGTAGACCGCCTGTCAAGTTTCGTACCATTTGGACTTCATTTGATACTCCAACGGTTAACCGAGGGACCGAAAAGGCCTCGTGTGTGTTGCAGACCAACACCCCTCCAACCTGGCCCAAAACCCACCATACTCTGCTCCATGTCCTAGAGCGTTCGATCACGATCGCGTGGCCGAATACCGCACCTCATTTGGACTCTCCTAGCTCCACTTATGCCTATATATACCCCCTCCATTTTCGGATCTCGTCTCCCCCGTCAAAACCCTAAAAAAAAACATCCACGCCACCGACGGACACGTCCGCCTCTGCCATCCACGACGCGACATGTGGCGCCTCCGTGCCTACTTCGTCGGCCGCCGCCGCCGGCCCGCGAGAGCCCGGGGCCGGCCCTCTTCTTCCCCGACCGGGCCCGAGTCCCCGCTACCCGCGCGCCTTCATCTTCCCCGAGCTCGGCCGAGTCCCCGCCGCCGTGCCAACTCCGGCAGCCGCGCCGCCCCGCCTCGGCTTCCGCGGCTTCGCCACCGGCCGCCGCCGTCCCTCGGCGTCCGCGCCACCGACCACGCCGCCCCTCGCCACTCCGGCCACCCGGCCTCCTCCTCCCACCTCGAGCTCCGGCGAGCATCAAGCCCGACTCCGGTGAACCTCGGCGTCCGTGCCCCGATCCAGATCTGAACATGAACAGTAAACCCTAGGGGGTTGACTTTTCCCTCTCATCTAAATTTTTGTGCATACTTTGACCGGTGATATCTCCGCATTCGTAGCTCCGTTTTGGACATATAGTATATCAAAATCTTTGTCTCGAGGAGTACATCATTTCATTCCATTGCATCATTTGCATTTGAGTTCATCTTGATGCCCGAAATGCTGCTAGAAGGAGGCTTCGTGAGTTAAATGTCAGATCCGTTAGTTCATCCTAGACTTTTGTCATTTTCGCCATGATTGATGTGTGCATGATATGCCTGTGAGTCCTTGACAAGATTTGTTAAGCATTTTGTCTTCTTTCCAGAGGTGCAACCCATGCATTTTTAGGATGTGTGTGGTGACTTGTGCAAGCTTGCAAAGAGAGGCACCCGGGAAATCTGTTTTCAGGAACTTAGTGATTTTCACTAAGTCTGGGATATTTTAGTTCATGATGCCATATGTTCAGCTCGTTTCCTAGTGATCCGTGCCTCTTTTGAGGATGATCAGTAAGGGACATTTGTTAATAATGTTATGATCTATCCATCCATGTCTTTACTTGCTAGTTTGGTGCATCCTAGCTTGATACAATCGAGCTCTACTTTTGCTTCGTTGTGTATTTGGGCAGATCGTTAACTCTTTTGCGATTTTGCCGGTGCTATTGTAGTTGACCCGTGCATGCCATGCCATTGTTGTTGCCATGTCTAGCTATAATTTTGTGCCTTCTTAATGGATGTATGATTGTCTTTCCATGACTTGCACCGTAGTGAGTGCATTGAGCTCGTTTACATGCCTTCGTGAGTTAAATTTCAGCATGTCTCAGTTTTCACTAAGTCTGAAAACTGATTGAGTTTCATCTATGATCGTGGGCTCGTTAGTATATTTTGTGAACCCTTTTGGCCCCAGGTCACTTTGGGTGTTTTGTTAAGCTTGTTGAGTAGCTCCATACCATGTTCTTACTTGCCATTATCAGGTTATGTATCATGTTGTTTTGCTGCTCCGAAGAGAGCATCGTGGTCTGAGATTTCAGACTAGTGTTAATTTTACTAAGTCTGAAATCTGTTTTGATTATTTGTTTTTGCCATGCTTGTTTGAACCTCTTAATGGATGAATTGGCCGTGGCTCAGTGCTAGTGTTTTGATAAGCATCTTGTGTGCATCCCTTCCATGTCTTTTGTTGTCATGTTTGGTGGCTGTAGCATGTTCTTTTCGTTGCGTTTAGATGCCTACTTGCTGTAATTTGCAGACCGGTTCATTTCGTAAAACGCTTGCCATTTCCAAACCGTAACTCCGATTTCAATGATCTTTATATCGTTTTCAAGCGATTTCATCCCTCTATCCAGAGGCACACTTGGTTTTCCAAGTTGAGGCCAGATTCATGCATTTCCTGTTACGTTTTGCATTTTGCATCCCGCATCGCATCCCGCATAGCATGTCATCTTTGCATCTTATTGCTTGTCCTTGCATGTGGTTGATTGTATCCTTGTTGCTTGTTTGTGTTGTTTGGGTAGAGCCGGGAGACGAGTTCGCTAACGAGGAGCCCGTTGAGTTTGCTTGTGAGGATCCAGACAACTCTGACAGCTTTGCAGGCAAGATGATCATACCCTCGAAATCACTACTATCTTTGCTATGCTAGTTTGCTCGCTCTTGCTATGCCAATGCTATGATGCCTACCTTTGGCTTGTCAGCCTCCCATTTGCCATGTTGAACCTCTAACCCACCTTGTCCTAGCAAACCATTGATTGGCTATGTTACCGCTTTTCTCAGCCCCTTCTTATAGCGTTGCTAGTTGCAGGTGAAGATTGGAGCCGTTCCTTGTTGGAACATTTATTTACTTGTTGGGATATCATTATATTGATATGTTATCTTAATGCATCTATATACTTGGTAAAGGGTGGAAGGCTCGGCCTCTCGCCTAGTGTTTTGTTCCACTCTTGCCCCTAGTTTCTATCATATCGGTGTTATGTTCCCGGATTTTGCGTCCCTCACGCGGTTGGGCTATAATGGGAACCCCTTGATAGTTCGCCTTGATTAAAGCTTTTCCAGCAATGCCCAACATTGGTTTTACCATTTGCCACCTAGCCCCTTTTTCTTTCCCTTGGGTTCTGCAGACTCAAGGGTCATCTTATTTTAACCCCCCGGGCCAGTGCTCCTCTGAGTGTTGGTCCCACTGAGCGATGTCCGAGGCTACCAGGGGCAACTCTGGGCTGGCTTACCCGACGTCTGGCTCATCTGAGTGTGCCCTTAGAAAGAGATATGTGCAGCTCCTATCGGGATTTGTCGGCACATTCGGGTGGTGTTGCTGGACTTGTTTTAACCTGTCGAATCATCTTGTTGTACCAGGATACCGAGTCTGATCGGTGAGTCTTGGGTGGAGGTCTATTCCTTCGTTGACCGTGAGAGCTTGTCATGGGCTAAGTTGGGACTCCCCTGCAGGGATCAAACTTTCGAAAGCCGTGCCCGCGGTTATGGGCAGATGGGAATTTGTTAATGTCCGTTTGTAGATAACTTGAACTAAACTTAATTAAAATGAATCAACCGTGTGTGTTACCGTGATGGCCCCTTCTTGGCGGAGTCCAGGAAGTGGACACGGTGTTGTAGTTATGCTTGCGCAGGTTGTTCTTCTAGATTCTCGCTCGCGCTTTGCCTTCTCTTCTCGCTCTCTTTTGCGTATAAGTTAGCCACCATATATGCTAGTCGCTTGCTGCAGCTCCACTTATATTGCCTTATCCTTCCTATAAGCTTAAATAGTTTTGATCGCGAGGGTGCGAGATTGCTGAGTCCCTGTGGCTCACAGATACTATAACTCCAGATGCAGGTCCAGGTGTTTCCGCTCCAGGTGACGAGTACGAGCTCAAGTGGGAGTTCGACGAGGACTCTCAGCGTTACTACGTGTCTTTTCCTGATGATCAGTAGTGGTGCCTAGTTGGGGTTCGATTCAGGGCCTTGTCGCATGTTGGGTTCTTTTCCATTTTGGCGCCGTAGTCGGGCCATGAGTGTTTGTTTGATGGATGTTATTTATGTACTCTGATGTGACGTGGCGAGTGTAAGCCAACTATGTATCTCCCCTTTATTATTTATTACATGGGATGTTTGTGATGATTTCCTAACTTGCGACATTGCTTTCAATGCGGTTATGCCTCTAAGTCGTGCCTCGACCGTGGGAGCTATAGCCGCATCGAGGGCGTTACAGTGTGCCAAACGTCACAACGTAACTGGGTGACTATAAAGGTACATTACAGGTATCTCCAAAAGTGTCTGTTGGGTTGGCACGAATCGAGACTGGGATTTGTCACTCCGTATGACGGAGAGGTATCTCTGGGCCCACTCGGTAATGCATCATCATAATGAGCTCAATGTGATCAAGTGGTTGATCACGGGATCATGCATTACGGTACGAGTAAAGTGACTTGCCGGTAACGAGACTGAACAAAGTATTGGGATACCGACGATCGAGTCTCGGACAAGTAACGTACCGATTGACAAAGGGAATTGTATACGGATTGATTGAATCTTCGACATCGTGGTTCATCCGATGAGATCATCGTGGAGCATGTGGGAGACAACATGGGTATCCAGATCCCGCTGTTGGTTATTGACCGGAGAGGCTACTCGGTCATGTCTGCATGTCTCCCGAACCTGTAGGGTCTACACACTTAAGGTTCGGTGACGCTAGGGGTGTAGAGATATTAGCACACGGTAACCCGAAAGTTTTTCGGAGTCCTGGATGAGATCCCGGACGTCACGAGGAGTTCCAGAATGGTCCGGAGGTAAATATTCATATATAGGAAGTCCAGTTTCGGCCATCGGGAAGGTTTCGGGGGGCACCGGTATTGTACCGGGACCACCGGAAGGTTCCCGGGGGTCCACCGGGTGGGGCCACCTATCCCGGAGGGCCCCATGGGCTCAAGTGGGAGGGGAACCAGCCCCTAGTGGGCTGGTGCGCCCCCCTTGGGCCTCCCCCTACGCCTAGGGTCGGAAACCCTAGGGGTGGGGGGCGCCACCCTTGCCTTGGGGGGCAAGGCACCCCCTTTGGCCGACGCCCCCCCTAGGAGATTGGATCTCCTAGGGCCGGCGTCCCCCCTAGGCACCCTATATATAGTGGGGGGAGGGAGGGCCGCGCACCCAAGCCCCTGGCCTCTCCCTCTCCCTCCCGTGACACTCCTTCGTCTCCCAGCGCTTGGCGAAGCCCTGCCGAGATCACCGTTGCTTCCACCACCACGCCGTCGTGCTGCTGGATCTTCGTCAACCTCTCCTTCCCCCTTGCTGGATCAAGTTGGAGGAGACGTCTTCCCAACCGTACGTGTGTTGAATGCGGAGGTGTTGTCCGTTCGGCACTTGGTCATCGGTGATTTGAATCACGTCGAGTACGACTCCATCAACCCCGTTCTCTTGAATGCTTCCGCGCGCGATCTACAAGGGTATGTAGATGCACTCCTCTCTCCCTCGTAGCTAGATGACTCCATAGATTGATCTTGGTGATGCGTAGAAAATTTTAAAATTTTGCTACGTTCCCCAACAGTGGTATCAGAGCTATGTCCATGCGTAGTTACTATGCACGAGTAGAACACAAAGTAGTTGTGGGCGTCGATATTGTCAATTTGCTTGCCGTTACTAGTCTTATCTTGATTCAGAGGCATTGTGGGATGAAGCGGCCCGGACCAACCTTACACGTACGCTTACATGAGACCAGTTCCACCGACTGACATGCACTAGTTGCATAAGGTGGCTGGTGGGTGTCTGTCTCTCCCACTTTAGTCGGATGGGATTCGATGAATAGGGTCCTTATGAAGGGTAAATAGAAATTGGCAATTCACGTTGTGGTTTGGTCGTAGGTAAGAAACGTTCTTGCTAGAAACCTATAGCAGCCACATAAAAACTTGCAACAACAATTAGAGGACGTCTAACTTGTTTTTGCAGCAAGTGTTTTGTGATGTGATATGGCCAAAGGTTGTGATGAATGATGAATGATATATGTGATGTATGAGATTGATCATGTTCTTGTAATAGGAATCACGACTTACATGTCGATGAGTATGACAACCGGCAGGAGCCATAGGAGTTGTCTTTATTTATTTATGACCTGCGTGTCAACATAAACGTCATGTAATTACTTTACTTTATTGCTAAAGCGTTAGCCATAGTATTAGAAGTAATAGATGACGAGACAACTTCAAGAAGACACGATGATGGAGATCATGGTGTCATGCCGGTGACAACGATGATCATGGAGCCCCGAAGATGGAGATCAAAGGAGCAAATGATATTGGCCATATCATGTCACTATTTGATTGCATGTGATGTTTATCATGTTTTACATATTATTTGCTTAGAACGACGGTAGCTTAAATAAGATGATCCCTTGTAATAATTTCAAGAAAGTGTCCCCCCTAACTGTGCACCGTTGCGAAGGTTCGTTGTTTCGAAGCACCACGTGATGATCGGGTGTGATAGATTCTAACGTTCGAATACAACGGGTGTAAGACAGATTTACACACTCAATACACTTAGGTTGACTTGACGAGCCTAGCATGTACAGACATGGCCTCGGAACACAGAAGACCGAAAGGTCGAGCATGAGTCGTATAGAAGATACGATCAACATGAAGATGTTCACCGATGTTGACTAGTCCGTCTCACGTGATGATCGGACACGGCCTAGTTAACTCGGATCATGTTATACTTAGATGACTGGAGGGATGTCTATCTAAGTGGGTGTTCATTTAATTATTTAGATGAACTTAATTATCACGAACTTAGTCTAAAATCTTTACAATATGTCTTGTAGATCAAATGGCCCACATTGTCATCAACTTCAACGCGTTCCTAGAGAAAATCAAGCTGAAAGACGATGGCAGCAACTATACGGACTGGGTCCGGAACCTGAGGATCATCCTCATAGCTGCCAAGAAAGATTATGTCCTAGAAGCACCGCTAGGTGACGCACCCGTCCCACAGAACCAAGACGTTATGAACGCTTGGCAGACATGTGCTGATGATTACTCCCTCGTTCAGTGCGGCATGCTTTACAGCTTAGAACCGGGGCTCCAAAAGCGTTTTGAGAGACACGGAGCTATGAGATGTTCGAAGAGCTGATAATGGTTTTTCAAGCTCATGCCCGGGTCGAGAGATATGAAGTCTCCGACAAGTTCTTTAGCTGTAAGATGGAGGAAAATAGTTCTGTCAGTGAGCACATACTCAAAATGTCTGGGTTGCATAACCTCTTGACTCAGCTGGGAGTTAATCTCCCGGATGACACGGTCATTGAAAGAATCCTTCAGTCGCTTCCACCGAGCTACAAGAGCTTTGTGATGAACTTCAATATGCAGGGGATGGAAAAGACCATTCCTGAAGTATTTGCAATGCTGAAATCAGCAGAGGTAGAAGTCAAAAAGGAACATCAAGTGTTGATGGTGAATAAAACCAGTAAGTTCAAGAAAGGCAAGGGTAAGAAGAACTTCAAGAAGGACGGAAAGGGAGTTGCCGTGCCCGGTAAGCAAGCTGCCGGGAAGAAGCCAAAGAATGGACCCAAGCCCGAGACTGAGTGTTTTTATTGCAAGGGAAGTGGTCACTGGAAGCGGAACTGCCCCAAATACTTAGCGGACAAGAAGGCCGGCATCACGAAAGGTATATGTGATATACATGTAATTGATGCGTACCTTACCAGTACTCGTAGTAGCTCCTGGGTATTTGATACCGGTGCGGTTGCTCACATTTGTAACTCAAAGCAGGAGCTGCGGAATAAATGGAGACTGGCGAAGGACGAGGTGACGATGCGCGTCGGGAATGGTTCCAAGGTCGATGTGATCGTCGTCGGCACGCTACCTCTACATTTACCTACGGGATTAGTTTTAAACCACAATAATTGTTATTTAGTGCCAGCTTTGAGCATGAACATTGTATCAGGATCTCGTTTAATACGAGATGGCTACTCATTTAAATCCGAGAATAATGGTTGTTCTATTTATATGAGAGATATGTTTTATGGTCATGCTCCGATGGTGAATGGTTTATTCCTAATGAATCTCGAGCGTAATGCTACACATATTCATAGTGTGAATACCAAAAGATGTAAGGTTGATAATGATAGTCCCACATACTTGTGGCACTGCCGCCTTGGTCACATAGGTGTCAAACGCATGAAGAAGCTCCATGCAGATGGACTTTTAGAGTCTCTTGATTACGAATCATTTGACACGTGCGAACCATGCCTCATGGGTAAAATGACCAAGACTCCGTTCTCAGGAACAATGGAGCGAGCAACCAACTTATTGGAAATCATACATACTGATGTGTGCGGTCCAATGAGTGTTGAGGCTCGCGGTGGCTATCGTTATGTTCTCACCCTCACTGATGACTTGAGTAGATATGGGTATGTCTACTTAATGAAACACAAGTCTGAGACCTTTGAAAAGATCAGGGAATTTCAGAGTGAGGTTGAGAATCAACGTGACAGGAAAATCAAGTTCTTGCGATCAGATCGTGGGGGAGAATACTTGAGTCACGAATTTGGCACACACTTAAGGAAATGTGGAATAGTTTCACAACTAACGCCGCCTGGAACACCTCAGCATAATGGTGTGTCCGAATGTCGTAATTGCACTCTATTAGATATGGTGCGATCTATGATGTCTCTTACTGATTTACCGCTATCATTTTGGGGCTATGCTTTAGAGACTGCTGCATTCACTTTAAATAGGGCTCCGTCAAAATCCGTTGAGACGACACCGTATGAATTATGGTTTGGGAAGAAACCTAAGCTGTCGTTTCTATAAGTTTGGGGATGCGATGCTTATGTCAAGAAACTTTAACCTGAAAAGCTCGAACCCAAGTCGGAAAAATGCGTCTTCATAGGATACCCTAAAGAAACTGTTGGGTATACCTTCTACCTCAGATCCGAAGGCAAGATCTTTGTTGCCAAGAATGGGTCCTTTCTAGAGAAAGAGTTTCTCTCGAAAGAAATAAGTGGGAGGAAGGTAGAACTTGATGAAGTATTACCTCTTGAACCGGTAAGTGGCGCAGCTCAAGAAAATGTTCCTGAGGTGCCTGCACCGACTAGAGAGAAAGTTGATGATGATCATGAAACTTCAGATCAAGTTGCTACTGAACTTCATAGGTCCACAAGGACACGTTCCGCACCAGAGTGGTACGGCAACCCTGTCTTGGAAATCATGTTGTTAGACAACGGTGAACCTTCGAACTATGAAGAAGCGATGGCGGGCCCGGATTCTGACAAATGGATGGAAGCCATGAAATCCGAGATAGGATCCATGTATGAAAATGAAGTATGGTCTTTGACTGACTTGCCCGTTGATCGGCAAGCCATGGAAAATAATTGGATCTTTAAGAAGAAGACAGACGCGGATGGTAATGTGACCATCTATAACGCTCGGCTTGTCGCTAAGGGTTATCGACAAGTTCAAGGGGTTGACTATGATGAGACTTTCTCACCTGTAGCGAAGCTGAAGTCTGTCCGAATCATGTTAGCAATTTCCGCATTCTATGATTATGAGATATGGCAAATGGATGTCAAAACAGCATTCCTTAATGGTGTAACACCCCGGATATGACTTACCCAATATGTAATCCAACTCTTGCCGTTTCCGGCCTTAAGTTATTTTATTTTCTCGGGTTCGGGTCTTTGTCTCCGTGTGTTTTTATCGTTGTCATGCATTTCATATCATGTCATCATGTGCATTGCATTTGCATACGTATTCGTCTCATGCATTCGAGCATTTTCCCCGTTGTCCATTTTGCATTCCGGCGCTTCGTTCTCCTCCGGTGATCATTTCTACCTTTTTTCGTGTGTGGGGATTAAACATTTCCGGATTGGACCGAGACTTGCCAAGCGGCCTTGGTTTACTACCGGTAGACCGCCTGTCAAGTTTCATACCATTTGGACTTCGTTTGATGCTCCAACGGTTGACCGAGGGACCGAAAAGGCCTTGTGTGTGTTGCAGCCCAACACCCCTCCAAGTTGGCCCAAAACCCACCTAAACCTTCTCCATCACCTAGAGCGTTCGTTCACGATCGCGTGGCCGAAAACCGTACCCCATTTGGACACTCCTAGCTCCCTCTACCTCTATAAATAGACCCCCCATTTCCAATTCGCGGATCTCCCCTTCCTAACCCTACCCCGCTCCATCCGGTGCGCCGGACACGTTCGGGCCACACCGGACGAAATCGCTGCCGCCAACCGCTGCACGACACGTGGCCGCCGCCGTCCCGCCTCCCGCCGCCGGCCCGCGAAGCCCGTGCGGGGCCCCCGCGGCCCAGCCGCCTCGCCCCGCAGCCCGGCACCTCCCGCCGCCTGCACCTACCGTGCGCCGCCGCCTGCCTCTTCACGCGCCGCGCCCGACGCCGCACTCGCCCGCGCCGGCGAGCCTCCGCTTCGACGCCGTCCACCGTCTCCGGCACCGGCCACCACGGTCATCCTCGGGACGCGCGCCCTGCTATAGTGCCTCGGATCCAGATCTGGATCGGATCCGGTTGACCTCTTTTCCCCGAAACCCTAATCTCAGTATTTTTTTGCATACTTTGACCTGTGATATCTCTGCATCCGTAGCTCCGTGTTGGGCATATAGCATATCAAAATGTTTGTCTCAGAGAGCACATCATTTCATCTCATTGCATCATTTTCAGTTGAGTTCATCTTGATGCCCGAAATGCTGTTGGAAGAGTGCTACTTGAGATAAGTGTCAGATCTGTTGATCCATTTAGATATTTGTCTTTTTTGCCATGATTAATGTGTGCATGATATGCCCATGAGCTCTACATATGTTTTGTTAAGGGTTTTGCCATCTTTCCATAGGTGCAACCCATGTATTTTTGTGATGTGTGTGGTGACTAGCACAAGCTTGCAAAGTGAGGCATTTGCTAATGCAGATTTCAGGGACTTAGCATTTCCACTAAGTCCTTGACCTGTTTATCTCATATGGCCATATGTTCATGTTGTTTTCCTAGTGATCCGTGCCTCTTTTGAGGATGATCAGTAAGGATGTTTTGTTAATCTTGTAGTGCTCTATCCATACATGTCTTTGTTTGCAATTATGGAGCACCCTAGCTTGAGTCAATCGAGCTCTACTTTTGTCATTTCATGAATCTGGGCAGGTTGTCTACTTGTTAGCAATTTTGCCGAGGATGTTGTAGTTGATCCATGCATGCCATGATATTGTTCTTGCCATGTCTAGCTTGTATTTTGTGTATTCTTGATGGGTGTATGCTTAGATTGTCATGACTTGCTCTGTAGTGAGTGCATTGAGCTCGCAAACATGCCTACTTGATATCTGTTTTCAGCATGCTCCAGTTTTCACTAAGTCTGGGATCTGATTATGTTTTTGCCATGTTCACATGCTTGCAAATGTACGAATTGGCCGTAGCTTAGTGCTCGACTTTTGTTAAGCATCTTGAATGGATCCCTGCCATGTATTTTGTTTCCATGTTTGGGTGTTGTAGCATGTTCATCTTGTTGCATTTAGATGGCTACTTGCTGTAAATCACAGAACGTGATCATATTTGAATCGCTTGCCATTTCCAAACCGTAACTCCGATTCCGGCGTTCTTTATATCGTTTCAAGCTATTTCATCTCATCTTTCTAGTGGCACACTTGGATTTCCATGTTAAGTCCAGGTTCATGCATTCCTTGTCAAATCTTGCATATGCATCCCGCATCGCATCCCGCATAGCATACCATCCTTGCATCGTATTGTTTGAGCTTTGCACATGGTTGATTTTGTTCCGTTTGCTTGTTTGTCTTGTTTTGGTAGAGGCGGGAGATGAGTTCGCTAACGAGGAGCCCGTTGAGTTTGCTTTCGAGGATCCAGTCAACTCTGACAACTTTGTAGGCAAGATGATCATACCCTCGAAATCACTACTATCTTTTCTATGCTAGATGCTCGCTCTTTTGCTATGCCATGCTACGATGCCTACCACTTGCTTTCAAGCCTCCCAAATTGCCATGTCAAACCTCTAACCCACCATATCCTAGCAAACCGTTGATTGGCTATGTTACCGCTTTGCTCAGTCCCTCTTATAGCGTTGCTAGTTGCAGGTGAAGATTGGAGATCATTCCTTGTTGGAACATTATTTACTTGTTGGGATATCATTATATTGCCATGTTACCTTAATGCATATATATACTTGGTAAGGGGTGGTGTCGGATTTCGGGTCCCGGCAGACCCTTAAGGTTCGAACAGTGGGGTGCGCGCGGAGGTTACGCCTTCAACCTCTCCGTCTCACAAGGATCTGAACTACTAAAAGAAATGCACAAGAGACACAAGATTTATACTGGTTCGGGCCACCGATGTGGTGTAATACCCTACTCCAGTGTGTGGTTTGTGGATTGCCTCCTGGGGCTGGTGATGATGAACAATACAAGGAAGAACAGCCTCGCGAGGGTCTGTTCTTGGCTGGGGCGATCAACTGCTAGGTGGAGTTCAGTCTCCCTTTCTCTCTCTCTCTCTCTCTCTCTCTCTTTCTATGACTGAGAACTCCCCGAACCCCCTGCTATGTGAGTGGCTAGTCCTATTTATAGATGCCCTGGTCCTCTTCCCAAATATTGAGCGGGAAGGGATCCAACAATGGCGGGCTAATTTGAAGGGGGACAACTAGTACATCTATCCTGACAAAAGCAGTCTTCGCCTGCCAAAGGCTCTGGTGATGACGCCGTGCTGGGCTCCATGGTGACCTTCGTCTCGTAGTCCTCCTGGTCCTGGTCTCGTTGCACCGGAACGGCAACCTTTGCCTGATGCTTCGGTACTCCGCGGCTGTGCTTGTCCCCTTTGCACCAAAGAGGAAAGAAGGACGCTGCGCACGCTGGCGCCCGCCTGGCGCCCCTAGTCGTCATGGCTCACGTCATGGGCACCTCGTGAGGTACCCCGCCTTGATGTCTCCTCCTCCTCGCGAGCCAGCCTAATGAGGCTTCGCCTGAGGAAGTGCCGTGTCGTCTGCCTCGCGAGGCTTGGCCCCTCGCGAGGTTCTTGAGTCTTGTGTTGATGAAGATGGGCCGTGTCGGGCCCCCACTTGAGCCACGCCGCAGGTCACAGGCAGGCAAGTCTGGGAACCCCCGTTCCCAGAACGCCGACAGTAGCCCCCGGGCCCAGGGCGCACCTGGACTTGGCCGTGCCGAGAGGCGAAAGGGCAAGGGCGAAGCGCCGCGGGCCCTAACAGCCTGCGGCCTTGGGCGCCGCGTGGCGGTCGATTGGACGTGGGCAGCACCGTTCCCCCACGCTTCCTTATCGCGCGCCCTGCTAGGCGGACTAGTAGTTGTACACAGCCGCTCCCCTTCCTGTTGCTCGAGCGTCCCCTGTTCTTCCTTCCTTCATACGCCTGCTCCCGCCTCCATTCCAATCTCGAATCTTCCCTCTCCTTCCCATCGCCATGACTCCGACGAGGGAAGAGAGAGAGGAGAATCCCATGCCTTCGTCTTGTGCGCCGCCATCGGCGGCCCCCGTCGTCGGCCAGTCGACCGTGCTCAATCAAGGGTGTCTGGGCAGGGACAGCTTGGCCCTGGCCTCCGTCTTCAATGAGTGCGGGAGGGCGACTGCCTGGCCCGCGTCCCACTTCTCCATGAACAGGACAACAACTGAGGTCCCATGCTTTACCGACGCCTTGTGGGCCAGTCTGGTTCCCCCCTTCTCCGATTTCTTCAATGCCGTGCTTTCCCATTATCAGATCCACTTGTTGCATCTAAGTCCTGAATCCATCACCCTCCTTTTGGTCTTCGCCTTTGTCTGCGAAGCCATGGTGGGCATCCCTCCTTCGGTTGCCTTGCTGCGTCACTTCTTCTCGCTGCGTCTCTTCGATTCTTCCCAGCGCTGGGCATGCGCGAGCTTCGTTGTCGAGCCTAGAACAGAGGCCTCTGGAATTGACTTCTATCTCCCCCAGCCCGCGGCCGGGTTCCGCGAGCGGTGGTTGTATGTGGACGCAGGGGTGCCCAGCCCCCTGCTATCGGAGCCGACCTCGCCAGCTGTCCCCAATTCGGGTTGGGGCCAGGAGACGGTGAAGAGCCCCCGGCTTGTCTTCGTCTGGCCTCGCTTCGCGCTCCTGAGGAAGCACGGCGTGACAGCGCCCAAAGTGGTGAAGGAGTTTCTATTGTGCCGCATCGCTCCCCTGCAGCGCCACTCTCGCTGAATGTGGGCCTTCCGTGGGCGCGAGGATGACATGAGGCTCCAGGAAGGAGACCTGGCTCCTGCGGTGCTGAAGTCGACGCTCTTGACCTTGGCTGGGGACCTCAACCCTGGCAACATCCGGCAGGGAGGAGCCTTGCTGTATCTCTGCCAGAGCAAGCCTGACTTCGTGAAGTAGATGCCCGTCTTCGATGAGTGGGGGCTGCGCCCCGCCGGCCTCCAAGGACCTCGTGAGAACCCTGTAGTGGTGACTCCCCTCCCAATCGGTCAAGGCGACTCCTCGAGTGGTGGGGCAGGGAGGCAGGAGGCGCCTGAGGCCGAGGGGGTTCCTGAGGAGGTGGTAGCGCCAGGTGCCGCTCGCGAGGGGGCAGCTCCTGAGGAGGTGGTAGCGCCAGGTGCCGCTCGCGAGGGGGCAGCTCCTGAGGAGGTGGTAACGCCAGGTGCCGCTCGCGAGGGGGCAGCTCCTGAGGAGGTGGTAACGCCGGGTGCCGCTCGCGAGGGGGCGGCTCCTGAGGCCCGCACCGCCGTGGCTGAAGGTGGCAGGCAGCTGCTTGCAGCGCCCGGGGCCGAGGCCTTGGAGGCCCCGGCCGCGTCCTCTGGCGAGATGATGGACGGTGCATGACAGGCGGGCGCTCTCGACGCGGATCGTCCCGATGCTTCATCCTCTCGACAGGTTGATCCTTGCGCCCTTCTCTTGGGCCGCTTCCGCATGGACTTTAAGGCCCTCCGGAGGAAGAGGGAGGCCCTGGGCGACGCCTCCCCTTGTCGCATGCTGAAGCGCAGGAAGTACTTCGCCACTGATGAGTAAGTCTTTCCCCTTTCAGGCTCCTGATGCCCTTGCTGCTCTTGCTGATCCTTGCTCTGCAGGACCCTTCCGACTGAGGTCACGGAAGTTGTCGAGGTACCGCCTCCCTTGGCTTCGCCTCCTCTGCCATCCTCAAGTGCTCCGAGCAGCTCTGCCCTCATGGCGAGGGCGTCTGATGGGGCGGACCATCCTGAGGTTCGCCGCGGCCCTCCGTTCCCCGCGCTTCTCCTTCGCGGGCCTTCCCGGGGATAGCCGGTCTGTCGGGCATCTCCCGCCTGGTCTTGGACTGCGACTGGCTGAGGCGCCTCCTGCGCCCCTCATCCGGAGACGAGCTGACCTTAGGCCGGGCTTCTGGTGCGGCACACCCGACCGTCGCGAGGGCGCCATCCCCCAGCCCCTTGCCCGGAGGAGGAGCTGTGGCTCGCAGCCCCCAGCGCTTGCTCGGGGCGGGCGATGGCGCAGAAGATGTGCTTGAACGCGCCCGGGAGCGCCGCGCTCGCCGCCATGGGTTCCTTCGGCGAGCAGCCGACGCGGTGGACTTGCTCGGGGAAGAGCTTGCTAATGAAGATGCTCGCCTGGAGGCCGAGGGCCTGCGCCTGGCCGCAGGGAGGCGTGAGCTGGAGGCTGCCGTCATCCTTGCACGCCGCCAGCGTGACCTTGTTGATGAAGAGGCGAAGGCGTCGCTGGAGGCCTCTCGAGTGGCCCGCTCCCAGGCCATTGAGGAGGCCCGGAGAGCTGACTGGCGGTGAGAGGCAGCAGAGGAGCGGGCCCGTGAGCTCCTGGCCCGATGCCACTCTCTGGAGGAACGAGCGGAGCTGCGCGAGGCAGCCCTCATGTCGATGGGGGTGGCTTCTGGTGACCCGGTCGAGCTCTAGAAGTGCGAGGAAGCGTTAGCGCTGGAGGCTGCCGAACGCACCCTTGAGTACGAGCGGCTGGAGATGAGGGAGCGCCTGGTGACGCAGGCAGAAGACGATGTCGCCGCACGGGAAGCGCGTGTCCTGAAGGAGGTTTGTCGTCGGGTGGCGATGGCGCGCCAAGGCCTCATGCGTGAGTTTGAGGGGAAGCTAGGGATGATCCGGGTCGAAGCCGAGGGCAGAACCACAGCCCTGAGGGCCCAACGGGACGAGGCGATGCAGCGGGCCGACGCCTCCCAGGCCGCTCCCGAAGCTGCGCAGAGGGAGTTGGCCGCTTCCCAGGCCGAGGTGCTCCGTCTTTGCCAGCGGGTGGAGGAGGCTGAGGCCGTTGAGCGCAAGAACGCCGATGAAATACGCCAGCGGCGACTCCTGGATCACGCACATGGTCCCATGCTCACCACGGTCAGGGAGAGGGCTAACGTGCCCTTGGGCAACATCTGCGAGGCCTCCGTCAGCGAGCCGCACACGATCAATTATGCCGGCAACTTGCAGTTCTTCACCGCCGTGGTGGCGCAGCTGGAGGCTCGGTCGGCCACGGCCGACAGGTTGGTGGAGGAGAGGAGCCGCGCCTTGCTCAAGCGCGCCTTCTCCCGCGTCTTCAGCCATCTCCAGAACATGAGCCCCCGCTTCGACTTCAACGCTGTCATCGCCCATGTCCCCCAAGCAGTCTGAGGCGACCTGTCACGCTAGGTGGAGGATAACATGGACGCCCTCGTCAGGGCCTTCGCTTCGGACAACAGTGACGTGGTCGTGGGTGCCGACGAGGACGGCACGGCTAGCGGCTCTGACGCCGCCGGTGGCGACGCAGTCGGCGACGGCGAGCTTAGCGACTCCGGTGAAGGCTCAGGACGTGCTTCCGGGGACGCATTGGGGGATTAGTCCGACTGAGCGTGTACCGTTCCTGTCTTTTTTGCCCTGCATGAATAGAATTCAGGCTTTTGACCTGGTGGCTTGTGAGAGCGTTTTTGCAGGGGAAGCCCCTCATGTAAAAATCTGTGTTCTTCATATCAGTAGTAATCAAATTGCGCGCGCGCCCGACGGTGGGCTGGTTTACCTTTGTCCCATGCTGGTTCCGGGGCAGTCCACGAGAGGGCGCGACGCCTTAGGTGCTTTCTAATTGGGTCCTCCGGATGTGTGATCGTCGCTGATGAGGAACTTCACATGCGTTGGCCTTCTCCGCAGGCTCTGAGCCTTTTCCTCAGGCGCGAGAGCTTCACAAGCACTCGTCTTGCTTCACAGGCTCTGGGCCTTTTCCTGGAGCGCGAGAGCTTCACAGGCACTCGCCTTGCTTCACAGGCTCTGGGCCTTTTCCTCGAGCGCGAGAGCTTCACAGGCACTCGCCTTGCTTCACAGGATCTGGGCCTTTTCCTCGAGCGCGAGAGCTTCACAGGCACTCGCCTTGCTTCACAGGCTCTGGGCCTTTTCCTCGAGCGCGAGAGCTTCACAGGCACTCGCCTTGCTTCACAGGCTCTGGGCCTTTTCCTCGAGCGCGAGAGCTTCACAGGCACTCGCCTTGCTTCACAGGCTCTGGGCCTTTTCCTCGAGCGCGAGAGCTTCACAGGCACTCGCCTTGCTTCACAGGCTCTGGGCCTTTTCCTTGCAGGACAACCTCCGCAGGCATTCGAACATCCTCCCGAGGGGGAGCAACGCCGGCAGCCTGGGCTGCGCACGAGCCTGGCCTGACCCGACTCGCGAGGGGCTCGCGAGGGGAGGCAGCTGTGGCGAAGCGGTAACCAGAACGCGAGAAATGGCTCGAGCGAAAACAAGCACCCCTTCCCCGAACACACGCAAAGCTCAAATTCGAATCCAACTTAAATCCAGCGAGAGAAAAGCTACAGCCAAAGGGAAAGGCAACAAAAGGCAGACAAAAAGCCGCGTCCGGCACCTAATCTAGTCTTGGACGTCTTCTCACCAGCGCGGAGCTAACTGCTGCCACTGGGCGTGGGAGGGAGCCCCAGGGCCTGAGGCCGGCACCCTTGAGACTCCGGGGCATGTACAGCCCCACTCATTATTACGTGAGAGTGTCACGGGGCGGCGAGCTTCACAGGCACTGGGCCTTCTTCACAGGTCCTGGCCTTGCTTCATATCGCCAGACGAGGGCCCCGCCTTGCGCCACACTCTAGTGCCATCAGCAACGACCGGAACCCAGGACGCCGCCCGATGGGGTAGAGCGGTCGCCAGCGGTTCCCCCGACGACCACGGGTCCTCTGCCAGGGGCAGGCCCTGAGGCACCTCCCCAGCAGAGGGCCTACCTCCTGAGAACGCCTTGCTCCGAACGCCGTGGTGGTGATGTCGGATTCCAGCCCCTCCCCTGCAGCCCCCTGCACCCTCCTCCTCAGGGGTGGGAGACTGTAGGAGTGGGGCAGCCGCTTGCTGCGGCGACCTACACCTCCTGCGACCCATGGTTAGCGTATACCTGCCCCTGAAGAGTTAGCGGCGCCCGATGATCGCTGCCTCC
Organism: Triticum urartu; assembly: GCF_003073215.2. NCBI lineage: Eukaryota > Viridiplantae > Streptophyta > Magnoliopsida > Poales > Poaceae > Triticum > Triticum urartu. Next base: position 338,873,156 of record NC_053024.1, on the reverse strand, counting down.
AGCGTGGCCAACGGGCTCGTCCACGGGCTCCCGGAAGGGCTCAGCCTCCATTACCTCGTTCCCCCAGCTTGGGCCGAGGAGCGAGCCTTCTCCGTCCTCGTGAGGGTGCCCTTGGTCCATCATGAGGGGCACGTACTCCTCCGTCGCCGTCATCCCATATGCCATGCCGTGACGCCCCGCCTGCCACGCGGTCCCACCTGCCATGCCTGCTGCGGGGTGGCAACGCGGCCGTCCTCCGGGGCCACGGGTCGCGTTGTGTCCTTCTTCTTCGCGGGCCGGCGGTGGGGGCAGCGCCGTCACCGGCCCGGTACTGACAGCTTCACTGGCGTCGGAGTAGCCTTGGGGGCCGCGGGTCCGCGTGGGGCCCCCTTGCGGGTCGCCCTGGGCTTGAGATGGGAGCTGGGTGGAGAAGGGGTGAGCCCCCGAGGCTGCGAAGCCCAGGAGCTCGGCCACCCGCTCCAGTAGCACGTCGTGGCCGCCCTCCAGTAGCCTGCACCGTAGCAGCTCTCGGGCCACCGTGAGCGCGGCCTTCGTGTTTGCCTGCTCCCAGCGGGGGTATGGTGTCGCTGTCGCGGTGTGATTGGAGGCCCTTGCTGCCGACCGAGCCTGCCGCGGCGTAAGAGTTGCCGAAGCCTGTCCGCGTCGCCCACGGCCCACAGCGCCCTGCGGACCGCAAGCTGCCTGGGGCGCGGGGTCGCCCGAGGCGAGCGGTTCCGCGCGTTTGGGCCACGCAGCTCACGGGTCGGGGTTGCCCTCCTGGTCGCCGGGCATGGTGATGAAGACGCGACGGGGCACGGAGTGGTGGAAGACGAATTCCGGCGCACCCCTACCTGGCGCGCCAAATGTCAGATTTCGGGTCCCGGCAGACCGTTAAGGTTCGAACACTGGGGTGCGCGCGGAGGTTACGCCTTCAACCTCTCCGTTTCACAAGGATCTGAACTACTGAAAGAAATTCACAAGATACACAAGATTTATACTGGTTCGGGCCACCGATGTGGTGTAATACCCTACTCTAGTGTGTGGTTTGTGGATTGCCTCCTGGGGCTAGTGATGATGAACAATACAGGGAAGAACAGCCTCGCGAGGGTCTGTTCTTGGCTGGGGCGATGAACTGCTAGGTGGAGTTCAGTCTCCCTTTCTCTCTCTCTCTCTTTCTATGACTGAGAACTCCCCGAACCCCCCGCTATGTGAGTGGCTAGTCCTATTTATAGAGGCCCTGGTCCTCTACCCAAATATTGAGCGGGAAGGGATCCAACAATGGCGGGCTAATTTGAAGGGGGGCAGCTAGTACATCTATCCTGACAAAAGTAGTCTTCGCCTGCCAAAGGCTCTGGTGATGACGCCGTGCTGGGCTCCATGGTGACCTCCGTCTCATAGTCCTCCTGGTCCTGGTCTCGTTGCACCGGAAAGGCAACCTTTGCCTGATGCCTTGGTACTCCGCGGCTGCGCTTGTCCCCTTTGCACCAAAGAGGAAAGAAGGACGCTGCGCGCGCTGGCGCCCGCCTGGCGCCCCTAGTCGTCATGGCTCACGTCATGGGCACCTCGCGAGGTACCCCGCCTTGATGTCTCCTCCTCCTCGCGATCCAGCCTGATGAGGCTTCGCCTGAGGAAGTGCCGTGTCGTCTGCCTCGCGAGGCTTGGCCCCTCGCGAGGGTCTTGAGTCTTGTGTTGATGAAGATGGGCCATGTCGGGCCCCCACTTGAGCCACGCCGCAGGCCGCAGGCAGGCAAGTCTGGGGACCCCCATTCCCAGAACGCCGACAGGTGGAAGGCTCGGCCTCTCGCCTAGTGTTTTGTTCCACTCTTGCCACCCTAGTTTCCGTCATATCGGTGTTATGTTCTCGGATTTTTGCGTTCCTTACGCGGTTGGGTTATAATGCGAACCCCTTGATAGTTCGCCTTGATCAAAGCTTTTCCATCAATGCCCAACCTTGGTTTTACCATTTGCCACCTAGCATCTTTTCCCTTGGGTTTTCGGAGCCCGAGGGTCATCTTATTTTAAACCCCCCCGGGCCAGTGCTCCTCTGAGTGTTGGTCCACCTGTCAGCTGCCGGTGGCCACCAGGGGCAACTCTGGGCTAGCCTACCCATACCTAGGACAAACTGAGTGTGCCCTGAGAAAGAGATATGTGCAGATCCTATCGGGATTTGTCGGCACATTCGGGCGGTGTTGTTGGATTTGTTTTAACCTGTCGAAGTGTCTTGAAGAACCGAGGTACCGAGTCTAATCGGAACGTCTCGGGAGGAGGTCTATTCCTTCGTTGACCATGAGAGCTTGTCATGGGCTAAGTTGGGACTTCCCTGCAGAGATTTGAACTTTCGAAAGTTGTGCCCGCGGTTATGGGCAGATGGGAATTTGTTAATGTCCGGTTGTAGATAACTCGAACCTTAACTTAATTAAAATGAATCAACAGTGTGAGTTACCGTGATGGTCTCTTCTCGGCGGAGTCCGGGAAGTGAACACGGTGTTGGAGTAATGCTTGCGCAGGTTGTTCTCTAGTTACTCGTTCGCGCTTTGCCTTCTCTTCCCGCTCTCTTTTGCGAACAAGATAGCCACTATATATGCTAGTCGCTTGCTGCAGCTCCACATATTTTACCTTGCCTTTCCTATAAGCTTAAATAGTCTTGATCGCGAGGGTGCGAGATTGCTGAGTCCCTGTGGCTCACAGATTGCTCAATGATTCCGCTCCAGGTGACACGCTTGAGCTGAAGTGGGAGTTCGACGAGGACTCTCAATGATACTATGTTTCTTTTCCTAATGATCAGTAGCGGTGCCCAGTTGGGGTGATCGGGACCGAGTCGCATGTTGGGTTGTCTTTTATTTTGGCGCCGTAGTCGGGCCATGAATGTTTGAATGATGTAATGCTATTTATGTACTTGATTGACGTGGCGAGTGTAAGCCAACTATGTTATCTCCCCTTTTATTATCTATATATTACATGGGATGGTGTGAAGATTGCCTAACTTGCGACATATGCCTTCAATGCGATTATGCCTCTAAGTCATGCCTCGACACGTGGGAGATATAGTCGCATCGAGGGTGTTACAAGTTGGTAATCAGAGCCTTCCCCGAGCTTAGGAGCCCCCACTGATTGATCGTTATTAGCGGCCGAGTTGTGTGTAGAAAAATGTTTTGAGTAATTTAGGAATTATATATCGGAGAGTTTAGGAATTCTTTTTACTTCCTAGTCTCCTCATCGCTCTGGTAAGGCATCCTGACGTAGAGTTTTGACTCTTCTCTTCTCAAATTTCACTAAAAAAATTTAGGATCACGCGGGTATCTTGGAATCGTTCCGATGGTTTTGTGATGAGAACATTGTCTTGGTGCCTCCTGTCAGCGGTTTTGTGGAAGTGTCCCGGGGAGTTGAGCTCTGAGGTGTTGTCGTCATAATTTTATCGTTGCAGTTCTGGAGTACCTGAGTCTAGTACGCCGACATCGAAAATCTCTTTTATGCAGTTCGTTGGTGAGATAACCTCGACGCCACCCAGTACTGGGGCGGGAGTTCGGGAGTATCGCCATAACTCGTATAATGGATGCTTTTCGAAGGTTGAGGTAGATGGTTTCCGAAGTTTTTCTCGGTTATGTGTTGAAGGATGGATACAGCTGGATGTAGGATTTGTTAGATTTGGGTGAGATATTATGCTTCCCCTGTATCCCCAACACCTGATTGCATAACCGGAAAGGTTCGGGAGTTTCATAGGTGGGAATTCTCGTAGCTCTAGTTCTTCTTCCACGGATATTTGGTTTGAGATTGGGATTTCTTACCGATTATTCGTTCTTGATCCATACCTTGTTGATTTATTTCTCTACCTAAATTCTACGTGGCTTCTGAATTTATGGATATGTGACCATTTCAAGAGGAATGCATTCGTTCATTTTGTTCAGATGTGAAGACTTTATGTTGCAATTTTCATTCCGTTGGATTCAGCTACATTTTATCTATCAATGTGCTAATGGATGTCACTCTCTTCAGGATGGCTCCCGCTAAGAGCACCAATCAGAATCAGAATCAAGATCCACCACCACCTCCACCTCCTCCGGAGGCATGGCAAGCTATGATGGCCGCAACCAATGCAAACACACAGTTGATCATGCAAATTCTTCAAGAGCGCAATCAAGGCAACCAAGGGAACCAAGGCAACAATCAGAATCACTTTGCTACACTCAACCAGTTCCTTGCTAACGGGCCAAAGACTTTCAGCAATTGTGTTTAGGCAACTGATGCTGACGATTGGCTCGTGGATCTGTGCAAGCATTTCGAGTGCAGTAACGTCAGCCCTGAGGACTTCGTCAAGTTCGCTCCCTTCCAACTCAAAGATCAAGCTACAGAATGGTTCCAGCAGTACAAGGATTCCAGAGGTGAACGTGTGATTACCTGGGATGAATTCCGTCAAGATTTCAGAGCTGATCATATTCCCTAGAGCGTGGTTGAAAGTAAGCATGAGGAATTACGCAACCTGAAGCAAAGCTCTTTGTCTGTCTATGACTACAACAAGTATATTCTGAAGCTCGCCTGCTTTGCCAAGCAGGACGTCCCTGATGAGAAGAGCATGATATACCAGTTCAGGGGTGGTCTCGGAGAAGAAATTCAGCTAGCTCTTGTTCTCTTTGAGCCCTTGAGGTACGATGAGTTCTATAACATGGCATTGAAGCAAGAGGCTGCTCAACTGAGGTGTGATGCTTCCAAGAAGCGAGTCAGAGATGCTACTCCTTCTTCCTCTACTCAAGTGGCCAAGCAGCAGAAGTATTGGCTTCCTCCTCCTCCGTTCCGTCAGCCGTATCTGCAGAAGAGCAAAGGTGGCAGTGGATCTTCCCACCCACCCAACCCTGGCTTTCAGAACAAGACTTCGTCTCAAGCTCCAAGATTGAGTGCTCTGTACCACCGTCCGCTTTCAGAGGTCACGTGCAACAAGTGCTAACAGAAGGGTCACTATGCCAACAAATGCTTCAATCAGAGGCGTCTTCCTCCTCCTCCTCCTGTGAGATCAGCAAGTACAGCTGTGGTCAAGCATAACCCCAAGCACGCCAAGGTCAACTTGATGAACGCAGCTCAGGCAGAGGATTCGTTAGATGTCATCATGGGTAACCTTCCTTTAACGATATTCCCGCAAGAGTTCTTTTTGACACTGGTGCATCACATTGTTTCATCTCGAGACCATTTACATCTAGGCATGAATTGGTTTCGCAAGTTTTGCCTAGTCCGTTAGCAGTTGTCTCTCCCGGTAAGTGCATGCATGCTAACTCCATCGTTCCGGATGTTACTACAAGTTTCTGGCTTCTCCAACGGTTCTTGGTGACTCGGATATTGATCTTATTCTCGGAATGGATTGACTTTCTAAGCACAAGGCTCAGCTTGATTGTGCAGCTAGGCAGATTCAATTGACTCATTCGTCTGAGGAGTTAATTGTCTTTGCCGCTCATGATGATACCATCCGTTTGTTTTCTCTCAATGAGAAGGGTGAACTGGATGCTATCTCGCAAATTCCAGTCATTTGCAAATATCAAGACGTCTTTCCAGAAGAGCTTCCAGGAATTCCTCCGCACCGGCCAGTTGAATTCGTCATCGATCTTGAGCCTGGCACGGAACCTGTGTGCAAGCGTCCTTACAAGCTCGGACCTGAAGAGTTGAAGGAGCTGAAGAAGCAACTCGATGTTCAAGAGAGAATGGGTCTCATTCGGCCTAGTTCTTCTCCGTGGGGTTGTGGTGTTCTTTTTGTGAAGAAGAAGGATCGAACGGACCGACGTTGTGTTGATTACCGTCCATTGAACAAGAAGACCATCAAGAACAAATACCACTTCCCAACATCAATGAGCTGTTCGAACAACTCAAAGTGCCCAAGTATTCTCCAAGCTTGATCTCCGTATGGCTTATCATCAGATTCGTATCCGTGGGCAAGATATTCCCAAGACGGCTTTCAGGACAAGCTATGGTTCATATGAATACACTGTCATGTCTTTTGGCGTCGTCAAAGCTCCTCCAACTTCTCTCGCATGATGAACTTCATCATCAACGCCAACACCAATGACTTTGTTTTGGTCTATCTCGACGACATTCTGGTTTTCTCGAATAACAAGGAAGATCATGCCAAGCACTTGCGTTTGGTGCTTGATAAGCTGAGGGAACACCAGTTCTACGCCAAGTTCTCCAAGTGTGAATTTTGGCTCGATGAGGTTCTTTATCTTGGTCATATCATCTCTGCCAAGGGCATTGCGGTGAATCCTGAGAAGGTGTCTGCAATTGTGAATTGGGAACCTCCTCGGAACGTGAAGCAACTCCATAGCATCCTCGGTCTCGCAAGCTAGTGCCGAAGATTCATTGAAAACTTTTCCAAGATCGCGAAGCCTCTCTCAAATCTTCTCTGGAAGCACGTCAAGTATGTTTGGTCTCCGGTGTGTGACATTGCTTTCAACACTTTGAAAGAGAAATTGGTCACCGCTCCAATTCTGGCTCCGCCTGATGAGAAGAACACTTTGGTCAACACTTTGGTGCTTGTAAGAGGTCTTTTGTGATGCCTCTCTCCAAGGTCTTGGCGCAGTGTTGATGCAAGAGAAGAAAGTTGTTGCTTATACCTCTCGCCAATTAAAGCCCAATGAGAAGAACTAACCCACTCATGATCTTGAGTTGGCGGAAGTTGTGCATGCTCTTTTGACTTGGAGACATCTCTTATTGGGAAGGGAAGTGGACATTTTCACTGATCACAAGAGTCTCAAGTACATCTTCACTCAGCCTAATCTCAACCTCAGGCAGACTCGATGGGTCAAAATGATTCAAGAGTATAATCCGAGTATCGAGTATACTCCAGGCAAGGCCAATGTGATTGCTGACGCATTGAGCAGAAAGGCTTATTGCAACAGTCTGATTCTCAAGCCTTATCAACCCGAGCTTTGTGAAGCTTTCCGCAAACTTAATCTGCAAGTTGTTCCTCAAGGTTTCCTCGCCAACCTTCAAGTCGCTCCTATCTTGGAAGACCAGATTCGCCAAGCTCAGCTTCTTGATGCTATGGTGAAAAAGGTGAAGATTGGGATTGCCAAGAGTCAACCCAAGTACAAGTGCTACCGCCTTGATGACAAGGATACTCTCTTCTTCGAGAATCGTATTGTGGTACCCAAAGGTGAACTTCATAAAGTGATCATGAACGAGGCTCACAATTCTCTCCTATCCATCCACCCTGGGAGCACGAAGATGTATCAGGACCTCAAGAAGGCTTATTGGTGGACTCGAATGAAGCGCGAGATTGTTCAATTCGTGAATGAGTGTGATGTCTGCAGAAGAGTGAAGGCAGAACACCAAACGCCAGCTGGTCTCCTCCAACCTCTTGCCATTCCAGAATGGAAGTTTGACCACATTGAGATGGACTTCGTGACTGGGTTTCCAAAGTCCAAGCGTGGCAATGATGCTATATTCGTTGTCATCGACAAACTCACTAAAGTGGCTCACTTTATGCCTATCAAAGAGTCAATCACTGCAGCTCAATTGGCGGAACTCTATACCTCTCGAATTGTCTCTCTGCACGGTATTCCTCAAGTGATCTCTTCAGACCATGGCAGCATCTTTACCTCCAAGTTTTGGGATTCTTTTCAGAAGGCCATGGGCACCAACATCCGTTTCAGCACAGCTTTCCATCCTCAAACTAGCGGTCAAGTCAAGCGTGTCAATCAGATTCTGGAAGATATGCTCAGGGCTTGTGTGATATCCTTCGGCATGAAGTGGGAGGATTGTCTTCCTTATGCTGAATTCTCCTACAACAACAGTTTTCAAGCAAGTTCGGGCAAGGCCCCATTTGAAATTCTGTATGGCAGGAAGTGTCATACCCCTCTCAACTGGTTCGAAACCGGTGAACGTCAGCTTCTAGGAAATGACTTAATCATAGAGGCAGAGGAAATGTGCAAAGTCATTCGAGATAACCTCAAAGCAGCCCAATCCCGCCAGAAGAGGTACTATGACAGTAAGCACCGTGATTTGGCTTTCGAGATCGGAGATCATGTTTACCTCCGCGTCTCTCCAAAGAAAGGTACTCGTCGCTTCGGTATCAAAGGGAAGCTTGCCCCCAGATACGTGGGACCTTTCAAGATTGTCAGCAAGAGAGGCGATCTCGCCTATCAACTCGAGCTTCCTTCAAACTTTGCAAATGTTCATGATGTGTTCCATGTCTCTCAGCTTCGAAAGTGCTTCAAGACTCCTGACCGCATCGTCAACTTTGAGGACATTGAGCTCCAAGAAGATCTCTCTTACCGTGAGCACCCAGTTGCTATTCTTGAACAGACTGAACGCAAGACTCGCAACAAGTCAATCAAATTCCTCAAAGTCAAGTGGTCACACCATTCCGACCGTGAAGCTACATGGGAACGCGAGGATCACCTCCGTTCTGAGTACCCGGCGTTCTTTCAGTCCTAGATCTCGGGACGAGATCCTTTCATAGTGGTGGAGTCTTGTAACACCCCGGATATGACTTACCCAATATGTAATCCAACTCTTGCCGTTTCTGGCCTTAAGTTATTTTATTTTCTCGGGTTCGGGTCTTTGTCTCAGTGTGTTGTTATCGTTGTCATGCATCTCATATCATGTCATCATGTGCATTGCATTTGCATACGTGTTCATCTCATGCATTCGAGCATTTTCCCCGTTGTCCGTTTTGCATTCCGGCACTTCGTTCTCCTCCGGTGATTATTTCTACCTTTCTTTCGTGTGTGGGGATTAAACATTTCCGGATTGGACCGAGACTTGCCAAGCGGCCTTGGTTTACTACCGGTAGACCACCTGTCAAGTTTCGTACCATTTGGACTTCCTTTGATGCTCCAACGGTTGACCGAGGGACCGAAAAGGCCTCGTGTGTGTTGCAGCCCAACACCCCTCCAAGATGGCCCAAAACCCACCTAAACCTTCTGCATCACCTAGAGCGTTCGATCACGATCGCGTGGCCAAAAACCGCACCCCATTTGGACACTCCTAGCTCCCTCTACCTCTATAAATAGACCCCCCATTTCCAATTCGCGGATCTCCCCTTCCTAACCCTACCCCCGCTCCATCCGGCGCGCCGGACACGTCCGGGCCGCACCGGACGAAATCGCCGCCGCCAACCGCTACTCGACACGTGGCCGCCGCCGTCCCGCCTCCCGCCGCCGGCCCGTGAAGCCCGTGCGGGGCCCCCGCGGCCCAGCCGCCTTGCCCCGCCGCCCGGCTCCTCCCGCCGCCCGCACCTACCGAGCGCCGCCGCCCGCATCTTCGCGCGCCGCACCCGACACCGCGCTCACCCACGCCGGCGAGCCTCCGCTCCGATGCCGTCTGCCGTCTCCGGCACCGGCCACCACCGCGGCACCGCCGCCGCCGCCAGCAACTCCGGCATCCCGCGCCGCCCGCGTCGCCAGACCACCACCGCGGCGCCCCTTGCCGGCCTTCTTCACCGCGGCAAGTCCCCGGTGAACTCCGGCGAACTCCGGCCGGTCATCCTCGGGACGCGCGCCCTGCTACAGTGCCCCGGATCCAGATCTGGATCGGATCCGGTTGACCTCTTTTCCCCGAAACCCTAATCTTAGTATTTTTTCGCATACTTTGACCTGTGATATCTCCGAATCCGTAGCTCCGTTTTGGGCATATAGCATATCAAAATGTTTGTCTCAGAGAGCACATCATTTCATCTCATTGCATCATTTTCATTTGAGTTCATCTTGATGCCCGAAATGCTGTTGGAAGAGTGCTACTTGAGATAATTGTCAGATTTGCTGCTCCATTTAGATACTTGTCTTTTTTGCCATGATTAATGTGTGCATGATATGCCCATGAGCTCTACATATGTTTTGTTAAGGGTTTTTCCATCTTTCCATAGGTGCAACCCATGTATTTTTGTGATGTGTGTGGTGACTAGCACAAGCTTGCAAAGTGAGGCATTTGCTAATGCTGATTTCAGGGACTTAGCATTTCCACTAAGTCCTTGACCTGTTTATCTCATATGGCCATATGTTCATGTTGTTTTCCTAGTGATCCGTGCCTCTTTTGAGGATGATCAGTAAGGATGTTTTGTTAATATTGTAGTGCTCTATCCATACGTGTCTTTGTTTGCAATTATGGAGCACCCTAGCTTGAGTCAATCGAGCTCTACTTTTGTCATTTCGTGAATCTGGGCAGGTTGTCTACTTGTTAGCAATTTTGCCGAGGATGTTGTAGTTGATCTGTGCATGCCATGATATTGTTCTTGCCATGTCTAGCTTGTATTTTGTGTATTCTTGATGGGTGCATGCTTAGATTGTCATGACTTGCTCTGTAGTGAGTGCATTGGTCTCGCAAACATGCCTACTTGATATTTGTTTTCAGCATGCTCCAGTTTTCACTAAGTCTGTGATCTGATTATGTTGTTGCCATGTTCTCATGCTTGCAAATGTATTTTCTGATCCCTTTTGGCTCAATGTCACTAAGGGACTTTTGTTAAGCTCTTTGAGTAGCTCCATGCCATGCTTTACTTTGCCATGTTCAGGTCCTGTAGAATATTGTTTTCATGCTCCGAAGAGTGCTATCTGATCTGAAATTCCAGACAAGTGTTAATTTCACTAAGTCTGAAATCTGTTTGTCAAATGCATTTTTGCCATGCTTGTTTGAACATGTTAATATATGAATTGGCCGTAGCTCAGTGCTAGACTTTTGTTAAGCATCTTGAATGGATCCCTGCCATGTATTTTGTTGCCATGTTTGGGTGCTGTAGCATGTTCATCTTGTTGCATTTAGGTGGCTACTTGCTGTAAATCGCAGAACATGATCATATTTGAATCGCTTGCCATTTCCAAACCGTAACTACGATTCCGGCGTTCTTTATATCGTTTTCAAGCGATTTCATATCATCTTTCCAGCGGCACACTTGGATTTCAAAGTTGAGTCCAGGTTCATGCATTCCTTGTCAAATCTTGCATATGCATCCCGCATCGCATCCCGCATAGCATGCCATCCTTGCATCATATTGTTTGAGCTTTGCATGTGGTTGATTGTGTTCCGTTTGCTTGTTTGTCTTGTTTGGGTAGAGCCAGGAGACGAGTTCGCTAACGAGGAGCCCGTTGAGTTTGCTTTCGAGGATCCAATCAACTCTGACAACTTTGCAGGCAAGATGATCATACCCTCGAAATCACTACTATCTTTGCTATGCTAGATGCTCGCTCTTTTGCTATGCCATGCTACGATGCCTACCACTTGCTTTCAAGCCTCCCAAATTGCCATTTTAAACCTCTAACCCACCATGTCCTAGCAAACGGTTGATTGGCTATGTTACCGCCTTGCTCAGCCCCTCTTATAGCGTTGCTAGTTTTTTTTTGACTATTTACTATAGAGCAACAGCCCCACAGTCCTTTTATTCCAGAAATTTTTGCCCAAGCCTGTTTAAATCCGCTCCCACCGGAGTCGAACCCAGGACCTGGGGTGCTACTAAGGTCGCTGCAACCACTCAGCTACATGCCCCTTCGCGTTGCTAGTTGCAGGTGAAGATTGGAGACCATTCCTTGTTGGAACATTATTTACTTGTTGGGATATCATTATATTGCCATGTTATCTTAATGAATCTATGTACTTGGTAAAGGGTGGAAGGCTCGGCCTCTCGCCTAGTGTTTTGTTCCACTCTTGCCGCCCTAGTTTCTGTCATATCGGTGTTATGTCAAATGCATTTTTGCGTTCCTTACGCGGTTGGGATAAAATGGGAACCCCTTGATAGTTCGCCTTGATTAAAGCTTTTCCAGCAATGCCCAACCTTGGTTTTACCATTTGCCACCTAGCCTCTTTTCCCTTGGGTTTCCGGAGCCCGAGGGTCATCTTATTTTAAACCCCCCCGGGCCAGTGCTCCTCTGAGTGTTGGTCCACCTGTCAGCTGCCGGTGGCCACCAGGGGCAACACTGGGCTGGCCTACCCGTACCTAGGACAATCTGAGTGTGCCCTGAGAAAGAGATATGTGCAGCTCCTATCGGGATTTGTCCGCACATTCGGGCGGTGTTGCTGGATTTGTTTTAACCTGTCGAAGTGTCTTGAAGAACCGAGGTACCGAGTCTGATCGGAACGTCTCGGGAGGAGGTCTATTCCTTCGTTGACCGTGAGAGCTTGTCATGGGCTAAGTTGGGACTCCCCTGCAGGGATTTGAACTTTCGAAAGCCGTGCCCGCGGTTATGGGCAGATGGGAATTTGTTAATGTCCGGTTGTAGATAACTCGAACCTTAACTTAATTAAAATGAATCAACAGTGTGAGTTACCGTGATGGTCTCTTCTCGGCAGAGTCCGGAAGTGAACACGGTGTTGGAGTAATGCTTGCGCAGGTTGTTCTCTAGTTACTCGTTCGCTCTTTGCCTTCTCTTCCCGCTCTCTTTTGCGAACAGGATAGCCACTATATATGCTAGTCGCTTGCTGCAGCTCCACATATTTTACCTTGCCTTTCCTATAAGCTTAAATAGTCTTGATCGCAAGGGTGCGAGATTGCCGAGTCCCTATGGCTCAAAGATTACTATTAAACCAGATGCAGGGCCTGATGATGCCGCTCCAGGTGACGCGCTTGAGCTCAAGTGGGAGTTTGACGAGGACTCTCAACGATACTATGTTTCTTTTCCTGATGATCAGTAGTGGTGCCCAGTTGGGGTGATCGGGACCGAGTCGCATGTTGGGTTGTCTTTTATTTTGGCGCCGTAGTCGGGCCATGAGTGTTTGAATGATGTAATGCTATTTATGTACTTGATTGACGTGGCGAGTGTAAGCCAACTATGTTATCTCCCTTTTATTATCTATATATTACATGGGATATTGTGAAGATTGCCTAACTTGCGACATATGCCTTCAATGCGATTATGCCTCTAAGTCGTGCCTCGACACGTGGGAGATATAGTCGCATCGAGGGTGTTACAAATGGTTTCCTTAAGGAAGAATTGTATATGATGCAGCCGGAAGGTTTTGTCGATCCTAAGAATGCTGACAAGGTGTGCAAGCTCCAACGCTCGATTTATGGGCTGGTGCAAGCATCTCGGAGTTGGAACATTCGCTTTGATGAGATGATCAAAGCGTTTGGGTTTATGCAGACTTATGGAGAAGCTTGCATTTACAAGAAAGTGAGTGGGAGCTCTGTAGCATTTCTCATATTGTATGTGGATGACATACTGTTGATGGGAAATGATATAGAATTCTTGGAAAGCATAGAGGCCTACTTGAACAAGTGTTTTTTAATGAAGGACCCTGGAGAAGCTGCTTATATATTAGGCATCAAGATCTATAGAGATAGATCGAGACGCCTCATTGGTCTTTCACAGAGTACGTACCTTGACAAGATATTGAAGAAGTTCAAAATGGATCAGACAAAGAAGGGGTTCTTGCCTGTATTGCAAGGTACAAGATTGAGCATGGCTCAATGCCCGACCACGGTAGAAGATAGAGAAAAGATGAGTGTCGTCCCCTATGCCTCGGCCATAGGGTCTATCATGTATGCTATGCTGTGTACCAGACCTGATGTAAACCTTGCCGTAAGTTTGGTAGGAAGGTACCAAAGTAATCCTGGCATGGAATACTAGACAGCGGTCAATAATATCCTGAAGTACCTAAAAAGGACTAAGGAAATGTTTCTCGTTTATGGAGGTGACGAAGAGCTCGTCGTAAAGGGTTACATCGATGCTAGCTTCGACACAGATCTGGATGACTCTAAGTCACAAACCGGATACGTGTATATTTTGAATGGTCGGGCAGTAAGCTGGTGCAGTTGCAAGCAAAGCATTGTGGCGGGATCTACATGTGAAGCGGAGTACATGGCAGCCTCGGAGGCAGCACAAGAAGCAGTCTGGGTGAAGGAGTTAATTACTGACCTAGGAGTCATACCCAATGCGTCGGGCCCGATGACTCTCTTCTGTGACAACACTTGAGCTATTGTCCTTGCCATGGAGCCCAGGTTTCACAGGAAGACCAGGCATATCAAGCGTCGCTTCAACTCCATTCGTGAAAGTGTTCAAAATGGAGACATAGAGATTTGTAAAGTACATACGGACCTGAATGTAGCAGATCCATTGACTAAACCTCTCCCTAGAGCAAAACATGATCAACACCAGAACTGCATGGGTGTTCGATTCATCACAATGTAACTAGAATATTGACTCTAGTGCAAGTGGGAGACTGTTGGAAATATGCCCTAGAGGCAATAATAAAATGGTTATTATTATATTTCTTTGTTCATGATAATTGTCTATTGTTCATGCTATAATTGTGTTATCCGAAAATTGTAATACATGTGTGAATACATAGACCACAACACGTCCCTAGTGAGCCTCTAGTTGACTAGCTCGTTGATCAAAGAATAGTCATGGTGTCCTGACTATGGACATTAGATGTCATTGATAACGGGATCACATCATTAGGAGAATGATGTGATGGACAAGACCCAATCCTAAGCTTAGCTCAAAGATCGTGTAGTTAGTTTGCTGTAGCTTTTCTGAATGTCAAGTATCATTTCCTTAGACCATGAGATTGTGCAACTCCCAGATACCGTAGGAGTACCTTGGGTATGCCAAACGTCACAACATAACTGGGTGACTATAAAGGTACATTACAGGTATCTCCGAAAGTGTCTGTTGGGTTGGCACGAATCGAGACTGGGATTTGTCACTCCGTATGACAGAGAGGTATCTCTGGGCCCACTCGGTAATGCATCATCATAATGAGCTCAATGTGATAAAGTGGTTGATCACGGGATCATGCATTATGGTACGAGTAAAGTGACTTGCCGGTAATGAGACTGAACAAAGTATTGGGATACTGACGATCGAGTCTCGGACAAGTAACGTACCGATTGATAAAGGGAATTGTATACGGATTGATTGAATCCTCGACATCGTGCTTCATCCGAATAGATCATATATGAGCATGTGGGAGCCAACATGGGTATCCAGATCCCGCTGTTGGTTATTGACCGGAGAGGCTACTCGGTCATGTTTGCATGTCTCCCAAACCCATAGGGTCTACACACTTAAGGTTCGGTGACACTAGGGGTGTAGAGATATTAGCACACGGTAACCCGAAAGTTGTTCGGAGTCCCGGATGAAATCCCGGACGTCACGAGGAGTTCCGGAATGGTCTGGAGGTAAAGATTCATATATAGGAAGTCCAGTTTCGGCCATCGGGAAGGTTTCGGCGGTCACCGGTATTGTACCGGGACCACCGGAAGGGTCCCAGGGGTCCACCGAGTGGAGCCACCTATCCCAGAGGGCCCCATGGGCTGAAGTGGGAGGGTAACCAGCCCCTAGTGGTCTGGTGCACCCCCCTTGGGCCTCCCCCTGCGCCTAGGGTTGGAAACCCTAGGGGTGGGGGCGCCACCCTTGCCTTGGGGGCAAGGCACCCCCTTTGGCCGCCGCCCCCCATAGGAGATTGGATCTCCTAGGGCCGGCGCCCCCCCTAGGCACCCTATATATAGTGGGGGGAGGGAGGGCTGCGCACCCAAGCCCCTGGCCTCTCCCTCTCCCTCCCGTGGCCCTCCTCCGTCTCCCAGCGCTTAGCGAAGCCCTGCCGAGATCACCGTTGCTTCCACCACCACGCCGTCGTGCTGCTGGATCTTCATCAACCTCTCCTTCCCCCTTGCTGGATCAAGTTGGAGGAGACGTCTTCCCAAACGTACGTGTGTTGAACGCGGAGGTGTTGTCCGTTCGGCACTTGGTCATCGGTGATTTGAATCACGTTGAGTACGACTCCATCAACTCCGTTCTCTTGAACGCTTCCGCGCTCGATCTACAAGGGTATGTAGATGCACTCCTCTATCCCTCGTTGCTAGATGACTCCATAGATTGATCTTTCTGATGCGTAGAAAATTTTAAAATTCTGCTACGTTCCCCAACATTGACAACCAACCCAGAATTACGCAGGAAGGTGCTTTTTGCATTCTTAGTGGAGAGATACTGACACACTACAACAAGAGGTGACATTGTGCCTGTGGTAGCCTCGTCACCTTCAGGTGGTTGTGGCTGTTCAATCATTTGTTCCATAGCTTCCTGAAAGTTTGAACTTGTAGATTAGTGTACCAGATAAGTTACTAATGAGACAAAAAAACAAAATAGGTTACACGTTTATACATAACTTATTTTGGTGAACTACTGTAATACATTAGCATGTATTGTAGTGCCAACTACATAATAAAATCACTTTTTAAACATATGTCCATGTACCATGCCTATTGTATTCTCTATTTCCTCACATTCGTTGACATCTAAGGATAAAGAGACATGGTTTAAAATAGGATGAACATGGTATGACATCATTCATACCATGGGGAAATAGATATGAAACAAACAGGCTATTTTATCATTGTGTGCACACGTGAACATAATAACTAGATTACAGATCCAGACCAAAACTATATCCTTCATCTCTTTTAAACCATGTAAGGTGAAATGATACGTTAAGACAACTATGTATATAAGTGAACAGAGTAACTGACATTGGTTGCAAACCAAGTAGATAAATGAACACATCACAGTACCAATCAGTTCAAAGGCAGGAGGAGTTAGGACTTACAACAGCGGCTTGAACTGGTGTGCTTATGCCCTTCATCTTGCTGGTGTGGCAATCCTTGAAGATTTGCACTGCATTCGGTTCAAGTTCTTTTTGGTCCGCACAGGCTTTCCTCTATATTTGGAACAAGTCAATATAGATATGATAATATGGCACAGAAAAAAAGAAGGAAGTAGCAGCTATTTACAAGAGCCTCGCAGTGTGTAATATAGCTACGAGATCCTATTGTCTGTTGGAATTTCACTTTAGAATGGTTGGCCTTGTTATTCAAATAGATAGCCTAGAAGAAGATACACATTTAAGGCATATACATAAATACAAGTTCAATATGTGGTCTGATCAAATACATATAGCCTACCTGATACTTTGGATCAGAGTAGTGTTTAACGAGGGCTGTCTAGTCTTCATCTGTTATATATTCCACTAGAGATGTTCGGGCGATTTCATTGTTAGCCTTGCCTTCAAAGTGAGATTTTCTAAGGTGGTACCGATACTGTCGCAGAGCAGACTGAAAAACATGAGTGCATGCTTATTTAGTTGCATCATCTATCGGATCCAACTTGAACCTCATCTGTTGAAAAAAGAATGTGAGTCTTATTAGGAGGAAGCTAGAAAGTATGGGACAGAGCAAGACAATATTACTAATTGCGATGAATAACATTACTTATGGATAAATGGTCAAGGAAGGTGTTAAACTAGGTATTGTCTTTCTCATTCCCGTACTGGATCCACGTTGGGAGGATACGTGCATGACACCTAACGGCAACGGATGCCTGTGATACTAACTTGGCTGACTCTGTAGCATCACGTGGCCTTTTTAAACCTGCCTCAAAATGGATCTCCATTCTTCCTCCTTTAGATTTTGTTAATCTGTCAAGCATTATCCCTGATGTCTATTTCCGCTTGCACCGTGGTGCTAGTTCAACAACGAATATGGAAAGTGTTAGTGTACATCAAACTGTGAGAGTACATATAAAGGAGCATGCAACTGCAACTGGACTCGGTCAAGTACCGTCTTGGTGTTGATGCTCATTAGGTTCATCTGATCTTGCCAAGTCCTGTTGTGTCAGTAGTGCTTCGAAGTAGTGTTAGGTGTGAAAGAAGCTTAGGAACTGGCTAGTTCCGGAGCAAACGAATGAGTAACTCATTGAGATGCTGGTACAGTTGAAGCGGATGCTGCAGCTGGTGGAGCAGGTCATACTGTGTTTGTAGATTTAGCCGGTGGACTTGGACCTTCTACTGCACTATAAGTACTAGCAAAATCTGGACGGCAGTTCCTTTTCCGTTTCACCCGAAGAGTAACACCACTCCCTACTATATTATTTTCCTTGCTCTTTTTTGGACTTTGCCATGTCAAGCCGTACCCACAACACATAAGAATAAAATCGCTCTTCAGAACTCATTGATGTATGATACAGACAAGCAATACTTTGATGTAAGACAACCGTATGAGGATGGAACATGTAAGAAAAACAGGACGACATGACATATTCACAGCTATGATGTGTAAACTAAGCAGAAGGATTTTCAAGAAAATAGAAGTAATGCAAGCTAGACACCATATGAAAGATGCAACCAATATTACTCTGCCAAGTTAAAAGTGTCTTGTCATAAGTGGCAATTCGAAAAATTAGAAGTAGTACAACGTACAAATCAATGCATGATGCAACCACTATCAAACTGCCATGTTAAAAGCATCCAATCATGAGTGACTGATGCAGGATACACAACAGCAGTACTTTGATGTAATAACATGGTATGATAGATAGATGTAGTGTATTCTAGACACAGAACGCCATGTCATATGCACATGTATAACGTATAAACTCAGCAGGTGCAATTTAATCAAAAGAAGAAATACAGGCTAGAAAACATATGCAACATGAAACCAATTATCACACTGTCAACTTAGAGCAAGCACCTGCGATGGTGGAGTACGGGAGATGAACTCATCATGTAGACTTGGGACTTCAACTTCATTAGCAGTAGTAGTGGCCAATCTGGAGAGTCTCTATCTGCGTCGGTGCGGAGGAGCACCAACATCCCCTAACTTACTCTTTTCCTTCCTATTTTCTGATATTGCCTTATGAAGTCAAAACCACAAGAAGATGAATAAAATTAGCTCTGCATAACTGGTTGATGCATGATACAGATGAACATTACTTTGATGTAAGGCAAGCGCAGGATAGGAGGATGGAATATATACAAAAATAGACAGCGTTTCATATTCACACATACGATAGGAGGATGGAATATGTATGAAAAAATAGTAAGCGGAAGGCATTTCAACAGAATTAGAAGAAATGAAAGCTAGGCACCATATGAACATGCAACCAATATCACTCTATCAGGTAAAAAATTTCTCGTCGTAAGTGCCATCTCAAGAAATTAGAAGCAGTACAAGCTAGAAGATAATGCAAGATGCAACCTACATCACAGTCCCAAGTTAAATCTGTCTTATGGGTAAGTGATCTTTGCAGGTATAAGTTGTAAGCTATGCAGATGCAATTCAACATAATCAGAAGCAATACAAACTAGACATCATACGGAAAGCGCAACCACATATAACAGTTCCAGGTTAGAGCAAGCACCTGTGATGGTGGAGTAGGGGAGATGTGCTCATCATCTACACAGCTATGTTGACTGTCCAGCCTTGTGTTGTCTTTCAAATCTCGTTGGGAGGATGGAGGAGTAGAATCTGTAGAGACCCCCTGTTTGAGTAGCTCCGAAGGACCACCATCATCCACTGCTGGACTAATTTCCTTCAGTTGTAATGGTTTTGCATTGTGAAGTCAAACCAATAAGAAAAAGGAATAAAATTCGCTCTTCAGAACTCATTCATGCATGATACTGGCAAACACTAGTCAGATGAAAGGCAAACACATGATGCGAGGATGGAATATGTATGAAAAATAGGATGGCGTGACATATTCACACCTATGATGTGGTAACTAAGCAGAAGGAATATCAACAAATTAGAAGCACTGCAAGCTAGACACCATATGAAAGATGCAACCAATATCACTCTACCAAGTTCAAACTATATGGCGTTTCAGCAAATTAGAAGAAGTACATGCTAGAAATCATATGCGAGACACAACCAATATCACAGCGGCGACTTAAAGGTGCCTTATCATAAGTGACCGATGCGGGATATGCAAGAACAGTAGTCCGATATAAGAACATCATGTGATTAGATATAGTATGTTCTAGAAACAGGAACATATATCATATTCACACGCATTATGTGTAAAGTAAGCAGATGCAATTCAACAAAGTTAGAAGCAATACAAGCTAGAAATCATACGCAACATGCAATCACATATAATAGTGCCAAGTTAGAGCAAGCACGTGTGATGGTGGAGTAGGGGACATTGCTCATCATCTACACAGCTACGTTGACTGTCTAGCCTTGCGTTGTCTAGCAAATCTTGTTGGGAGATTGCTCATCATCTACACAGCTACGTTGACTGTCTAGCCCAACCAGCACTCGAGGCTTCCCCTCGATCCAATCCCGCAGCCTCCTCCCGATTCACCAGTCAGCCACCACCATAATCTTCAAATCCATCGATCCACCCAACCACGCGTCTTGCTCCTCCTGTGCACCCCGCCTTCGCCCGCCGTGCCTCGTCGGACCGGCCTCGCCGGAGACCAGCGCCATGGAAGCCTCTCGATGGACCCTGGCCTCCTCTCCGCCTCGTCGGTGCACGCCATAAGGTCGTCGTCTCATTTTCTCCACCTCCTTCCCTTTATTTTTCTCTCTCGTGCTCTCTCTCTAATCCTTCTCCCTCTCCATGCGTTTGCCTTCTCTTCCAGGATCCGCCTCAAGCGATGGCCGTCCTGAGCCACCCTTCTCCCTCCGCCTTGCCCGCTCGCCGGAGCTCGTGCACCGCTCTGCATCGCGCCGCCGTTGACCGAGAGCACGATCATCTCGAGACGGTCCCCTGCCTCCTCGTCAGTCACGTCGCCAGTGACCAAGGCCACCAGGACCCCCCCCCTCAATGGTGCAACGTCGCCAGCCACTTCTCCGAGCAGAGCCGCCGGATCCAGTTGTTGCCTGCGTCCGCCTCGTCCTCCATCGCCTAGAGCCGCCAGAAACGCGTCAAGTCCCGTCGCCGCGCCCTTGTTCGCCTGCCCGGAGCCCCGCGTCCCCGCCTCTGTCCGGCCATCCACATCGCCGGTGCACTCAGCAGATGAGCCCTGCCGTGCCGGAGACCATCACCTGCTCGCCGCCGTTCTGCTTCACGCCGTGCCACCATGCCCGGTGCGCCCCATCGAGCTACTCTGCTTTGCCCCCTCATACCCATTGACCGCGCTGCGGCTGCGAGCGACCGCCAGTGGGCTTCCCAGATCCAGCCGGCCCAGTGCCTCCCTTGCCAGCCCCTCTCCTCACCAATTGGGCTTGGCCCATGGTGAGAACACCCCTGGCGCCCCACCCTTTTTTTTCCTGTTGTTGGGCCAGCAGATCCGGCCAAATATCTATTTTTTTAGGCTCTGCGAATTTAGCTATTATCCCAGGTTTTGCAGTTTTACATAAAACCCCTTACACAACATGCATATAATAACTCACAAACAGTGCATCATTTTAAAACAAACTTTATATGAAAGTTGCTTAGAATTTTGTGTAGTTTCATAATATGCCACTCTCAATCATGTTTAAAATGTCTAAATTGATGTTTGCACATGTTTGGCCTATTACCTTGTTAAAATGCTTTATTTCATAACTTAATAACCGTAGCTCCAAACCTAACAAACTTTATATGTAAATGGGGTGGAAAAATGTCTAGTTTAACATGGTGGCAACACTTTGCATGTTTAAAAACCCTAAAATTGTGTTTAGGGTTGAATAGTACCAAATCCATTAATATGCACATGAGGATTCTCCGCAATTGTTGTTTGTAGTTCCGGCCTCATTTAAACTTGCCTAGATAGGTAGTTTTACTATGCTTCACCTCTCCCCATGTTTAACAACTTTTAATACTGTTGGGTACATAAGCAAGATCGAACTAAACAAGTCACGTGGTGTTTCGTCAATATGCAACGGAGTTGCATATTGAGCTCCACTTAATTTGTAGGGTTATTTGTGCACTTTGCCATGCCATGCCTCATTAAACCGGACATGCATCATACTTGTTTGCGCTTCGTGCCATGCTTATGTGATGTTTGTTCACTATGTTGTTTGCTTTCTTTCCGATGTACTTCTTCTCGGTATCCGGTAACGTTGCGTTTGTGAGGATACGTTGGCTACGTTCATTTGTCTCCTTCATGGACTCGTTCTTCTTCCTTGCGGGATCTCAGGCAAGATGACCATACCCTCGAAATCACTTCTATCTTTGCTTGCTTGATGCTCGCTCTATTGCTATGCCTATGCTGCGATACCTACCACTCACTTATCATGCCTCCCATGTTGCCATGTCAAGCCTCTAACCCACCTTGTCCTAGCAAACCGTTGTTTGGCTATGTTACCGGTTTGCTCAGCCCCTCTTATAGCGTTGTTAGTTGAAGGTGAAGATTGGAGTTTGTTCCTTGTTGGAACATGGATTCTTGTTGGGATATCACAATATTTCTTATTTATATTAATGCACCTATACACTTGGTAAAGGGTGGAAGGCTCGGCCTTATGCCTGGTGTTTTGTTCCACTCTTGCCTCCCTAGTTTCCGTCATATCGGTGTTATGTTCCCGGATTTTGCATTCCTTACACGGTTGGGTTATAATGGGAACACCTTGACAGTTCGCCTTGAATAAAACTCCTCCAGCAAGGCCCAACATTGGTTTTACCATTTGCCACCTAGCCTTTTCTTTCCCTTGGGTAGGCCTGCCCAAGGGTCATCTTTATTTAAACCCCCGGGCTAGTGCTCCTCTGAGTGTTGGTCCAAACTGAGCGATGTCCGGAGCTACTAGGGGCAACTCTGAGCTGGCCCACCCGACGTCTGGCTCATCCGGTGTGCCCTGAAAACGAGATATGTGCAGCTCCTATCGGGATTTTCGGCACATCTGGGTGGCTTTGCTTGTCTTGTTTTACCATTGTCGAAATGTCTTGTAACCGGGATGCCGAGTCTGATCGGATTGTCTTGGGAGAAGGAATATCCTTCGTTGACCGTGAGAGCTTGTGATGGGCTAAGTTGGGACACCCTTGCAGGGATATGAACTTTCGAAAGCCGTGCCCGTGGTTATGGGCAGATGGGAATTTGTTAATGTCCAGTTGTAGAAAACCTGAAACTTATCTTAATTAAAATGCATCAACCGCGTGTGTAGCCATGATGGTCTCTTTCCGGCGGTGTCCAGGAAGTGAACACGGTGTTGGGGTTATGCTTGAACGTAGGTTGTTCTAGGATCACTTCTTGATCATAGTTTCTCGACCGTGATTTTGCCTTCTCTTCTCGCTCTCATTTGCGTATGTTAGCCACCAAATATGCTAGTCGCTTGCTGCAGCTCCACCTCATACCTTTTACCCTACCCATAAGCTCAAATAGTCTTGATCGCGAGGGTGTGAGATTGCTGAGTCCCCGTGACTCACAGATACTTCCAAAACTAGCTTTCAGGTGCCGATGATACCGTGTAGGTGATGCAACCAAGCTCAAGGAGGAGCTCGATGAAGATCGTGTTCATTATGTTCCGTTTCCAGTTGATCAGTAGTGGAGCCCAGTTGGGATGATCGGGGATCTGTGTAGCATTTGGGGTAGTCTTCTTTTATTTTGGTTCCATAGTCATACCTTGCTTGTATCTGGATGATGTAATGCTTTATTCATGTATTGTGTGAAGTGGCAATTGTAAGCCAACTATGTATCTCTTTCCCTTATGTATTACATTGGTTGTGTGAAGATTACCTCACTTGCGACATTGCTTACAATGCGGTTATGCCTCTAAGTCGTGCTTCGACACGTGGGAGATATAGCCGCATCGAGGGCATTACAAGTTGGTATCAGATCCTTCCCCGACCTTAGGAGCCCCCTGCTTGATCGAATTGCTGGCGTTGTTGAGTCTAGAAAAATGTTTTGAGTCATTTAGGATTATATATATCATAGAGTAGGATTCTTTTTACTCCTCAGTCCCTTCGTCGCTCTGGTGAGGCATCCTGACATAGAGTTTTGACTCTTCTCTTCTCAAATTTCACTAAATTCTTTTTAGGATCACGCGGGTATCTTGGAATCGTTCCGATGGTTTTGTGACGAGAACATTGTTCTTGGTGCCTCCTGACATTTAGGGGTTGTGGCAGTGTCCCGGGGAGTTGAGCTCCGAGGTGTTGTCGTCACAATTTTATCATTGCAGTTCTGGAATACCTGAGTTTCGCTGACATCGAAAATCTCTTTTATGCAGTTGTTGGTGAGATAACCTCAACGCCACCCAGTACTGGGGCGGGAGTTCGGAAGTATTGCCATAACTCGTATGACAGATGTTTTTTTCGAAGGTTGACATAAATGATTTCCCAAGGTTTCTTGGTTATGTGTTGAAGGATGGATACATCTGGATGTAGGATTTGTTAGTTTTGGGTGAGATATTATGCTTCCACTGTATCCCCAACACCTCATTGCATAATCGGAAAAATTTCGGGAGTTTATAAGTCGGAATTCAAGTAGCTCTTAGGATATCTTTTCGACAGATGTATGATATGAAATTGGGGTTCAACGTCTAGTGGTCCGCCTATCCACGGTTGGTTTTACAGTGGTCTCGTTGTGTCATAAAGGGTCCTTGGCTATGCTGACTCGGGGATGCTTCCTATGTCATGTGCACTGCCTTGTACATGATGGTGCTGTACGATCAAGCCCGTGTGGGCCCCACCATGAAAACTTTAGACAAAATCTCTATCATATGTTTGTTCCGGCTTATTCTGCAAGCCAATCCTTTGTTTTGTTTTTGAGTTGTGGTATTCGAGTTGCTTCAATGTCAAGTGTGGATTCCATCCCTTGTCTAAACGGTGTTCTCATACTCCGATGTGAATACCAATCCTTCATGATAATCAAGATTATCATGTCAATCCTTTTCAACAGGCGTGTTTTCTCTTCAAGTGGATATGATCATTTCAACATCCGCAAGATCAATTATCAGTTCTTCTCAACGGTGCTCATTTTATCTGTCCCAAGTTGTCTTTGTTTTCTCCGCCCTACCACCCTTTTTTTCTTCAAGGACTTGGATGTCTTTATTGAGTATCCATCTTATTGATGCGAAGTCTCTCCATTCTTTTCTGTCAACATTCTAATCTGATGATTCTCATGAAGATTCTAACGGAGCTTCAAGTTTGTCATTCTTCACTCATTTTCTTCTCCGGTGGATTCAACTCAAGCTTTGTTGATCTTATCCTTTCCTCGTTTCAATGCTTTTCTTATGCCGGTGCACCTCATTATCATTCCCCGCTCGCTATTCTATTGTTCCGGAGTGCTCAAAATATCTCGAAGATTCGTGTTTTCACTCTGCATCCGTTCAAGCTCTTTCGAGATTGGTATCTCATTCAAGCCAATTAATTCAACCGGTGCAATCTCTCTTTTCAAGAAATCGTTCTACGGTGTTTCTTTTGAGTGGGCCCTAACCCACAGGTGTTTTCCCAGGATCTTACCTGACTCTTCTAATTTTCCTGGTGTTACTCTCAAATTCTTTTCCAAGTTTGATGTAAGAATGAGTTATCATTAGTCAAATGTCTTTCTACAAGATCTTTCAAATTCTTTTCATCGTTTGGCTCAACCTTTAAATTCGTCATCCCGGAGTACCTCAAAAATTCATGGTGGTGTTTCTCCTCGTCATTCTTGGATTTTGAAGACCGAAGAAGAGTTTTTCCTCCATATCTTATCTATTCTCTCAAAGATTCATCGTTCTAGCTTGATGTCATCCTCTCATAATTGTTTTCGATTGTGAGAATTCTTTTCACCTATCCGGAGCATTTCATGAGTTTTTTTCATTTCTTTCCTCCGAAGGCCATCTCTTCAGAAGAATTATTCATTACAGCTTTTAGCTCTCTTTTTCAATTCTTACCGGTGCATCCTTCAAGTGTTCTCTAATCAGCTCGGGATCTCTTCGTTCACTTGCATCTAAATTCTCTCAAGAATCTTCATTCATTCTCTAATTCTTACCGGTGATTCATCCCTTTACTTCGTTCATTTCCAATTCTTACGGTGGTTCATTTAAGATCTCTTCTTCCTTCGTTTATCATATCAATGCATTCTTGTTTTCCAAATTCTACCGGTGGATCGTTGAAGACCTACTCAAGTTGTGCTATACCTCTCTTTAATCCTTTCCACGAGAATAAGTAGTAACACAAATCCATTGCTTGTCATCAATTTAATTGATGAAGGATAAGCATAATGTAATTCTTATTCTTGTTTCATCGAGTGAATTCAATTCCTTATTCCGGAGGTTCATCATATCACATTCTCGGTTCGAGAGGCTTATCTTTTCTTTTCCAAGAGTTACAAGCTCTCGCAATTATATCACCATGGAGATTCATCTAAATCATTGCAAGGATTCACCTTGCGTTTTCAACTTCTCTTTCCTTTCGTGTGATCATCCTTTTGTTACCGGAGTTCTTCATGGAGGCTCTACATGATGGTTCATAAAGGATTTAATTCCTTCTCCAAGCTTTCATCGAGATTCTTTTCTAAGGAGCTCAAGCATTCTTCATCTTGCAATCTGGAGTTCAATTCTTTCTACCGTATCATTGCAGGTGGTATTATGTCATTCTTGATAATTTGAGTTCATGTTTTATGATTCACATGTTGTTAAGTATGAGGTATTTTAAATCCATCAATCTCTTCGTCGGAGTTATCTTGGGTTATATTTCACCTAGAGCCTTCCCAAAGGATTGTTGCTATTTATGGTGCTTATAAATGACCCAAGTTCTTCATTTATCCTCCCGGTGAAATAGTTTCTCGTCTCCGTGATCTTATCAATACAATCTTTTTCCGTGAGTGACAGGTTGTCACCTCATAATTTTGGAGATGTATTCCTTAAGCCCACATCAAGCTTAAACTTTCGTTGTTGGTTTTCCAACAACTCCGTTCGCCCCTTCTCCTAAGGATGCCTTTTCAAGCTCTTTGTGGCAGAAGTTGGCATTTTCTTCTCCATTCTCCTATTTCAATTATATATCTTCTATTCTTTTGTTCCGGAGGCATTGTGATGTTTCTCTTTTCAACCCATCATCCCGTTTTGTCCAAGATCATGTTCTTTTCATGCCTTTCCATTTAACCAGAGTGTTGTGCCATCTTGCTCTAGTTCTTTTCACCTTATCAAGCTTTGCATCTCTGTCAACCGGAGTGCTGTCTGAGATCTTTCTTACCCCTTGTTCCATTCATTCAATAGTTCTGGAGGTAGTATGTTGTGATTTCATCAAGTATCTTCTGATCTTACCAAGTTATTACTCAATTTCTTTTCTTTTCAGTCATAATGCTGCCCAAATTATATCATTATTAATCCTTTTCTATCGTGTTTTAACTGGAGTGGTTTCAATATTTATCTTGCCCTTCAACCTCAAGGTTTTTCGCAATGTTCTTCGTTCCTGTTTTCTAAAGGAGTGTTTTCGACCTTATTCACCTTCATTGTGTTCTTTCTCGAATTTGTTCAACCTCGCAAGGTTCATTGGTTTCCCTTGTTTGTCAAAGAAGCAATTTTGTTTTACCTCTTCCTCTTCCATTTCCCTCCAGTGCCACCTAGATCTCAGGAAGAGATCCTCTCGTAGTGGTGGAGTGTTGTAACACCCCGAGACTGTTGCGCCAGGTGTCTTCCAGTTATTCGCTGTTGTTGCTTTGTCAGTTGCTTGTGTGTTGCATCTTATCATGTCATCATGTGCATTGCATCATCATGTTTTAAAAACTTGCATCTGTCCCGGTCTCCCAGTTCCTTCTGTTGTCTGTTCTGAGCCCAGACACACTTGCACGCGCCCGCGGCACGTCCGAAATATTATTTTTATAAGTGGACAAAAAATGTTCTTGGAATGGGATGAAAGTTGGCGTGTGGTCTTATTATAGTGTAGATAGACCGCCTGTCAAGTTTCATCGCATTTGGAGTCTGTTTGGTAGCCCAACCGTTAAACTATAGCGGCATTATAGTCGGTCAAATCGTCGGACATTTTCGGTCTCCGGAAACAGTCGCCGGGCCTCTCTCTCTTCTCTTCTCTCAGTCCAAGGCTTTCTGCATAGCCCACTGCCTTACCGCCAGGCCCAATCTAGCCTCTCTTGTCAGCCCGCGCCCCTCCTCGCGCGCGCGTCTGAAATCTGTCTCGGACCCGACCCGGACAGTCGTCACCATTGGATCCGGATCATGCCCAAACATCTACAAAACATCACCGTTTTCTCATTTGGACTTCCTAGTCTATTTTTCTCGACCGCTCGATTTTATTTGGAGGGACGGATTAGCCCCTAAACTCTCCCTCTTTCCTTATATATATACTCCCTAGTCTAAATCTAGACCAAATCGTAGAAACTAGGGATCTTGTCCCATCCTTCCCACTCCGCCGCCATCTTCCTCGGGATCCCTCCCGATCCACCCACCTACGTCCATCGTTTTCCCCAATGGCCCAACCAGCACTCGAGGCTTCCCCTCGATCCAATTCCGCAGCCTCCTCCCGATTCACCAGTCAGCCACCACCATAATCTTCAAATCCATCGATCCACCCAACCACGCGTCTTGCTCCTCCTGTGCACCCCGCCTTCGCTCGCCGTGCCTCGTCGGACCGGCCTCGCCAGAGACCAGCGCCATGGAAGCCTCCCGATGGAACCTGACCTCCTCTTCGCCTCGTCGGTGCACGCCATAAGGTTGTTGTCTCTTTTTTCTCCTCCTCATTTCCCTTTATTTTTCTCTCTCGTGCTCCCTCTCTAATCCTTCTCCCTCTCCATGTGTTTGCCTTCTCTGCCAAGATCCGCCTCAAGCGATGGCCGGCCTGAGCCGCCCTTCTCCCTCCACCTTGCCCACTCGCTGGAGCTCGTGCACTGCTCTGCATCGCGCCGCCGTGCCTGCTGGCCCTGTCATGCTGCTCAGCTTCGCCCGTTCGCCCGTTGACCGAGAGCACGATCATCTCTAGCCAGTCCCTGCCTCCTCGTCAGTCACGTCGCTGGTGACCAAGGCCACCAGGAACCCCCCTCAACGGTGCAACGTCGCCGGCCACTTCTATGAGCAGAGCCGCCGGATCCAGCGTCGCCTGCGTCGCCTCGTCCTCCATCACCTGGAGCCGCCAAAACCGCGTCAAGTCCCGTCGCCGCGCCCCTGTTCACCTGCCCGGAGCCCCACGTCCCCGCCTCTGTCCGTCCATCCACATCGTCGGCGCACTCACAGATGAGCCCTGCGGCGCCGGAGTCCATCACGTGCTCGCCGTCGTTCTTCTTCACGCCGTGCCGCCGTGCCCGGTGCGCCCTGTCGAGCTACTCTGCTTCGCCTGCTCGTACCCGTTGACCGCGCTGCGGCTGCGAGCGACCGCCAGTGGGCTTCCCAGATCCAGCCGGCCCAGTGCCTCCCTTTGCCAGCCCCTCTCCTCACCGACTGGGCTTGGCCCATGGTGAGAACACCCCTGGCGCCCCACCCCTTTTTTTCCTGTTGTTGGACCCATAGATCCGGCCCAGTATCTATACTTTTGAGGCTCTGCGAATTTAGCTATTATCCCAGGTTTTGCAGTTTTATAGAAAACCCCTTACACAACATGCATATAATAACTCACAAACGGTGCATCATTTTAAAACAAACTTTATCTGAAAGTTGCTTAGAATTTTGTGTAGTTTCATAATATGCCACTCTCAATCATGTTCAAAATGTCTAGATTGATATTTGCACATGTTTGGCCTATTACCTTGTTAAAATGCTTTATTTCATAACTTAATAACCGTAGCTCCAAATCTAACAAACTTTATATGTAAATGGGGTGGAAAAATGTCTAGTTTAACATGGTGGCAACACTTTGCATGTTTAACAACCCTAAAATTGTGTTTAGGGTAGAACAGTACCAAATCCATTAATATGGACATGAGGATTTTCCGGAATTGTTGTTTGTTGTTCCGGCCTCATTTATACTTGCCTAGATAGGTAGTTTTACTATGCTTCACCTCTCTCCATGTTTAATAACTTTTAATACTGTTGGGTACATAAGCAAGATCGAACTAAATAAGTCACATGGTGTTTCGTCAATATGCAACGGAGTTGCATATTGAGCTCCACTTAATTTGTAGGGTTGTTTGTGCACTTTGCCATGCCATGCCTCATTAAACCGGACATGCATCATACTTGTTTGCGCATCGTGCCATGCTTATGTGAGGTTTGTTCACTATGTTGTTTGCTTTCTTTCCGGTGTACTTCTTCTCGGTATCCGGTAACGTTGCGTTTGTGAGGATACATTGTCTACACTCATTTGTCTCCTTCATGGACTCGTTCTTCTTCCTTGCGGGATCTCAGGCAAGATGACCATACCCTTGAAATCACTTCTATCTTTGCTTTCTAGATGCTCGCTCTATTGCTATGCCTATGCTGCGATACCTACCACTCGCTTATCTTGCCCCCCATGTTGCCATGTTAAGACTCTAACCCACCTTGTCCTAGCAAACCGTTGTTTGGCTATGTTACCGCTTTGCTCAGCCCCTCTTATAACGTTGTTAGTTGCAGGTGAAGATTGGAGTTTGTTCCTTGTTGGAACATGGATTGTTGCTGGGATATCACAATATCTCTTATTTATATTAATGCACCTATACATTTGGTAAAGGGTGGAAGGCTCGGCCTTATGCCTGGTGTTTTGTTCCACTCTTGTCGCCCTAGTTTCCGTCATATCGGTGTTATGTTCCCGGATTTTGCATTCCTTACACGGTTGGGTTATAATGGGAACCCCTTGACAGTTCACCTTGAATAAAACTCCTCCAGCAAGGCCCAACATTGGTTTTACCATTTGCCACCTAGCCTTTTCTTTCCCTTGGGTAGGCCTGCCCAAGAGTCATCTTTATTTAAACACCCGGGCTAGTGCTCCTCTGAGTGTTGGTCCAAACTGAGCGATGTCCGGAGCTAGCGGGGGAAACTCTGGGCTGGCCCACCCGACGTCTCGCTCATCCGATGTGCCCTGAGAACGAGATATGTGCGGCTCCTATCGGGATTTATCGGCACATCTAGGTGGCTTTGCTGGTCTTGTTTTACCATTGTCCAAATGTCTTGTAACTGGGATGACGAGTCTGATCGGCTTGTCTTGGGAGAAGGAATATCCTTCGTTGACCATGAGAGCTTGTGATGGGCTAAGTTGGGACACCCCTGCAGGGATATGAACTTTCGAAAGCCTTGTCCGCGGTTATGGGCAGATGAGAATTTGTTAATGTACGGTTGTAGAAAACCAGAAACTTATCTTAATTAAAATGCATCAACCGCGTGTGTAGCCGTGATGGTCTCTTTCCGGCGGTGTCCGGGAAGTGAACACGGTGTTGGAGTTATGCTTGAATGTAGGTTGTTCTAGGATCACTTCATGATCATAGTTTCTCGACCGTGCTTTTGCCTTCTCTTCTCGCTCTCATTTGCGTATGTTAGCCACCAAATATGCTAGTCGCTTGCTGCAGCTCCACCTCATACCTTTTACCCTACCCATAAGCTTAAATACTCTTGATCGCGAGGGTGTGAGATTGCTGAGTCCCGTGACTCACAGATACTTCCAAAACCAGCTTGCAGGTGCCGATGATACCGTACAGACACAACCAAGCTCAAGGAGGAGCTCGATGAAGATCATGTTCGTTATGTTCCGTTTCCAGTTGATTAGTAGTGGAGCCCAGTTGGGACGATCGGGGATCTGTGTAGCATTTGGGATAGTCTTCTTTTATTTTGGTTCCGTAGTCGGACCTTGCTTGTATCTGGATGATGTAATGCTTTATTCATGTATTGTGTGATGTGGCGATTGTAAGCCAACTATGTATCTCTTTCCCTTATGTATTACATGGGTTGTGTGAAGATTACCTCACTTGCGACATAGCTTACAATGCGGTTATGCCTCTAAGTCGTGCTTCGACACGTGGGAGATATAGCCGCATCGAGGGCGTTACACTGTTTCTTGAGTATCATGTGGGGAGGATGACACTGCACTCTTTAGACGAGTATGGCGTCTCACAGTAACCCACTGGAGTGACTGTCTCATCATAAGTGATTGACGAGGGATACAAAAGAGCATTAGTTTGATGTATGAACATGGTTAATAGACATATGTAGTATGTATCAAAAACAGGAAGGCATGTCATTATCAAAGGTATAATGTGTAAAGTAAGCAGATGCAATTTAACCAAATTGGAAGCAGTACAAGCTAGACACCATATGTAGGATGCAACCACATTTGACAGCGCGAAGTTAAAGCAAGCACCTGGGATGGTTGTGTGTGGCAATTGAGATCATCAACTGCAGAGCTATGTTTACTGTCTCCAACTGCTGACACTGCACCCTTTAGAGCACTGAAACACTTAGTGCTTATCTTTGAATTACACTGACACTGCACTTCTGTCTTTTCTTTTCTGCATTCATCAACACTGCGTCAGTGTCTGAAATACCCATGCATAAAAAACCAATAGTGTGAGTATGGGTGAAATGTGTGCACAATTAGTACAGTGTAAAGGTAGTAGATAGTAGGTCGGTGAGAAATAAATGACGGGAGACATATGATAGCTCTACAACATGCATGGCACACTAAATTACTACAAGATTCTATGAAAATAACAGTCGACTGAAAACAAATAGGTCAGTCCATTTTTTCTGCACCATCCGATGTACAAAGAAAGGACAGATTGCCTTCATCTACCTGTAGCCAGTCAGTGCTGACGATCTTCATCGAAATGCCAGCGACCACCAGCCCAGTCCCCTGCCTGCGTCCTCCCCTCGACCTCAGCGCACCGCCGTGCTTGGCACCGCCCCCGGACATCCATTCAAGCCCCGCCAACCTCCAGATCAGGCGCAAGCAGCTCCTGCGCCCCACACCCCTATGATAGACACTGATGCGCCGCTTCCCCAGCGAACAGGCGGACTAGGTGCTCCGCGCGCCTAAGGGGGTGCTGCTTCTTTTAATTGCGGTTCGACTGACCCTAAATTGAAATCCAGGCGGGCTACTGACATCTAGCAAAGGTGAAATAGTAAAGGGAGGAAACCTTGTGCATTTAGTATCACGAAGAAGATCCAGTAAGAAGCGCTCAACTAGTTTCTTTCGTGGGATGAATACGGTGTGAGTAGAGACGTAAGGTTTGCACGAATAAGGGAGGAGGAGTACCTCTTTATGCTGGCAGTGCTGTGTCCTCCTTCTGTTTTTCCGACGATCTTCTTGTGGTTCACTGGAAACAAGAAGTTGTGGAGGACGATGGAGCCTTGGACGAACCCATGGCCAAGTTGTTGAGTGTGGTGCGGTGGCCATTTTCGGCAGCGGGGAACCAGATCCGAGGCGGCGAATGACGACATAGTGGGAACAGCTCTGGTGCGGTAGACGGTTGCGACAGTGGAGCGGCAGCAGTTAGGCGCAGGACAGCGTGGTTGGAGTGGTTCTGGTACGGCGCACGTCGTCATCATGGAGGCTACTTTACCTCGGCTTCAGCTGCTAAGTCCTTGAGGGCGTTGCGGTTGCGGTTGTGTTGGACGACGATGTCGGCGTACCAGCTCCGGTGTGATGGAGGAGGGCGGCGGTGGATTGGGCGCTCTAGGGTGGAGGACGGAGGAGGCTGGGGTTTCACGGCTGGTGAAGAGGGCATTTTGGTGCCCACGGAGTATGAATGGGGAAACGGAGGGAGGCGGGTAACTAAGGGTGAACAATGTTTCGGTTTGGGATGCGCTTGTTTGAAATTTGGGGAAAGTTACAAACTTTGCCCCCATCTAAAATTTCGGACATATTGCGGGTTGGGGGTAGGACAGTAATCTCAGGTGTCCCAAACGTGGCTGGGATAGATTTCAGCCGAGAGCATGGGTGTTTAGGTGCCCACGGCGTATGAATGCTCCTCGAACGCGGTTGAGACTGGCGTCTTGGTGAAGTTACAAACATACCTCGGTTTAGACCTTTGGACATTAGGACGATAGGCTACACGGGCCAGAGTCAGGACTGTAATTTCCTACCACCAAACATTAGTCTCACGCGGTTTCGGGTGACAAGAGGCCTATTTGGCGCTTCGTTCAATATTTGGGAGCAGAAGCATTAACGTTTTCGGTTCTCTTGAATTGAACTTTCAGGATTTTTCAAACTTCAGAAATCTTTACTCTTGAAAACCCTAATGCTACGATTATATTGGAATGGAGGGGGTACATTTGAATATACATTGTACATGAGTGTATATTAAAAAATATGCAACTTACCTCAGTTCATGCATGGTTCCAGATATAATCTCCTTGGTTGGAAAAAAAAGGTTAGACATGTGTATGAATATATATAGCATGTTCAAACGCACAACAAAGATTGACGCCCCCTTTTACATCTGATTTACAAATGCCATTATCTCGGGTTCAAATAGATGAATGCACTTCCTATGAATTCAATTCTTCGAAACCCCCTTTATGTTGAATTCGACATGTATTCTATTTCATAGCTAGCAATTT
Source organism: Triticum urartu (assembly GCF_003073215.2). Lineage (NCBI taxonomy): Eukaryota > Viridiplantae > Streptophyta > Magnoliopsida > Poales > Poaceae > Triticum > Triticum urartu. The sequence goes on along the minus strand of NC_053024.1, from coordinate 338,839,177 downwards.
GGAATGTATCCATGCAAGTGACAAATGTATAAAGTGCTTGACACTAACAACATGGAGTGCACTAATTAATGTTTATATATGAATTGCAAAAGCATCCGTTGCCTGTATTTCAAACCGCTCTCACTCTATGGATCGATAATATGAAATAAACACATGCACATGCTAGAATTGAATAGAGTATGGGTGTCGGATAGACTGATCTTCGTCCATGCAATTTGCAAAATTCATGATCTCATCCAAAAATAATAATGCCATTTATATTTTAATTTAATGCGTAGAACCGCCTTTTACACGTAGATGCACTATGCCTCGGCCCGTTCTCACAAATGCGCTATATATCTCTCTATCTACCGCATAAGTGCACACAATTTATATGCATATGCATTTCTCTTTCACACATGCTCACAATCTCTCTCGGGGTGTCGGGGAGTCTCACGTGCATGCTCTCTCTGTATCCCTCTCTATCTTTCTGACTACTATGTACCACTCTTTTCACTAATCTCAGTTGGAAAACACTATTTTCTCTCACATGCATATATACAAACGCGCGGTCTCTACTAGCCCTCTATATGCACATATATGTGCCTACGTGTCTCCCGCACACACATTATCTTTAGGCCTTTCTCGCACACATTTCCCCCCAGACACACCTCTCTCTTAGTAGTTGGCAGATATGATTCCATCATATCATTCGGTAGGATATCCCTGACTGTTAGGCTGGATGGTAATACCAGGCAAAGTTTTACCCCAGTTCGGACCCTTGCAGCTCAGGAAAAAGCCTATTCCTGGTACTGTATGTTAGTGATAGGGGTGTGTACAAAGTACAGAGAATACCAGGCATTGTGCGTGTGTGTATACTATCGATGAACTAGCCCCCAAGCTTCTATAACATACTTGGGGCCTAGGGTTACAAATCATATATAGTCGGCTTATCACCAGTGGGGATAGAGTCCTCCGCGACTCTGGTAGCTAGCTTCGTGTTGTACGCCGAGTCCTCCACATGGGTCTTTGTATAACGCGTCTCGGTCGAACCTATGTGGCGTAGGATGGAACCGACCCATGAGTCCTCATGTTGACCCATCACAACTAGAAATGATGTGCCCACCACACCACACACGCAATCGGCCACATATACAATAGTACACTGTTATACATGAAAGTTAATTGCATGGTGCATCCAAAAATATTTGTTCTGCATTGTGAATGTTTATATATTCTCCTAAAATATTAGTCATGGGAAACAGAAACGTAGGGCATATCTCTCCTTGTCTCCACCGGACACCCCCTCTTTCTACACCACTTTCACGTATGCACACAAACTATATCTCGGCCCTCTAAAAGTATGCATGCCCACGACACATTCACGCATGACGGTCACTGTATTTCAAGCTAAAGAACTATACGGTCACTGGATTTCAGAATATGCTCATTACGGTCACCGTATACATTCTCGTGGTGATCATACGGTATCTAGCTCACGATACGTCTCTGTATTTTCTTGATGACACTGACGGACTTTGCATTTGATGCGTGCTCCATATTTTGTTGACGACACTTACGGTTATTGTATTTGAAGCGAAAGCACGATATGGTCACTGGACTTTAGAATAAGCTCATCACGGTCACCACATACATTTTGTTGTGCTAACCAACATGTGGTTGGACGGTTAGGAGGACAGTGGTTCCTCGAGCCCACCAGGGTTAAAGTCCCGGTGCTCGCATTTATCCTCGGTTAATTTCAGTATTTTCCGGCGATGTGCGTTTAGTGGTAGGAGACGTTCTAATCGACTACGAGGCACCTATGGTGACTTCGTAAAATCTCAATATCATGTGTGGGCTCACTCTCTCGAAGGTGCTCATAGGGGTAGGGTCTGCGTGTGTGCGCTTATAGGGGTGAGTGCTTGCACATATATACGAGCCCTTGCGTCTATACCGTGTTAAAAAAATACATGTCATGATTATACGGTCACTGGCTCACCCGTACCACTCCGTATTTTGTTGATGACAAAATCAATTGACCAGTCAAACGTTCCACGTGTCGCAACTAGTGTTGCACCATCGGGGCGCGTAACAGTGGGGCCCACCTGTCAGCCCATATATGAAAGAAAGAAATGGTAGTTTGAGTCTGTACTGTGTTAACAAAATACATTTTAGGGTGATCATACGGTCACTGGTTCACCATACAGCTCCGTAATTTGATGATGACACGATCAATTGACCAGTCAAATGGTCCACATTCAGTAGCGCACATTACCATAGGGCCCACCAGTCAGCGTGTATATGAAGGACAGAAATTGTAATAAATTAGTGGTGGGTGGGTACTCGACATCGTGAGACCTCTGGTTGGCAGTCGCTGGCGGTGGGGGGGAGGGCGTTGATTGGGCGGTGGGGTGGGGATTGCCAGAGAAAAAGCTCGGCGTGGGAGGCCTAGAGGGATTGCCGGTGCGGCGGCGGACCGGCGATGGCGAGTGGTTTCGGGGCGGGCGGGGCGGCACGGGGGTGCGGGATTGCCGCGGGCGGCGGGGGCCGGTGGTTCGGACGGTGGGGGCTGGCGGCTCAGGGGGGTTGGTGTTTGATGATAGACTGCAAACCCTAGATTTCGTATCCAACGGCTGGAAAATCTAATGGCCAGAGATGAAAAAGTCAGTCGACTGATGTGTAGCCTCACCCCACACGTACACATGCACGCCCACAAGACACGCACGCATGCAGGCGTGCAACACTGACACATACACATAACAAACACACGCACGCATGCAGGCGTGCAACACTGACACGTACACATGCACTCACGAACACACGCACATACGCACACATGCATGCAACATTGAAACGTATCCTTGCACGCACGCAACACTCGCACGCCTGCATGCACACAACACACGACGCAAGACACATGCTCAACCTATACGTGCATGCACCCTTTCTTAAGGACATGGATTGTTACAGGTATTAGTCAATCTTATCTGTGATAAGCAGAACATTGATGTTTGCAGCGGTCTTTATGAATCACAATGTATCGAACGGGCTATCAACATAGTAGGCTTATCTACATGAAAAGGATGACGTCACACTCAATGAATAATCATCGGTTTATGCAATGCCCACTTCTGACCGCCCTGGCCCACCAAAGGTTCCTCTGCTGTGCGCTGCCTGTGTTGGGTCACTGACATGCAGGCCATGTACCCAAAGAGCCCACACGTCAGTGGAAGAATGTCACAGTGTCCTACGTCAGAGTCGAGGGCGCCGCTCGCTGCACGCGCGGCTGAACACGTCTCCTTGCCGCATTCAAACGCCTCCATGAAACCCGCCCGTGTGGAAGCTGAGAAACCAACTCTAGACACACGTCCGTTCATGACCGGGCCAGCATTAAATGCAACACCGGCCGAGCTCCTCCCGTCTGCCGTCTATTTAATCTCCTATTTAAACGAGGCCAAACGCTGGCCATGAATCGCACACCTCCGCTGCTCACCTATCTCCTCCTTGACGATTTTGTCCACTCTTATAGTGGCTTATGAAGAGTAGTTATTCCGCACCAGCCATTTGTCTAGGTTTGTATCTCTCACACGCACCCACGTAGGTGGGGGACGTGCACGAAGAGAAGAGGTGCACGCACGGCGCACGTACTCCCATCTCTTTCCCAACCACACCACGCGCGGGTACATAGTGGAGCTCATTTCTATACGAAAAGGCAGCCCACATGGTAATTTGACCGTGTACTGGTTGTCCACTTGGTGGAGGGAGGATCGTCTACCACAGGTGAACAAACAAATTTCGACTTGACGCGTTATGTTAAAAAAGAGGCAAACCGTGTGGGGCCTACCTTAGAGGCAAGGCTCTATACACTGGAGTACTTTTGATATGTCCCGTCAACACACAGAACGAGGAGAAGCTTTCTTAGTATGCCGTCTCCCCCGCCCACAGGCGCGGTGGCTCGCAGGATGAGGTGAAGCTTGCTTACTAGTAGTAGTATTGTATGCCTTACGCCCGCTCCCTCTCCCACGCGCGCGGTGGCTTGCAGGACGAGGAGAAAATTTTACTACTCCCTCCGTTTACTCCTCATCCCTACTACCTTGGTTAGAGAGATTATCATATTGTTTGGAATATATATGTCCTTTAGTACTCCCTCCATTTACTTATACAAGGCCACTATAAAAAATACATTTTGCATCTATACAAGGCCACAAATAGTAATCAAGACAAAAGTTACTACTCCCTCCTTTCCAGTTTATGGCTCAATTTCAAAATCTCTCCAACCAAGGTAGACGGTGAGTGGTCGAATTAATTTCGTACTCCTAGTTCGCACAAGTAATTAGTACGCTCATTTTTCTCAAGAAGTTATGTTTACCGAGGCATTAATTAGAACAAATGCATGAATGACCACTAAATTTCCATGAACTTCTACATGCATTGGTGAGTTTTCTCTTGACACTGCTTGCATCGGGTGATCTAACGCACCTCGAAATCCAACATGTGATGGTACTACTACTAGTAGTAGAATTGGGACTTATAAAACAGAAAAGCGAATGTTTTTTAGATGAGCCCTATAAACCCTAGTGGGTACGTACTCCGTAAAATCAGATTTTCCCAAAACTAAGTTGCTCAACCTTTATTTGCTTGTTTCCCTTCCTGCCTCCTTGCCTCGAACAGACTGTGCCAAACTCCCCTACCTTCCGCGTGGGAAAAGACCCGCCCTCGGCTTTTTTGTCCGGGTTTGTACCGATGGATCGCGCGAAGCAGCAAAAACCCAAGCCGTGTCTTGTACTCCTTTGTTGACGCTCGCTTTCATGAATTCTGTACTTCCTATCGCCGACATGTGGGACATATAGCAACCGGGTCAACGTGTCAAGCACCAAATAACAGTGCATAACATCAGGAGGGACGCACCCCAGTCATACTGCCCCAGTAGTAGTAGTAATGAGCAATGAGACGTCAAATCACAATGCCGCACCTTCCCAGGCGGACGAAGCAACCATTATTTCACACTTCGGTTCGCCATCATCTCAAAGCACGTAGTATTGCTTCTGCCTCAAGAGGGACACAAGCATCGCCTTGGTACATCATGACATGTGGGACCGCATGACAGGCCATGCTCCCCCGCCGATCGCTCGGTAAGATGACCTCATTTTTACTACTATATAGTTCCTCCGTATCGGTTTACATGGCATGCACATCGTTCTAGGTTGAGAATTTAACTGGCTATATATGTGATGAACAGTATATGTTTAGAAACTACATCCGCTTTATAATCCAATGATATACTTTTTTTAACATAGTAACTCATATTTAGTTAGTGAAATGGATGACGTAGAACTAAATGCATGCCCTATAAACCGAGACGCCTAAAAAAACGAGACGGAGAGGGTAGTTCAGTACGTATCTTTTTAGATCAATATAGTCGGGATTCACCAAGGAGCAAAACCAAGTAGTAGGCTGCACCTATCGTGTTTGCATAGAAACTCAAGCAGGGGCAGTCCACACACGAAATGGCGACACACTTAACAGGACCCCTTTGACCGACATGTGGCTCATCCACCATCTTGTTCCACGTGCGATGCACCAAATTACAGTTCGGAGCAGTGGTTTGAATTGGAGGCACCCCGTTCGTAGCGCCGTAGTAGTAGAAATGAGCGATGAGGGGTCAGATCACAAAGGCCCACCTTTCCCGCATTAAGATGGATGGACGAAGCAACCATCATTTCACTCTAGGGCGCAAGAGCATAAAGAAAATAGAAAACCAATGATGCGTGCGGCAGCTACCTAGGGCACCCTAGGGTAGGGGTCTCCACTACAGATCATTTTTTTGAAAGCGCCTCCACTACAAATCGGCTTCTCCCTCGTCCTCTTGAAGAAAACCGATGATGCATGCGGCAATAGGATTTGTAGGAGTACTACTATGGCGTGCGGGGTCACGTCGTAGTAAACAGGAGAGGGATTGAGTTCGAGTCGATACCTTAAATATGTGTGGGCCGCTTGGTTTTAGGGGAACAAGGCAGCATTTTGGGTTCGGGGACCAGTGGAGATATAGTACGTTCAAAAAATTGTGGACGTAGGTTCAACCGAAAGGCAATGATGCATGGGCCCTGGATTTTGATATACCCGGGGCCGCGTTAAATTTGCTACTCTACTCAAAACTAGTAAGGTACACATGCATTGAACGCATGAGATTTCGAAACCAAATTATGAATAAATACACACTATAGCATGTAAAGCTTTGATTCATATATGCATGATGTAGATGTTCGTTTAGTTCTTATAGGTCGTCTCATTCAAAATCAATTAGTTTTATAAAAATGTTAAGATTCATGGGGTTGTGCATTGTAAAGCATCAAGTAAAAAACAAATAATGGCAATTCATTAGAAAAATAATAATTCAATTATGATAAGGAAGATTCTAGAACAAAGGAGAAGTGCTTGTGTTTTGAGGTTTGTGCATTATGCTTAAGTTCAACCATGGAGTCTTCTAAATTGTACATGTGGCAGATCTGGTTGAATGTTGATGATATCCAACGGCCAGTAGTGCTCGGATTTGCCATCTCTGCACTGTCGGATTAGCTTCATCCAGCAACCATCTTTCAAAGTTATTCGCACACTATATAGTTCTTGTGCCATAGTTGCATGTCTTGGAAAAAAAGCTACTAGTGGATTGTACTAGCTATTTAGGAATAGAAGATGTATACATGGAAGTTGTAGGGAAAGAGATGACATGGAGTATCTGTATTCCTGTGAGTAGGGATTGGAAAAGAGATGTCATTTGGTTCACATCATAGGAACTTTTCTATTGAATCTAGAGATGACATGTATCTCAATTCCTATGAGGAGGAATTAGAAAAGTGATGTAATTTGGTTCATATCATAGGAGCTTTTCTATTGAATATATGCTAATGTTTATTTTCCTTTGAAATTATGTGAGTATAGGAATCCATTCATATGAACCAAGTGGCTCTAAAGATATAGAAATGATATCATGTTTATTTCCTTTGAAATGTGGAGTATGTGAATCTATTCCTCTCAACCAATTGGCTCTAAAGGAAAAAAATCATATAAAAATCATATCATATAGAGTTCCTATGATATTCCTCCACACCAAAGGATGGTTGAAATTGCTACAGGTGATACGATGGTCTTTCTTTGTCGACTCCTCCCCCATCTTTATAGTTACCTCTCGAAGATGAATGAAATGATATATACAGGGTATTCTACATTTGCAATTTGGTACACGAAAACTCAGTACAAGTTTGTGAGGTTCAAATTTTCAGTAAAGCTATATGCACTGCATTTTGGAACGGAGGGAGCATACGACAGTTGCTAACACTCATGTGGAAGATTTGTGTGTAGGAGGAGTGGCTGTTCTGTTAAATGACATGGCGAAACTGACACTGTCGGATGCCGATCTAATGGTTCTTACAGCGTTCGTCAGGAAAAGGCTTGTGGCGAACATTTGTTGGATAATGATTTACGGACACATGCATTGCATTGATACATGCCCCCCTCTCTCTCACGCACACGCACCCTCACGAGTCACAACTCTCCCGAGTCCCCTCGCACCCACCGTCTATCTACAGGTAGACGTCACACACATATGTGCTCTTCACACCCTATCCTCAGAACTTCTAAAACACAAAAGACGTCGCACACATTTTATTTTAGCTCACACGTCACACACTTATACTATTACTTTTGTGGCGAACGTTCTTTGGGCATAGTATATTTTACTCTCAAGAAGAGAAGTGGTGCACTCACGCACTAGTTCTCTCACACCCACTTGCAGGTACACGTATGAGCACATTTTTTTGAAGCAGGTACAACAAAATCACTCCACTATATATATAAGCAGGAGCCTTAGCGCTTGCTTTACTAGGGTCCCTCTCGTTCACTCTCTCATGCTCTCCAGATCTAAGAAAGACATAGGTGGCCACACTCTCTCTCAGCTCACGGCTATTTACAAATCTGGCCGGACAACCTCGACCGGGGCAGGGTTGTAGGTGCATCATTCACGCTGTTGTTGGTGGCGAGGGAGGAGATCAATGGCTGCTCGTGCATCCCGATTGGCGGCCGTGCCATTCTCTCGGAGAGAGAGTTGACTCGGGAGGGCCTCCGACCCCTTCTTCCTCCCTGCGATATTGTGGCCAAGATGCGGCCTCCCAACACCGTCTTTGCCACATGCCGACGACCCTCAGGTATATATTCCTTCGAAACCTACCTTGCTCTACTGCCCCAGCTCCCCACTTGGCTTTGTGTGTATCTTTTTCTACTTCCGTCCGCTGTTTCAAAGCCACCTAGACTTTTACTATTATTAGAGGTAAAGCTAGTTCATACAGTCGACTCTAAGAGTTGGTTCAAACAGGGAAGAAAGTGGGAAAGCTGTAGCATGAATCTAGGACTTGGTTCTAAGAGGAAATGGGGGAAAGTAGTAGATACTGGCTACCCAACCGGTCTCTTGGTTGAAAAGACGAAGAAAGCATGGTGGATGGCGAAGGGTGGGGAAGTGGACCTATCTCTTGGTTGAAAAAGGAAAGAAAGTGACGGGTGTTGGGGGACAACGCAAATGAGAATGAGCAGGTCTAGATTTCCTGTGCTCACATAGGAAAATGTCGCCAAGGAGATAAAAAATGGGACAAATGCAGACATGCTGCCTGAGTGTTTGCCGCTCTCGGCAACCACATCTGCCTCACCACTTTATGCCCCTGCTGTCCCTACGCCCATATCATTACCGTTAATGTATAATAACATGAAGCATTAAGCAATGCCACCTAATGTCACAATAAGTAATGGTCTAGTGCCATCGATAAATTGAAGCAATGCCACCACCATTTTATGAAGTTCTTCCGTCTTGCTTTATTTCCCATGAATTGTGTTTTTGCAGTTACACTTAAATCTCACACCGCTAACATTGCTTCATCCCAGTGGAACTGCACAAATTTGATTGCACATTTACTGACCATGTGCTACTCTCATGACAGTAATACTGATGCTATTGTTCTGCATGTTAATCTAGTGGCAGTGTTGATGTGATGTGATGCTACATACTTCAGGACACTTTCATACTGTCAATCTAGTGCCAATTATGACACAATAGATGCTGCTGTTAATCATACGCCACTGCAAATATCTGTCACTATTTAAATAACCGTATTTCGTATTTGCGCAAACAGGGATGTCTGTCTCCATATCATTTTAGGATGTCTGTCTCCGTATCGTTTCTATCTGCGCAATCAAAAGCACAAACTTTTGTTTTAGTAGAACTGCGCAAAATGAGATGGCTATCCCTCGTTGCCGTCGTCTAACCACCCATCTTACAGGTATTCCTACATTGGTAGTTACTAGGTAGAATGACCAACGCAATATAAAATAAGTTGATTCGTACATTTTACTTCCTGATTGAAGTGCAGGGACGAGCGAAAACAACTGCATCCTAGTCTGGAATGCACATTCTACCAGTTCATCCATGGAGCGAGGACTAGCTAGCATGGCTGCATGACAGTTTTTTGGATAGGTGCGCGGACAAGAGGCATTGTGGTCTGCTTATTTCTGAAAATAGCGGTGCTTAAATTTAGTGGAATGCACAAGACTTTCAGCTGGTCAGTACACTACATGGTTTAGTTCAACATTCCAGCTGAGAACACAATCATAATCGGTTATTCTGGAATGAGAGAACCTAACCCTGGATGGTGGCAACAAGAAAAAACCAGAGTGAACTCCAAGAAATTTAAGCCTGCCGGGAGGTCCTTTGCTCAGAGAAGCCTTGCTTGTTTTTTCCTGATTTGTAAACCTTCTCACAACTTTGTCTTTTGCTGTGAACTAGTATATGTTTTTTATGTTCTATGAATCATTGAGATGTATAAAATTGCTTAACTTATGTTTTTCATGTTTTTTATGAAGCCGAGTTTAATGTGAGTGTTCCACATGAACGCTGGACTAGCGTGTGAATGTTTGGAATTTACATTGTGGCCTCAGTTAACTGCATGAACCACTGTAACAAGATACATAGTTGCTTATATGTTAGACAGCAGATTGTTGATTGTTAGCTGGTCGATAGCCTAGTGTTGAAGCGAGCTGAGCCAATGTGCCATGTTTTGCACAACTGCTTACAAGTGGGGTAGCACCAATAGTGTTGACAAGTACTTATGTTATACGTCGGCGCACAGTTCTTGAAAGAGTACTCTATTTCATCAAAACACACACTGCTCATATGATAAACCATGACAACTTATGTCTTACCATTCCATATTCATGAAAAAAATAGTGAGGAAGCATATGTTTCGGCAACAATTACGATGGTTCTCACATGATTCTCGGGCACACAAAAGTAGCAGTAGTTCCTATAGACGGATTCAAACAGAGTACTAGCCCGAGAGGGCTCGTTAACTGTTTTCAATCTTCATGTCTATTTAGGTAACAGGACGGGGTAAGAAAGTTATAAACAATCAGTGGATTGGTAAGCATCGGGATTTTCTCACTTCTCATGAGATTCGATTGAAGACAATAACGCTACAACGATAAGTAGCCAACCGTGCAAACACTAGATTTTTCACATTCTTCCTGCTGAATTGGAGGTTACTACCGTCCATCAGGCTTAAGTTTATCAGCAACCTGGTTTTGACGGATGGGTATGTGGAAGAACAAAAAAGGAGTTTCAGGTGGGCATAAGAGCTTCTGAACGTGCCGGGCTTCTATTTACAACATATTGTGGTCATAATCCAGTAAATTTTATGACCCAGGATGTTCATTCTATGGACCTAACCGATCCATTTGACTGTGACTGCCGAAAACAGTGCTTGAGTTTGATGTTGTTGCCCTTTTCAACCTGGGTTTTTTGTAAACCTGATGAACAATTAACCCTCGTGCTTTTGTACAGTTTGTAAGCTAGAGTTAGATGTTCTTGCCCTTTTCAACTCGGCTGTGACTGTCATATTTTCTTGGAAGCAAGGCAAATGGCTTGCCAGTCGTTTAATTTAGAGTGAAATATTGTAACAACTAACAAATCCCAACCAAGGGAAATAACATCACTCTCGTCGGCTGCTTGAGCTCAGTGTGCATTACAGAAGACAAGTGATTAGCCCCCACCAGCACTCACAAACTTATTTCGAACTAGCACATCAAATTGGCTGTAAATTTTCATAGGAAAGGTTGCATGACCATGAAGGATTAGGATTCTGACATTTGGGACCTGCGAGGAAATAGCCTATCCAAGGTGGTGTCGACTTACTAGCCAGTCAACAAACAATTCTGCCTACGAGCTGTTGGATTGACATCCGACATCTGTCGTGTATCTTCTATCTCTTGTCTTCTTCTTCCTCCAGCCACCCAAACCAAACCACCCCGTCGGCTCCGCCTGCTCCCCCCTCCCATGGCTGGCTGTGCCTCCGCCGCCCTACCGTATGTACCCTCCAACGTTGGCCAGTCCCTCCCTCTATTCCCCCCACACCTCCTATTATTCTCCGGCGATGTCAGCCCCAACACGCACCCGCACCCGAACCAGTTGACCCTCGTACTCCCCTCCGCCCACGACTGGACCAGCGCATCTTCCACGGCTCCTGTTTGTTCCATCCGAGGCCTCGCCGTCGTCCTCCGCCTTGTGGCCTTGGTTCGCTCACCATGCGCGGTGCGCCGCCCTCTTGCGTTGTCAACGTCGTCAACAACCGAGAGGAACAAGGAGATGACTATACGTGGAGAGGATGACAGTAGGGACCCACCAGCGTCATGGCAGTACGCAAGCAAGTGCCACTATATTACAAGCCCAAAAATATGGTTCCTCCTAATTGTTGGACATCTAGGGCTCACACCATTGTCAACGTAGTCAATAAACGAGAGAATTACAGTACGAGCCCTCCTCTCCGCTCAATTTGCCCCCTCTCCCTCCTAGAAGCATCATCGACCCAGCCAATCCTCTCGCCAAGCCCTCCGTCGCTCCCCATGGTCGGAGCCGAGCCGCCGGACTCCGCCCAAATTTGTGCCACCAAGACCCCCTCCTTTCCACCTCTCAATTCCAGAGCATTGCCGCCACCATAGTGGATCTTTCCCGCACATCATTTCATCCTTCCCGTGCCTGACTCACCGTGCCCCAACCTCACTGTCGCTTCCGTCCGCCGCGGGCGATGCACCGCCCACATCCGGCCACCCCTGCCTCCGTGGAGTACCTCGTCGGATGCGCCACCCTCCCCTGAGCACTCCGGTGGGCGGAGCATCGACGGAGACACCCTGTAGCGCCGGCGGCCGGCGTTGATCACCTCCTCTGTCTCCCTTCGCGACGACGCGGGTGGTTGAGGACGAATCTGCAGGCGGGCCCCGCTCGTCAGTGTCCCAGCCACCGAGCCACGCTGGCAAGTGGAGGCGGGTTCGCCCTCTCCCGCGTCCCCGTAGTGAAGGCGCACTCCGGCTAGGCGCCTTCGACGTCGCCCTGTCATCCGTGTGGCCGAGCCGCCGGGCCAGCCCAGTGCGCTGCGGCGCTATGCTGCACCTAGTGCGCAGTATAGGTATAAACCCCCTTCCTTTGTCTCTTTTTCTTTTTCCAGAAACTTGTATCAAGAAGAAGACTGATGCTGAAAAAGAAAAAAAGACAAAGGAAGGGGGTTTATACCTATACTGCGCACTGGGTGCAGCATAGCGCCGCAGTGCACTAGGGTGGCCACGCGGACGACAGGGCGACATCGAAGGCGCCTAGCCGGAGTGCGCCTTCGCTGCGGGGACGCGAGAGAAGGCGAACCCGCCTCCACTTGCCAGCGTGGCTCGATGGCTGGGACACTGACGAGCGGGGCCCGCCTGCAGGTTCGTCCTCAACCTCCCGCGCGGGCACAAAGGAAAACAAAGGAGGTGTTCGACGCCGGCCGCCGGCGCTACAGGGCATCTCCATCGATGCTCCGCCCACCGGCATGCTCAGGGGAGGGTGGCGCATCCGACGAGGTACTCCATGGAGGCAGAGGTGGTCGGATGCGGGTGGTGCATCGCCCGCGGTAGACGGAAGCGACGGTGAGGTCAGGGCACAGTGAGTCAGGCACGGGAAGGATGAAATGAAGTGTGTGAAAGATCGACTATGGTGGCGTCAATGCTCTACAATTGAGAGGTGGAAAGGAGGGGGTCTTGGTGGCACGAATTTGGGCGAAGTCCAGCGGCTCGGCTCCGGCCATGGGGAGCGACGGAGGGCTTGGCAAGAGGATTGGCTGGGTCGAGGATGCTTCTAGGAGGGAGAGGGGCAAATGGAGTGGAGAGGAAGGCTCGTAATGCCTCATATGGGCGCGGCTAGGAGCACCGTGGGCGGAGCTCACGGCCACGGCCCAGGGCGTCGCCAGGGGCCAAATGGGCGCTTTGGGGCGCATCTGAGGTGCTCGAGGGCGAGGATGGGTCAGTGGCATCACGCGTGTGAGGCTGCCCATTGGAGCCCTTGGGCGGCCTGTGCGCGTGCGAGAGGAGGCAGCAGGAGGAAGAGAGAGGAGGGAGCCAGCACGGCTATCGTGTTGCGGACGTCGAGGACCTTGACTTGCGCAAGGGGAAGGCTCGAGGTGGTCGGGGGATGCGGTGGCAACGATCGGGAGCGCGATGACGTGCTCCAGAGCGCGTCTTTGGCCGGCGTCTGCGGCTTTTCGCACGCACCAGCGCGTCCACTTGTGACTGGCAGCTGCATGGGGGATTAAACAATGGGAAAGTGGCATTGAATGCCCTGGTACCTGGCAGGAGAGAGAGAGAGGTGAGAAAATGGCAGAAATGCAGCTGTCCAGAGAGGGAAAAAGAGCCTTTCACCCCATCATCATGGCTCCTCGGGCAGGGAAAGATGCAGGGGTTAGAGGAGGACCAGATGATGCTGTGGGTGAAATCTTAGCTCATGGAGATTAGTGGAAGGGGCTGAAACATGGAGTTTTAAATTTTTTCAGAAGGTGTTTGATGGTGGTTTGGGCAAGCAAATGCATTCTCCTTGCCATCATATTTACCAGGAGTGAGTGGCATCACATAATAGTAGTGTCCAAGAATTTTGAGGTCAAATGGAGAAAGTGGCCAATGCAACTTTTTTAAACCCTAGAAATCAACAAAAATGGCTTTTCCAAGATTTAGTCATGCAAATATATTCTCCTTGATGCACCACTTGGTGTAGTATCATAATTTGAGGATTTGAAGATGTACACAAAAATTCAGATCAAAAGGACACAATTGGCAATGTAGAGTTGTTCAAATTTGGTTCTGGACAGGAAAGGTTTTAGAACACTTTGATCCTGATATCCTTCTATCCAACTTGTGCCATTTGGTCTAGATGCATTATTACACCATTTGAGCATGTGCACCAAGTTTGAGAGAATTTGGACATGTTTGGCAGTGCAAAGTTGTTCAAACTTGAAAAAGGACAGAAATGGTTTTGAGAGGGTTTGGTGGGGATATATTGTTCTCCATGACATGAGACTTTGTAGGACCCTCAAGTAGGTCATTTTGGACATGATAGAATTTTCCTGTATTTAATGGAGAACATTTTCTTTGTAAACATTTCAAAAGCTTGAAATGTCCAGAAATAGTTTTTGAGGGATTTGACCAATAATTTGAACATGACCCTATGTTTAAACTCTTATATATGGACAATATATGTCCACTGAGCTTCCCTAAATTTTCTCAAATATTTTTGAAACATTAAAATAATTTTAACCTATTAAAGACCATTTCAGGCCTTAAGAAATAGCCTTTAAATAAAATAGTAAAATAACTTTTAAAATTATATTTTTGTGGTTTATGGGAGCCCTATACGTAATAGGTTTCAAATATACTTTTTGAAAGATTTTTCACACCCTTAATTAAGTACTTGTAGTTCAAGTCTCAATTCAGGGGTTTTTGGAAAACCTAATTTAGAAAATTCTTTTTGGCCAAAATATTTTTTCAAGAAATTGTTTTCATGTCCTACACACATGGCATGATCATTGGGCAAGGTTTTGGATCAAGGAGAAGGAGTATAAGAGTTGGAGGATTTATTTGATTTTTAGAGCACTTGCAACCAACACACAAAAATCAAATCAAGCAAAGACCTAAACACTCAAAAGTTTTTGACAAACCACATTTTATCATGATTTATTAGCTTAAGTGTTGTGGCATGAAAATCAGGGTGTGACATACTAGGAGTAGAAATCCCCCCTTAGAGCGCGCCCCTTGAGGCCGGCCCTCCTCCACCTCCCCTCCTTTATATACGGGGGAGGGGCACCCCATAGACACACAAGTTGATCTTTAGCCGTGTGCGGTGCCCCCCTCCACAGTTTTCCACCTCGGTCATATTGTCGTAGTGCTTAGGCGAAGCCCTGCATCAGTAACTTCATCATCACCATCACCACGCCGTCGTGCTGATGGAACTCACCCTCGGCCTCAGCTGGATCAACAGTATGAGGGACGTCACCGGGCTGTGTTGGGGAATGCAGTATTTCAAAAATTTCCTACGCACACACTAGATCCATCTAGGTGATGCATAGCAACGAGCGGGGAGAGTGTGTCCACGTACCCTCGTAGACCGAAAGCGGAAGCGTTTAGTAACGCGGTTGATGTAGTCAAACATCTTCGCGATCCAACCGATCCAACTGCCGAACGCACGGCACCTCTGCGATCTGCACACGTTCAGCTCAGTGACGTCCCTCATACTCTTGATCTAGCTGAGGTCGAGGGAGAGTTTCGTCAGCACGACGGGATGATGACGGTGATGATGAAGTTATTGACGCAGGGCTTCACCTAAGCACTACAACGATATGACCGAGGTGGAAATCTGTGGAGGGAGGCACCGCACACGGCTAAGACAACTGTCAACTTGTGTGTCTATGGGGTGCCCCCCTCCCCCATATATAAAGGACCGGAGGAGGGGAGAGCCGGCCCTCTCTATGGCGCGCCCAAGGGGGAGTCCTACTCCCTATAGGAGTAGGCTTCCCCCCTTCCCTAGTTGGAGCAGGAGAAGAAGGAAGAGGGAGAGAGAGGGAAGGAAAGGCCCCCCACCCAATTCGTATTGGGCTTGGGGGGCGTCATCCACCTGGCCGCCTCGTCCTCACTCCCACTAAGGCCCAATAAGGCCCATTGAGTCCCCGGGGGGTTCCGGTAACCCCCCCGGTACTCCGGCAAATGCCCGAACTCATCCGGAACCATACCGATGCCCAAACATAGCCTTCCAATATATCGATCATTATGTCTCAGCCATTTCGAGACTCCTCGTCATGTCCACGATCACATACGGGACTCCGAACTACCTTTGGTACATCAAATCACATAAACTCATAATACCGATCATCATCGAACGTTAAGCGTGCGGACCCTACGGGTTCGAGAACTATGTAGGCATGACCGAGACACATCTTCGGTCAATAACCAATAGCGGAACCTGGATGCTCATATTGGCTCCTACATATTCTATGAAGATCTTTATTGGTCAAACCGCATAACAACATATGTTGTTCCCTTTGTCATCGGTATGTTACTTGCCCGAGATTCGATCGTCGGTATCATCATACCTAGTTCAATCTCGTTACTGGCATGTCTCTTTACTCATTCCATAATGCATCATCCCGCAACTAACTCATTAGTCACATTGCTTGCAAGGCTTATAGTGATGAGCATTACCGAGAAGGCCCAGAGATACCTCTCCGATACACGAAGTGACAAATCCTAATCTCGATCTATGCCAACTCAACAAACACCATCGAAGACACCTGTAGAGCATCTTTATAATCACCCAGTTACATTGTGACGTTTCATAGCACACAAGGTGTTCCTCTAGTATTCCGAAGTTGCATAATCTCATAGTCGTAGGAACATGTATAACTCATGAAGAAAGCAATAGGAATAAACTAAATGATCATAGTGCTAAGCTAATGGATGGGTCTAGTCCATCACATCATTCTCTAACGATGTGATCCCGTTCATTAAATGACAACACATGTCTATGGCTAGGAAAGTTAACCATCTTTGATTAACGATCTAGTCAAGTAGAGGCATACTAGGGACACTCTATTTGTCTATGTATTCACACATGTACTAAGTTTCCGATTAATACAATTCTAGCATGAATAATGAACATTTATCATGATATAAGGAAATATATAAAGAACAACTTTATTATTTCCTCTGGGGCATATTTCCTTCAGTCTCCCACTTGCACTAGAGTCAATAATATAGATTACACAGTAATGATTCTAACACCCATGGAGTCTTGGTGTTGATCATGTTTTGCTCGTGAGAGAGGCTTAGTCAAGGGTCTGCAACATTCAGATCTGTATGTATCTTTCAATTCTCTATGTCTCCCCCTTGACTTGATCGTGGATGGAATTGAAGCATCTCTTGATGTGCTTGGTTCTTTTGTGAAATCTGGATTCCTTTGCCAAGGCAATTGCACCAGTATTGTCACAAAAGATTTTCATTGGACCCGATGCACTAGGTATTACACCTAGATGGGATATGTATTCTGCTTCACACGTAGATCCCGCCACGACGCTCTGCTTAGAACTGCACCTACTGACATCTCCACCATTTAATAAAAATACGTATCCGGTTTGTGACTTAGAGTCATCCAGATCAGTGTCAAAGCTTGCATCAACGTAACCGTTTACAATGAGCTCTTTGTCACCTCCATAAATGAGAAACATATCCTTAGTCCTTTTCATGTATTTTAAGATGTTCTTGACCGCTGTCCAGTGATCCACTGCTGGATTACTTTGGTACCTCCCTGCTAAACTAATAGCAAGGCACACATCAGGTCTGGTACACATCATTGCATACATGATAGAACCTATGGCTGAGGCATAGGGAATGACGTTCATTTTATCTCTATCTTCTGCAGTGGTCGGGCATTGAGTCTGACTCTCACACCTCGTAACATAGGCAAGAACCCTTTCTTTGCTTGATCCATTTTGAACTTCTTCAAAACTTTATCAAGGTATGTGCTTTGTGAAAGTCCAATCAAGCATCTTGATCTATCTCTATAGATCTTGATGCCTAATATATAAGCAGCTTCACTGAGGTCTGTCATTGAAAAATTATTATTCAAGTATCCTTTTATGCTATTCAAAAATTCAGTATCATTTCCGATCAACAATATGCCATCCACATATAATATCTGAAATGCTACGGAGCTTCCACTCACTTTCTTGTAGATACAGGCTTCTCCAAAAGTCTGTATAAAACCATATGCTTTGATCACACTATCAAAGCGTATATTCCAACTCTGAGATGCTTGCACCAGTCCATAAATGGATCGCTGGAGCTTCCACACTTTGTTAGCACCTTTTGGATTGACAAAACCTTCTGGTTGCATCATATACAACTCTTCTTTAAGATATCCATTAAGGAATGTAGTTTTGACATCCATTTGCCAAATTTCATAATCATAAAATGCGGCAATTGCTAACATGATTCAGACAGACTTAAGCATCGCTATGGGTGAGAAGGTCTCATCATAGTCATATCCTTGAACTTGTCGAAAACCTTTCACAACAAGTCGAGCTTTGTAGACAATAACATTAGCGTCAGCGTCAGTCTTCTTCTTGAAGATCCATTTATTCTCTATGGCTTGCCGATCATCGGGGAAGTGAAGCAAAGTCCACACTTTGTTCTCATACATGGATCCCATCTCAGATTTCATGGCCTCAAGCCATTTTGCGGAATCTGGGCTCATCATCACTTCCTCATAGTTCGTAGGTTCGTCATGGTCAAGTAACATGACCTCCAGAATAGGATTACCGTACCACTCTGGTGCGGATCTTGCTCTGGTTGACCTATGAGGTTTGATAGTAACTTGATCAGAAGTTTCATGATCATCGTCATTAACTTCCTCACTAATTGGTGTAGGAATCACCGGAACTGATTTCTAGGATGAACTACTTTTCAATAAGGGAGAAGGTATAGTTACCTCATCAAGTTCTACTTTCCTCCCACTCACTTCTTTCGAGAGAAACTCCTCTAGAAAGGATCCATTCTTAGCAACGAATATCTTGCCTTCAGATATGTGATAGAAGGTGTACCCAACAGTCTCCTTTGGGTATCCTATGACGACACATTTCTCCGATTTGGTTTCGAGCTTATCAGGTTGAAGCTTTTCACATAAGCATCACAGCCCCAAACTTTAAGAAATGACAACTTGGGTTTCTTGCCAAACCACAGTTCATATGGTGTCGTCTCAACGGATCTCGATGGTGCCCTATTTAACGTGAATGCAGCCATCTCTAAAGCATAACCCCAAAATGATAGCAGTAAATCAGTAAGAGATATCATAGATCGCACCATATCTAATAAAGTGCGGTTACGATGTTCGGACACACCATTACACTGTGGTGTTCCAGGTGGCGTGAGTTGTGAAACTATTCCGTATTGTTTCTAATGAAGACCAAACTCATAACTCAAATATTCACCTCCACGATCAGATTGTAGAAACTTAATTTCCTTGTTACGATGATTTTCCACTTTACTCTAAAATTCATTGAACTTTTCAAATGTTCCAGACTTATGTTTCATCAAGTATATATACCCATATCTGCTCAAATCATCTGTGAAGGTCAAAAAATAATAATACCCGCCATGAGCATCAACACTCATCGGACTGCATACATCAGTGTGTATTATTTACAATAAGTGTGTTGCTCGTTCCATTGTTCCGGAGAATGGAGTTTTAGTCATCTTGCCCATGCGGCATGGTTCACAAGCATCAAGTGATTCATAATCACGTGATTCCCCATCAGCATGGAGTTTCTTTAGGAGCTTTACACCAATATGACCTAAACGGCAGTGCCAGAAATAAGTTGCACTATCATTATTAAACTTATATCTTTTGGCTTCAATACTATGAATATGTGTAGCACTACTATCGAGAGTTAATAAAAAGAGACCACTCATCAAGGTTGCATGACCATAAAAGATATTACTCATATAAATAGAACAACTATTATTCTCTGATTTAAATGAATAACCGTCTCACATCAAAGAAGATCCAGGTATAATGTCCATGCTTAACGTTGGCACCAAATAACAATTATTCAGGTCTAATACTAATCCCGAAGGTAGATGTAGAGGTAGCGTGCCAACCACTATAACATCGACTTTGGAACCATTTCCCACGCGCATCGTCACCTCATCCTTAGCCAATCTTCGCTTAATCCGTAGCCCTTGTTTCGAGTTGCAAATATTAGCAACAAAACCAGTATCAAATACCCAGGCGCTACTGCGAGCATTAGTAAGGTACACATCGATAACATGTATATCAAATATACCTTTCACTTTGCCATCCTTCTTATCCGTCAAATACTTGGGGCAGTTCCGCTTGTAGTGACCAGTCCCTTTGCAGTAGAAGCACCCAGTCTTAGGCTTAGCTCCGGATTTGGGCTTCTTTACTTGAGCAGCAACTTGCTTGTCGTTCTTCTTGAAGTTCCCCTTCTCCCATTTGCCCTTTTTTCTTGAAACTAGTGGTCTTGTTAACCATCAACACTTGATGCTCCTTTTTGATTTCTACCTCCGCAGCCTTAAGCATTGCGAAGAGCTCGGGAATTTTCTTATCCATCCCTTGCATATTATAGTTCATCACGAAGCTTTTGTAGCTTGGTGGCAGTGATTGAAGAACTCTTTCAATGACACTATCATCAGGAAGATTAACTCCCAGTTGAGTCAAATGGTTGTGGTACCAAGACATTCTGAGTATATGTTCACTGACAGAACTATTCTCCTCCATCTTGCAGCTGTAGAACTTATTGGCGACTTCATATCTCTCAATCCGGGCATTTGATTGAAATATTAACTTCAACTCATGTAACATCACATATGCTCCATGACATTCAAAACGCCGTTGAAGTCCCGATTCTAAGCCGTAATGCATGGCACACTGAACTATCGAGTAGTCATCATCTTTGCTCTGCCAGACGTTCATAACATCTGGTGTTGCTCCTGCAGCGGGCCTTGCACCAAGCGGTGCTTCCAGGACGTAATTCTTCTATGCAACAATGAGGATAATCCTCAAGTTACGGACCCAGTCCATGTAGTTGCTACCATCATCTTTCAACTTAAGTTTCTCTAGGAACGCATTAAAATTCAAAGGAACAGTAGCACGGGCCATTTATCTACAACAACATAGACATGCAAAATACTATCAGGTACTAAGTTCAGGATAATGTAAAGTTCAATTAATCATATTACTTAAGAACTCCCACTTAGATAGACATCCCTCTAATCATCTAAGTGATCACGTGATCCATATCAACTAAACCATGTCCGATCATCACGTGAGATGGAGTAGTTTTCAGTGATGAACATAACTATGTTGATCATATCTACTATATGATTCACGCTCGACCTTTCGGTCTCAGTGTTCCGAGGCCATATCTGCATATGCTAGGCTCGTCAAGTTTAACCCGAGTATTCTGCTTGTGCAAAACTGGCTTGCACCCATTGTATGTGAACGTAGAGCATATCACACCCGATCATCACGTGGTGTCTCGGCACGACGAACTGTAGCAACGGTGCATACTCAGGGAGAACACTTATACCTTGAAATTTAGTGAGAGATCATCTTATAATGATACCGCTGTACTAAGCAAAATAAGATGCATAAAGGATAAACATCACATGCAATCAATATAAGTGATATGATATGTCCATCATCATCTTGCGCCTTTGATCTCCATCTCCAAAGCACCGTCATGATCACCATCATCACCGGCTTGACACCTTGATCTCCATCATAGCATCGTTGTCGTCTCGCCGACTATTGCTTCTATGACTATCTCTACCGCTTAGTGATAAAGTAAAGCAATTATATGGCGATTGCATTTCATACAATAAAGCGACAACCATATGGCTCCTGCCAGTTGCCGATAACTCTGTTACAAAACATGATCATCTCATACAACAATTTATATAATCACGTCTTGACCATATCACATCACAACATGCCCTGCAAAAACAAGTTAGACGTCCTCTACTTTGTTGTTGCAAGTTTTATGTGGCTGCTACGGGCCTAGCAAGAACCGTTCTTACCTACGCATCAAAACCACAACGATTTTTCATCAAGCGTGTTGTTTTAACCTTCAGCAAGGACCGGGCGTAGTCACACTCAATTTAACTAAAACTGGAGAAACAGACACCCACTAGCCACCTGTGTGCAAAGCACGTCGGTAGAACCAGTCTCATGAACGCGGACATGTAATGTCCGTCTGGGCCGCTTCATCCATAAATACCGCCGAATCAAAGTATGACATGCTGGTAAGGAGTATGACTATTATCGCCCACAACTCTTTGTGTCTACTCATGCAAATAACATCTACGCATAGACCTGGCTCGGATGCCACTATTGGAGAATGTGGTATTTCAAAAAAATTCCGACAATCATGCAAGATCAATCTAGGAGATGCATAGAAACGAGAGGGGGAGAGTGTGTCTACGTACCCTCATAGACCGAAAGTGGAAGCGTTAAGTAACGCGGTTGATGTAGTCGAACGTCTTCAAGATCCAACCGATCAAGTACTGAATGCACGGCACATCCGCGATCTGCACACGTTCAGCTCGGTGACATCCCTTGTACTCTTGATCCAGCTGAGGCCGAGGGTGAGTTCCATCAGCACGATGGCATGGTGACGGTGATGATGAAGTTACCGACGCAGGGCTTCGCCTAAGCACTACGACAATATGAACGAGGTGGAAAACTATGGAGGGGGCACCACACACGGCTAAAGATCAACTTGTGTGTCTATGGGGTACCCCCTCCCCCATATATAATGTAGGGGAGGAGGGCTGGCCACAAGGAGCGCGCCCTAAGGGGGGATTCCTACTCCTAGTAGGAGTAGGTTTGCCCCCATTCCTAGTCCAAGTAGGAGAAGAAGGAAGAGGAAGAGGGGGAGAAGTAAAGGCCCCCCAAACCCTAACCCAATTCGGATTGGGCTTGTGGGCGCACGCCTCCACCTAGCCGCTGCCTCCTCTCTTCCACTAGGGCCGATGAAGGCCCATTAACCCCCCGGGGGGTTCCAGTAACCTCCCAGTACTCCGGAAAATAACCGATACACTTAGGAACCATTTCAGTGTCCGAATATAACCTTCCAATATCTCAATCTTTATGTCTCGACCATTTTGAGACTCCTCGTCATGTCCGTGATCTCAACTAGGACTCCGAACAACCTTTGGTACATCAAAACACATAACTCATAATACATATCGTCATCAAATGTTAAGCGTGCGGACCCTACGGGTTCGAGAACTATGTAGACATGACCGAGACACATCTCTGGTCAATAACCAATAGCGGAACCTGGATGCTCATATTGGTTCCTACATATTCTACGAAGTTCTTTATCGGTCAAACCGCACAACAACATATGTTGTTCCTTTTGTCATCGGTATGTTACTTGCCCGAGATTCGATCATCAGTATCATCATACTGAGTTCAATCTCGTTACCGGCAAGTCTCTTTACTCGTTCGTTAATGCGTCATCCCATGACTAACTCATTAGTCACATTGCTTGCAAGGCTCATAGTGATGTGCATTACCGAGAGGGCCCAGAGATACCTCTCCGATACACGGAGTGACAAATCCTAATCTCGATCTATGCCAACTCAACAAACGCCATCGGAGACACCTATAGAGCATCTTTATAATCACTCAGTTACGTTGTGACATTTGATAGCACACGAGATGTTCCTCCGGTATTCGGGAGTTGCATAATCTCATAGCCATAGGAACATGTATAAGTCATGAAGAAAGCAATAGAAATAAACTAAACGATCGTAGTGCTAAGCTAACGGATGGGTCTAGTCCATCACATCATTCTCTAATGATGTGATCCCGTTCATCAAATGACAACACATGTCTATGGCTAGGAAACTTAACCATCTTTGATTAACAAGCTAGTCAAGTAGAGGCATACTAGGGAGACTCTATTTGTCTATGTATTCACACATGTACTAAGTTTCTGGTTAATACAATTCTAGCATGAATAATAAATTTACCACGATATAAGGAAATATATAAATAATACCTCTAGGGCATATTTCCTTCAGGGCTAGCCCCCGGGCTCCTACTTGGGGCGATTGTTGCCTCATGTTGGTGCTGATGCTTGGGGAGTGAGCCTGGTCCTTGGGGTGGAGAATCCCTTTGTTCCTTCGAGGCTCGGCCGGAAGGCTGGGCTGTTGATCGTTGGTAGTCCCAGCATTGCCCCTCCTGGAGGTATTGTGGCTGATGTCGACGAGAGGCGTCCCTTCTTGCCCGCCATGGAGGGGAGTGGCGCGCCTCAAGCCCCCTGGCCGTCTTGGCCGCTCGCCATCTTCCCGGGGAGGGCGCTGGAACGGGGCCTCGGCCTTCCCCCAGAGCGGTGTTGATGGAGATGAACCCTGGGGAGAAGGAGAGTACGGGAGGCAGGCCGTTTAGTAGGAGCACGACCACATCGACGCGTTCATCTCATATTGGCGACCTGCTACCCGCCTGCCTGGCTCTTCCACCCTTTTCCCGGCGCCGTCATCACCGTTTCTTCCGGCTGCCGGGAAGAGGCTCATCCCCCTGGTGCTTCCGCTTCCTTTTGGGGTCTTCTGGCTGGGCTCCGACGTTTCCCTCTACCGGTTCCTGTGCTGGGGCCCCTCACCTAGCCCTGGAGGCGGTGACCAGGGGGGCCGTCGAGGTGCCCCACACGTCTTCCTCCTTCGTAGCCTCACCACTCCCGATCTTGTCAGGCTGGGCTTGCCAGTTCCTAACAAGGATCGGGGTGGCGTTGTGCCTGCGCACCGCCCGTGCCCTTCTCTTCCCACCGCACTACCTGGGATAAGAGGGACAGGGAGCGGAGTTTACGGGGCACTTATCTTCTTTCAATCTTAAACCTGTAGGCAATCGCCGAATTGTAATTCAAATAATGTAATCCCTCGAGTCCATCTTCGTGTTCTGTAATGCTTGTACTTGTATATGCATGTTAATGAAAAAGATGAACCTTGTCGGGAACCCGTGCATGTGTATGTCCATGTAGAGGTGGAATGGCTCTTTAATGTAAATAAACGGGTTATACTTGATAGGCCATCATGCAGGCACCCACTTTGTCTGCCGGAGAACCCCGTCTACGAGGGAACAGACAGAGGGGCCAGCCCCTCGCCGACTCCTTTTTACCAAAGGCCACTTTGACCATGCTGACCGAAGCAACGTTCGAGTCATGGATGGGAGCACCTAAGTCTCAAAGGAGAAGTGAGGTTTTCTCATGCAAAGTTATAGCTTTATAAAACACTAATGGACAAGGGGTAGAACTTATCTGTTTGGCTTGCCGGAGACTGCTGTGCCGGGCAATCTTCTCAACTGCTTGATGAAGCCAAGTTCATGGCAGGAACCTGCAACTTCATGTAGATGAGAATGAATGCAGGATGCAGTCCTATCTATATGCATATGCAAATGCTCATGAAATTCATATGCAGTGATCTGGTTGTGCTCATGCATGCATGCAATCTTAGTTGGGGGCCCCCTGCAGCGCTTCTTCATTTTCTCTGACTGGTTGACTCATCTTCATCCTCATCCTCTGAATCAACATTGGTGCAATCTTCCTCTCCGGGCAACTTCCTTCCTTCCTCCAGTGTGTACAGCTCCTTCATAGTCTTGGGCAACCGCACGTTCAACTTGGAACGGATGCGACGGTTACGCACATTGGACTGGAAAGCTGATATAATGGCTGTCAGATGGATATTTTGAATATTTCTATGAACTTTACTGAATCTCTACAAATACTTACGGAGACTTTCTCCTTCCTTCTGCTAGAGGAGTTGCAGGTGGCTGGGCCTGCCAGACTCTTGGTGGCCATTGGTGAAGGCACCGATGAACTCGTGGAACAGGTCTGCCCATGACGAAATTGAGTTCTCTGGCAGGTGGATCGGCCAACACCTCACATTGAACTTGATGTCCAAAGGGAAGTAGTTGGCGAACACCTTCTCATCTCTTCCCCCGGCAGCCTGAACAATGATGGTGTAGATGCTCAGGAACTCTGTCGGGTTCAGCCTCCCGTCATACTTATCAGGTATCTTTGGCTTGAGCGTGCGAACGGATGGCCAACGGACTTGCCACAGCTCTCGTGTAAAGGCAGGGCGGCCGACCTCGAAAGGAAGCCACTCGCCAACACCGAGCGCGGGTTCGTCGACATTGAGGCCGCCGCACCCGTCAGTCTGGCAGAGGTCGTCGCTGGGTCGATCTACGACGACACGCGCGTCACCCTGCCGCCTATCCTCCGGGGCTCGATGTCGGCCTCGACGTGCTCGAGGGTCAGAAGAGACCATCGAGACATCGTCAAAATCTTGATTCTACTGCGCCCTCGCCGGCTGCCGTGGTGGGGAATGCACTGTGGGGATGGCCCTCTCCATACGGCCAACAGTACGGGCGTTTGTTGTCGCTTGGGGAGGTTGCGGTGGGCCAGCTCGTCGCGAGCCCCCAGCTTCGGCGAAACTGAGCAGGCTTTGGATGGTGGCACGCCACTCATCCATCTGCTCGGCTGCTGGCGGAAACCTCAGTAGCAGCTGGGCCCGCGCCATAGCCTCTGTGGCTTTGCTTGGCATAGATGTCGATGACATCGACCGCACCGTCGCCTGGCTCCTGATGGTGCTAGTGGCAGCGGCAGTGCTGCCCCCACGCTGCTGTGGGACGACCACCTGGGCAGCGAGGTTGCACGGCGGTGGTGCTCAAGGGTTAGCGGCTCCATCAAGCGCGGCGGGCGGGTTGACTCATTCGGGAGGTGGCGCACATGCCGCAGTCGCTCCCATGGCAGGGCGGACAGAGGGTCCCCGGATCAAGCGCCATTGCTGTGGTTGTGCCCATCGGTGAGACGAGGGGGAGCGGGGGAAGTGGTGATGCTATTCTCCACCGATGCCACCTGCCCCCGTGTCGGCTACGGGGGAAGTGGCGATGGAGCCACCTACTCCAACCACATCCCCAGCAACGTTCACATCCTCGTGTGCCTCCGCATCCCCTGTGGCACTAGAGGCCGAGGGCGGCGGAGCCTTCAAGGTGGATGGATGGGCAGAAGTACCGGGCTTCTTCTTGGGCGCCATGGTCGATGGCATCGTCGAAGGCGTTGATGGTGATGAAGATGACGCGCTGCGCACGCATTCAGGTTCGCGCGAGCGAGCCCCCTACCTGGTGCACCAAAGATGTCGCGGGATATCCACGACCACCTATGGGACCAGGAGGCCCCTTGCTGGTTTGGTAGCGGGATGTCGCGTTGCACAAAGAGTAGACCAGCGCACGGCAGCACGGCAGAGAACACACAAGCAATTTACACAGGTTCAGTCCGCCGTGAGGCATAAAATCCTTCTCCTGCTTTGGTGGATTGATGGTGGAATGGAGATGGTGATGCGTAGTACACTTGCCCGGCAGGGGTCGCCTAAGGGCAGCAGCTACTACGCGCGTATGGGGGTGTGGGTTCATCAACTTCCCAACCCTTTCTACGGTTGCCACGGGCCTCCTTTTGTAGATTAAGGGGTCACCACAATGGCAAAGTGTTGGCGTTCTGGGAACGGGGGTCCCCAGACTTGCCTGCCTGCGGCCCGCAGTGTGGGTCCACCAGCGGCCCTGTATGGCCCATCTCCACCAGCAAACAGTCAAGACCCTCGCGAGGGGCCAAGCCTCGCGAGGTGGATGACGCAAGACCTCCTCAGGGGCGGCCTCACCATGCTGGCTCGCGAGGGGCGGAGAGATCAAGGCGAGGGGCACCTCACGAGGTTTCTGTGACGCAAGCCATGACGCCTGGAGCCAGGCGGGCGCCAGCGCACGTAGTGTCCTCGTCTCCTCTTTGGTGCTAAAGGGGCAAGCGCAGACGAGGAGTCCCGAGGCATCAGGCAAAGGTTTCCATATCGGTGCAACAAGAGCAAGACCAGCAGGACAGAGGTCACCATGGAGCCCAAGACGGCGTCACCACTAGAGCCTTTGGCAGGCGAAGACTACTTTTGTCAGGATAGCTTGTACTAGTTGTCTCCCTTCGAATTTGGCTGTTGTGGGATCCCTTCCCGCTCAATATTTGGGAAGAGGACTAGGGCCCCTATAAATAGGACTAGCCACCACCATAGAAGGCAGGCTGATTGGGACCTAGATCGAATCTGTAGCACCCCAACCACTCAAGTTCACCAAGCATAAGAACACCTCTCCTCGCGAGGCTGTTCTTCCATTGTAACTGTTCATCCTCAGCCCAAGAGGCAATCCACCACACCACACTGGACTAGGGTATTACACCACAACGGTGGCCCGAACCAGTATAAATCTTGTGTCTCATGTTCTTTGGGTTCGTCGAGCTGGGCCGTGAGATCGTAGAGTGTGCGAGCTAGAGAGGGGGAGAGATCTTTGTGCGCACCCCCGAACCTCAAGGGTTTTGCCGGAACCCGTAATCCGACATTTGGCGCGCTAGGTAGGGGGACGTCGAAGCTTTGCCGCCCCCCCGACGGACTCGCCTCTCCGATTGGATCGATGGCGCCCTTCACAGCGCCGTGGGGCTCCGGGCCTTCACCCCCGCATTGCGCGGGTGCAGTGGCCGCACAAGTTCAAGCCGGAGATGCCGCCCCATTACGATGGTGTGGCGGATCCGGCAACCTTCTTGCTGGCATACGAGGAGGCCTTCTTGGAGGTCGGGGGTGACGGTAAGGTCATGGCCAACTGCCGGAGTCTTCCGTGGCCTCCTGGGAAGAGCTGCATGACCTCTTCATCATGCACTTCGGAGGACCAGCACCACCTATCGCCGCGGCTCTCCTCGGTGGCTCGCAGGCGCCGCCCTCGGATCGTCATGCCTACTCGTTCTTTCGCCAGATCAGCACCGTCTCCACGCGGTAGGGGGCTCCCCCGGGTTGGGCGGCGCCCAAGGCCGACCTGATCTTCAACTCGGGGGATCACCCAATCACCACCGTCGGCTTGGGCGTACTTCCAATGCCTTGCACGCCCACCATCTGCGGTGTAGCCGTTATTAAGACCCTCATCGACGGCAGCCCCAGCCTCAACGTGCTCTCCGTGGAGGCTTTCAGCCTCCTTCACGTACCACTCAAGCGGCTCCGTCCCAGCAAGCTTTTTTTCGGGATCGGCGGTGGCTCCTCCGACCCCCTGGGGCAGATCCATCTCCCCGTGACTTTCGGCACACTGATCGACTTCGACATCGCCCGCATCGGCTTGCCATACAACGCCATCCTCGGGTACCCGGTGCTGGCCCAGTTCATGGCAGCCACTCATCCTGCCTACAACCACATGAAGATGCCAGGAAGCAAGGATGTCCTCACCGTGGTCGGAGACACCAAGGAAGCCGTGGCGGCCCTCAAGCTCGCCTTCAGGGCCCTGACGACAGGTTGCCCGACCAACAAGGCAGTGTCCGGGACCAAGGGGGCTGCGCCGACCAAGAAGAAACAGTTGTTCACTTAGGGTCAGGCCAAGACAAAGAAGATACTGGTCGACAAGGACGGGGCCTCTCGCGCCACCTTTACCATAGGCGCCGACCTCGCCCCAGATCAAGAAAAAGAGTTGGTGGACTTCTTGCGGGCGAACAAGGAAGTATTCTCCTGGGAACCCAAGCAGCTGGCTGGGGTCCCCAAAAGAGTGATCGAGCATCATCTGAGGGTATGCCTCAATGTGCACCCTGTAAAGCAGAGGGAAGGGCGGCAATCCACGGAGAAGCAGTCCTTCATTGTTCTGGAAACCCGCAAGCTGAAGCAGCGGGTGTCATTCGCGAAGTCCGTTACCCAGAGTGGCTGGCGAATCTGGTCGTCGTGCCGAAGAATGGAGGGAAGGAGCGCATGTGTGTCGACTTCACCAACCTCAACAAGGCTTGCCCTCAAGACCCGTTCCCGCTGCCGCACATCGACCAGATTATCGACTCCACCGCTAAGTGCGATCTGCTATGTTTTCCTGGATGCGTTCTCATGTTACCACCAGATCAAGATGGCTATGGAAGATGAGGAGAAAACATCTTTCCTGACCCCATGCGGGGTGTACTGCTACATGTGCTTGCCATTCGGACTGCGTAACGCAGGAGTAACCTTCCAGCGACTGATGCACATCGCCTTGGGCCAGCATCTCAGAAGAAACGCTGAGGCCTATGTCAGCGACATTGTGGTAAAGTCTCATAAGGCAAGAACTCTGATTTAGGACATGGAGGAGATCTTCACGAGCCTACGCCACGTGGACCTGCGGCTCAACCTAGAGAAGTGCGTGTTTGGTTTCCCTCCGGGCAAGTTGCTGGGCTTCCTCGTGTCTCACAGGGGGATCGAGGCCAACCCAGAGAAGGTCAAGGCAATCGAATACATGAGCCCACCACAAAACCTCAAGGAGATGCAGAAGCTTGCAGGCTGCGTGACTTCGTTGGGGCGCTTCATCTCCAAGTTATGGAAGCTCGCATTGCCGTTCTTCTAGCTGATGAAGAAGAAGGGTCCGTTCGAGTGGACCCCCAAGGCAGACTGGCATTTCAAGACCTCAAGAGATACTTGACCAGCCCACTGGTTGTCGGAGTAATGGGCCACGGGTAGGCTAACCCAGGCCCAGAACCATGATAAGCCATCATTTGGCATATGTTGCACCCAACCCCCGACACCGGTGATGGTGGCGCCTCGTTCTCGCGAGCCCTTGGTACTCTACCTGTGTGCCACACCCCACTCCGCCAGCGCGGCGCTGGTGGCCCTCAGGGAGGGGCCCGAGGTCAAGGACCCGGAGTCGCCAAGCCGGATAAGGTAGCTCAGCACCTAGGCAATGCTCCTGAGACAGCGGCTGCCCCGACAGGTCATCAAGCCCCAGGAGCTGGAAACCCGTAGGAAACACCTCAGTCCTCAAGAGCCAAAAACTTCGTTAGCTCCCCCAACCTTGTCGAGCACCCAGTGTACTTCGTCAGCACGGTCCTACAAGATGTGAGGGCGCGATACCCCATGCCTCAGAAGCTCTTGCTCGCGCTCCTGGTGGCCTCGCGTAAGCTGCGCTACTACTTCCAAGGCTACCCCATCAAGGTTGTTTCAGCTTACCCATTGGAGAGAGTGCTCAGAAGCCCCAATGCTGCGGGAAGGGTCGCCGAATGGAACATTGAGTTGCACTTGCCGACTTTGTGGCGGAATGGACCGACACCTCGGTGCTCGAAGCAGGCGAGAACCGATCCCTCTCGCCAGGAAGTGAAGCGCCAAATGGTTGGGTCATGTACTTCGATGTCGCGTTCGCATGGCAGAGTGCGGGGGCTGGAGCCGTGCTCATCTCGCCCACTCAGGACAAGCTTTACTACGCCGTGCAGCTCTGCTTCCAGTGGGGCGAGAAGGTCTCCAACAACATCGTAGAGTACGAGGGACTCTTCGCCGGCCTCAAAGCGGCGGCGCCCCTGGGGGTGAAGCGCCTCACTGTCAAGGGAGACTTGCAGCTCCTCGTCAACTTCTCCAACAAGGTGTATGAGCCAAAGGATGAGCACATGGAGGTATACCTCGTGGAGGTGCGCAAGATGGAGAAGCGGTTCCTGGGCCTGGAACTACAACATGTGCCCTGTGGCACCAACAAAGAGGCCGATGACATCGCCAGAAGAGCATCCAAGCGGCTGCCCCAAGAGCCTCGCGTCTTCGAGGAGCGGCTCTTCAAGCCTTCAGCAGCACCTCCACCTGCGGAGCCGGTGCCATCTCAGGAGGAACTCCCCCAGCCTCCAGCCTCGGGAGCCTCGCCTACTGCCCGACCTCAGGAGCGCGCCTCCTCTTAGCACTCAAGCCTCAGGAGGGATGTTGGATCGAGGAGTTCAAGGCGTACCTGACAGAAGGCACGTTGCTGAAGAAGGAGGAAGACGTAGAGTGTGTGGCCCGACAGGCTATGGAATACTGCATTTAGGACGATGAGCTATACAGGAAGCGGCCAAATGATGTTTTTCTATGATGCATTTCTTGGGAATAGGGGAATGAGATGCTGGCCGACATACATGGCGGAGACTGCGGGCACCACTCGTCGTCACGCAGCCTGGTCGGCAAGGCTTTTCGCAGCGGGTTCTACTGGCCCACGGCACTCAAAGACGTGACCGAGCCGGTGAAATTCTGTGAGGCCTACCAGTTCCACGCCAAGCAGATCCACCAGCCCGCTCAGGACCTCCAGACTATCCCGCTCTCATGGCCGTTCGCGGTATGGGGGCTGGATATCCTGGGCCCATTCCCTCGAGCACCTGGAGGCTACCGCTACCTCTACATTGCCATTGACAAATTCACCAAATGGGTGGAAGTGGAAGCTGTTCGCACCATCCCAACTGGGTCAACAGTCAAGTTCATCAAGGGCCTCATAAGCCGATTTGGGGTCCCTGATCGTATCATCACCGACAACAGCTCACAGTTCACTAGCAATCTCTTCAAAACGTATTGTTCTAACCTTGGAACGCAGATCTGCTACGCCTTCATGGCACACCCAGGAGCAACGGCTAGGCCGAATGCGCCAACGCGGAGGTCCTGAGCGGTCTCAAGAGAAGGACCTTCTAGAAGAAGCTTGAGGCCTGCGGCAGGGGCTCGCACGATGAGCTCCAGTCTGTGTAGTGCTCCATCCGAACCACCACCACCAGGCCGACAGGCGAGACCCCGTTCTTCCTCGTCTATGGAGAAGAAGCGGTTCTCCCACATGAGGTCAGGCATCGCTCCCCGCGGGTCCTGGCATTTGATGAAACGCAGTAGGACGCCATGCGGGGGATGGATCTCGTGCCGTGGGTGGAACACCGCCAAGAAGCCTCGCTCCAAGCTGCGAGGTACCAGCAGGCACTGCGGCAGTACCACTGCCGCAGCGTCCGCTCCAAGACGCTCGAGGTGGGTGATCTTGTCCTGAGGCGGGTGCTCTCCAGGGAAGGGCTGCAAAAGCTCTCACCCATGTGGGAGGGCCCGTTTCGGGTCGCCCACGTCTCCAGGCCTGGCGCCACGCGCTTGGAGACACAGGACGGGATCCCCATCCAGAACGCCTGGAACATCCAGCACCTCCGGAAGTTCTACCCATGAAGCAAGGCCCGGTGCCTGTGAAGGAAAGCCCAGTGCCTGTGAAGAATCTCCGCTCGTGATAGTCTCAAGTAATAATGAGTGGGGTTGTACATGCCTCGGAGTCTCAGGAGTGCCGCCCTCGGGCCTCGGGGGCTCCCTCCCACACCTCGTGGCAGCACTTAGCTCCGCGCTGGTGAGAAGACAAGAATACTAGACTAGGTGCTGGACGCGGCTTTTCATTTGCTTTCCGCAGTTGGTTGCCCCATCTTTTAAGTGAGAATTTTCTTTCTGGTGTTCCTTGCTGGCTGGTTCCATTGTCCTTATTGTTGGAAATATGCCCTAGAGGCAATAATAAATTGATTATTATTATATTTCCTTGTTCATGATAATCATTTATTATCCATGCTAGAATTGTATTGATAGGAAACTCAGATACATGTGTGGATACATAGACAACACCATGTCCCTAGTAAGCCTCTAGTTGACTAGCTCGTTGATCAATAGATGGTTACGGTTTCCTGACCATGGACATTGGATGTCGTTGATGACGGGATCACATCATTATGAGAATGATGTGATGGACAAGACCCAAACCTAAGCATAGCACAAGATCGTGTAGTTCGCATGCTAAAGCTTTTCTAATGTCAAGTATCATTTCCTCAGACCATGAGATTGTGCAACTCCCGGATACCGTAGGAATACTTCGGGTGTGCCAAACGTCACAACGTAACTGGGTGGCTATAAAGGTGCACTACGGGTATCTCCGAAAGTGTCTGTTGGGTTGGCACGAATCGAGACTGGGATTTGTCACTCCATGTAAACGGAGAGGAATCTCTAGGCCCACTCGGTAGGACATCATCATAATGTGCACAATGTGACCAAGGAGTTGATCACAAGATGATGTGTTATGGAACGAGTAAAGAGACTTGCCAGTAACGAGATTGAACAAGGTATCGGGATACCGACGATCGAATCTCGGGCAAGTATCGTTCCGCTAGACAAAGGGAATTGTATACGGGATTGATCGAATCCTCGACATCGTGGTTCATCCGATGAGATCATCGTGGAACATGTAGGAACCAACATGGGTATCCAGATCCCGCTGTTGGTTATTGACCGGAGAACGTCTCGGTCATGTCTGCATGGTTCCTGAACCCGTAGGGTCTACATACTTAAGGTTCGATGATGCTAGGGTTATAAGGAATAGATATACGTGGTTACCGAATGTTGTTCGGAGTCCCGGATGAGATCCCGGACGTCACGAGGAGTTTCGGAATGGTCCGGAGGTAAAGATTTATATATGGGAAGTCCTGTTTTGGTCACCGGAAAAGTTTCGGGTTTTACCGGTAGTCTACCGGGACCACCAGAGTGGTCCGGGGGTCCACCAAGTGGGGCCACCAGCCCCGGAGGGCTGCATGGGCCAAGTGTGGGAGGGGACCAGCCCCAGGTGGGCTGGTGCAGCCCCCCACCAAGGCCCATGGCACCTCCAAGAGGGAAGGGGGGCAAACCCTAGGGCAGATGGGCCCTAAGGCCCACCCCAGGTGCGCCTCCCCCTCTCCCCCTTGTGGCCGCCACCCAGATGGGATCTGGGGGGCTGCCACCACCCCTAGGGAGGGAACCCTAGGTGGGGGCGCAACCCTTCCCCCCCCCCTATATATACTTGAGGTTTGGGCTGCCCAAGACACACGAGTTCCTCTCCTTCTTGGCACAGCCCTACCCCTCTCCCTCCTCGTCTCTTGCGGTGCTTGGCGAAGCCCTGCTGGAGTACCACGCTCCTCCACCACCAGCACGCTGTTGTGCTGCTGCTGGATGGAGTCTTCCTCAACCTCTCCCTCTCTCCTTGCTGGATCAAGGCATGGGAGACGTTACCCGGCTGTACGTGTGTTGAACACGGAGGTGCCGTCCGTTCGGCACTAGGGCCTCCGGTGATTTGGATCATGACGAGTACGACTCCTTCAACCCGTTCTCTTGAACGCTTCCGCATAGCAATCTACAAGGGTATGTAGATGCACTCTCCTTCCCATCGTTGCTGGTTTCTCCATAGATAGATCTTGGTGACACGTAGGAAAATTTTGAATTTCTGCTACGTTCCCCAACAGTGGCATCATGAGCTAGGTCTATTGCGTAGATTCTATGCACGAGTAGAACACAAAGTAGTTGTGGGCGTTGATTTTGTTCAATATGCTTACCGTTACTAGTCCAATCTTGTTTCGACGGTATTGTGGGATGAAGCGGCCCGGACCGACCTTACACGTACTCTTACGTGAGACTGGTTCCACCGATTGACATGCACTAGTTGCATAAGGTGGCTAGCGGGTGTCTGTCTCTCCCACTTTAGTCGGATCGGATTCGATGAAAAGGGTCCTTATGAAGGGTAAATAGCAATTGGCATATCACGTTGTGGTTTTTGCGTAGGTAAGAAACGTTCTTGCTAGAAACCCATAGCAGCCACGTAAAACATGCAAACAACAATTAGAGGACGTCTAACTTGTTTTTGTAGGGTATGCTATGTGATGTGATATGGCCAAGAAGAATGTGATGAATGATATGTGATGTATGAGATTGATCATGTTCTTGTAATAGGAATCACGAATTGCATGTCGATGAGTATGACAACCGGCAGGAGCCATAGGAGTTGTCTTTATTTATTGTATGACCTGCGTGTCATTGAACAACGCCATGTAATTACTTTACTTTATTGCTAACCGGTAGCCATAGTAGTAGAAGTAATAAGTTGGCGAGACAACTTCATGGAGACACGATGATGGAGATCATGATGATGGAGATCATGGTGTCATGCCGGTGACAAGATGATCATGGAGCCCCAAGATGGAGATCAAAGGAGCTATATGATATTGGCCATATCATGTCACTATTATTTGATTGCATGTGATGTTTATCATGTTTATGCATCTTATTTGCTTAGAACGACGGTAGTAAATAAGATGATCCCTCATAATAATTTCAAGAAAGTGTTCCCCCTAACTGTGCACCGTTGCGACAGTTCATTGTTTCGAAGCACCACGTGATGATCGGGTGTGATAGATTCTAACGTTCGAATACAACAGGTGTTGACGAGCCTAGCATGTACAGACATGGCCTCGGAACACATGAAAAACACTTAGGTTGACTTGACGAGCCTAGCATGTACAGACATGGCCTCAGAACACAAGAGACCGAAAGGTCAAGCATGAGTCGTATGGTAGATACGATCAACATGAAGATGTTCACCGATGTTGACTAATCCATCTCACGTGATGATCAGACACAGCCTAGTTGACTCGGATCATGTAATCACTTAGATGACTAGAGGGATGTCTATCTAAGTGGGAGTTCATAAGATGAACTTAATTATCCTGAACATAGTCAAAAGGTCTTCGCAAATTATGTCGTGGCTCGCGCTTTAGTTCTACTGTTTAGATATGTTCCTAGAGAAAATTTAGATGAAAGTTGATAGTAGCAATTATGCGGACTAGGTCCGTAAACTGAGGATTGCCCTCATTGCTTCATAGAAGGCTTATGTCCTTAATGGACCGCTCAGTGTGCTGAACCTCGAACGTCGTCTGTGGATGTTGCGAACATCTGACATATACATTTTGATAACTACGTGATAGTTCAGTTAAACGGTTTAGAATTGAGGCACCGAAGACGTTTTGAAACGTCGCAAAACATATGAGATGTTTCGAGGGCTGAAATTGGGATTTCAGGCTCGTGCCCACGGCAAGAGGTATAAGACCTCCGACGATTTTCTTAGCCCACAAACTAAGGGAGAAAAGCTCAATTGTTGAGCTTGTGCTCAGATTGTCTGAGTACAACAATCATTTGAATCGAGTGGGAGTTGATCTTCCAGATGATATAGTGATGTTTCTCCGAAGTCATTACCACCAAGCTGCTAGAGCTTCATGATGAACTATAATATATCATGGACATATATGATGATCCTTGAGATATTCGCGATGTTTGACACCACGAAAGTAGAAATCAAGAAGGAGCATCAATTGGTGATGGTTGGTGAAACCACTAGTTTCAAGAAGGGCAAGGGCAAGAAGGGATACTTCATGAAACGGCAAATCAGCTGCTGCTCTAGTGAAGAAACCCAAGGTTGAACCCAAACCCGAGACTAAGTGCTTCTGTAATAAGGGGAACAGCCACTGGAGCAGAATTACCCTAGATACTTGGTAGATAAGAAGGCTGGCATGGTCGATAGAAGTATATTGGATATACATTGTGTTGATGTGTACTTTACTAGTACTACTAGTAGCACCATGGTATTAGATACCGGTTCGGTTGCTAAGTGTTAGTAAACTCGAAATAATAGGCTACGGAATAAACGGAGACTAGCTAAAAGGAGAGATGACGATATGTGTTGGAAGTATTTCCAAGGTTGATCAAATATCGTACGCTCCCTTTACCATCGAGATTGGTGTTTGCATTGAGCATAGACATGATTGGATTATGTCTATCGCAATACGGTTATTCATTTAAGGAGAAAAATGGTTACTCTGTTTATTTGAATAATACCTTCAATGGTCTTGCACCCAAAATGAATGGTTTATTGAATCTCGATCGTAGTGATACACATGTTCATGCCAAAAGATATAAGATAGTAATGATAGTACCACCTACTTGTGGCACTGCCACGTAAGTCATATCGGTATAAAACGCATGAAGAAGCTCCATGTTGATGGATCTTTGGGCTCACTCATTTTTGAAAAGTTTGAGACATGCGAACCATGTCTATTTGTGTATATGCATGAAGAAACTCCATGCAAATGGACCGTTTGGACTCACTTGATTTTGAATCACTTTAGACATGCAAATCATACCACATGGGCAAGATGACTGAAAGCCTCATTTTCAGTAAAATAAAACTAGAAAGAAACATGTTGGAAGTAATACATTTTGATGTGTGCAGTCCAATTAGTGCTGAGGCGTGTAGTGGATATCATTATGTTCTTACTTCACAGATGATTTGAGTAGATGTTGAGTATATTTACTTGATGAATCACGAGTCTGAATTATTGAAAGGTTCAAGTAATTTCAGGGTGAAGGTGAGAGATCATCGTGACAAGAGGATAAAATGTCTATGATATGATCATAGAGATGAATATCTGAATTACGAGTTTGGCACAGAATTAAGACATTGTGGAAATTGTTTCACAACTAATACAGCCTGGAACACCATAGTGTGATCGTGTGTCCCAACATCATAACTACACCCTATTGGATATGATGCATACCATGATGTCTCTTATCGAATTACCATAATAGTTTATGGGCTAGGCATTAGAGACAACCACATTCACTTTAAATAGGACATCACGTAATTCCGATGCGATGACACCGTATGAACTATGGTTTAGAGAAACCTAAGCTGTCATTTCTTAAAAGTTTGGGGCTGCAACGCTTATGTGAAAAAGTTTCAAGCTGATAAGCTCGAACCCAAAGCGGATAAATGCATCTTCATAGGACACCCAAAAACAGTTGGGTATACCTCCTTTCTCAGATCCAAAAGCAATAAGGGATTGTTTCTAGAATCGGGTCCTTTCTCGAGGAAAAGTTTCTCTCGAAAGAATTGAGTGGGAGGATGGTGGAGACTTGATGAGGTTATTGAACCGTCTCTTCAACTAGTGTCTGGCAGGGCACAGGAAGTTGTTCCTATGGCACCTACACCAATTGGAGTGGAAGCTTATGATAGTGATCATGAAACTTCAGATCAAGTCACTAACAAACCTCGTGGGATGACAAGGATGCGTACTACTTCAGAGTGGTACGTAATCCTGTCTTGGAAATCATGTTGCTAGACAACAATGAACCTACGAGCTATGGAGAAGCGACGGTGGGCCCAGATTCCGATAAATGGCTCGAGGCCATAAAATCCGAGAGAGGATCCATGTATGAAAACAAAGTGTAGACTTTGGCAGAACGGCTCGATGGTCGTAAGGCTGTTGAGTACAGATGGATTTTAAAAGGAAGATGGACAATGATGGTAAGTATCATCATTAAGAAAGCTCGACTTGTCATTAAGAATTTTTTCGACAAGTTCAAGGAGTTGACTATGATGAGACTTTCTCACTCGTAGAGATGCTAAGAGTCTGTTGGAATTATCTTAGCGATTACCGCATTATTTATGAAATCTTGCAGATAGGATGTCAAAACATTGTTTCCTCGACGATTTTCTTGAGGAAAGGTTGTATGTGATACAACCGGAAGGTTTTGTCAATCCTGAAAGATGCTAATAAGTATGCAAAGCTCCAGCAATCCTTCTAAGGACTGGAGTAAGCATCTCGGAGTTGGAATGTATGCTTTGATGAGATGATCAAAGATTTTGGGTGTATACAAAGTTTATGAGAAACTTGTATTTCAAAGAAGTGAGTGGGAGCTGTCACACCCTCGATGCGACTATATCTCCCACATGTCGAGGCACGACTTAGAGGCATAATCGCATTGAAGGCATATGTCGCAAGTCAGGTAATCATCACAAACATCCCATGTAATATAAATAATGAAAAGGGATAACATAGTTGGCTTACACTCGCCACGTCAATCAAGTACAAAAATAACATACATCATCCAAACACTCATGGCCCGACTACGGCGCCAAAATAGAAGAAAACCCAACATGCGACACGGTCCCAATCACCCCCAATAGGGCACCACTACTGATCATCGGGAAAGGAAACATAGTAACGCTGAGAGTCCTCGTCGAACTCCCACTTGAGCTCGAACGCGTCACCTGGAGCGGAATCACCTAGACCTGCATCTGGTGTAATAGTAATCTGTGAGCCACAGGGACTCAGCAATCTCGCACCCTCGCGATCAAGACTATTTAAGCTTATAGGTAGGGGTAAGACAAATATATGTGGAGCTGCAGCAAGCGACTAGCATATATGGTGGCTATCTTATTCGCAAAAGAGAGCGTGAAGAGGAGGCAAAGCGCGAGCGAGAAACTAGAGAGCAACCTGCGCAAACATTACTCCAACACCGTGTCCACTTCCCGGACTCCACCGAGAAGAGGCCATCACAGTTACACACACGGTTGATTCATTTTAATTAAATTAAGGTTCAAGTTATCTACAACCGGACATTAACAAATTCCCATCTACCCATAACCGTGGGCACGGCTTTCGAAAGTTCAATCCCTGCAGGGGAGTCCCAACTTAGCCCATGACAAGCTCTCACGGTCAACGAAGGAATAGACCTCCTCCCAAGACGTTCCGATCAGACTCGGCATCTCGGTAATTCAAGACACTTCGACAGGTTAAAGCAAGACCAGCAACACCGCCCGAATGTGCTGACAAATCCCGATAGGAGCTGCACATATCTCGTTCTCAGGGCACACTCAGATTGTCTAAACTTCCGGTAGGCCATCCCAGAGTTGCCCCTGGTAGCCACCGGCGGCTGACAGTTTGGACCAACACTCAGAGGAGCACTGGCCCGGGGGGGTTAAAATAAAGATGACCCTTGAGTCTGCAGAACCCAAGGGAAGGAAAAGGCTAGGTGGCAAATGGTAAAACCAAGGTTGGGCATTGCTGGAAAAGCTTTAATCAAGGCGAACTATCAAGGGGTTCCCATTATAACCCAACCGCGTAAGGAACGCAAACTCCGGGAACATAACACCGATATGACGGAAACTAGGGCGGCAAGAGTGGAACAAAACACTAGGCAAGAGGCCGAGCCTTCCACCCTTTACCAAGTATATAGATGCATTAAGATAACAAGATAATATGATGATATCCCAACAAGTAAATAAATGTTCCAACAAGGAACGGCCTTCAATCTTCACCTGCAACTAGCAACGCTATAAGAGGGGCTGAGCAAAGCGGTAACATAGCCAATCAACGGTTTGCTAGGACATGGTGGGTTAGAGCTTTAACATGGCAATTTGGGAGGCTGACAAGCAAGTGGTAGGCATCGTAGCATTGGCATAGGAAAAGAGCGAGCAAACTAGCATAGCAAAGATAGTAGTGATTTCGAGGGTATGATCATCTTGCCTGCAAAGCTGTAAGAGTTGACTGGATCCTCGAAAGCAAACTCAACGGGCTCCTCGTTAGCGAACTCGTCTCCCGGCTCTACCCAAATAAGACAAACAAGCAACAAGGATACAATCAACCACGTGCAAACTCAAACAACACAATGCAAAGATGATATTCTATGCGGGATGCGATGCGGGATGCAAAATGCAAGATATGACAGGAAATGCATGAACCTGGCCTCAACTTGGAAAACAAAGTGTGCCACTGGAAAGATGAGATGAAATCTCTTGAAAACGATATAAAGAACGCCGGAATCGGAGTTACGGTTTGGAAATGGCAAGCAATTCAAAAATGACCCCGGTCTGCGATTTACAGCAAGTAGGCATCTAAATGCAATGAGATGAACATGCTACAGCACTCAAACAAGACAACAAAATACATGGTAGGGAAGCATTCAAGATGCTTAACAAAAGTCTAGCACTGAGCTACGGACAATTCATCCATTAACAGGTTCAAACAAGCATGGCAAAAACGCAAATGGTAAACAGATCTCAGACTTTGAGCTCTTCGGAGCAACAAAACAACATGCTACAGGACCTGAACATGACAAAGTAAAACATTTCATGGAGCTATTCAAATAGCTTAACAAAAGTCCCTTAGTGACCTTGAGCCAAAAGGGATCCGAAAATATACTAACAAGCACACGAACATAGCAAAAATATAATCAGTTTTTAGACTTAGTGAAAACTGACACATGCTGAAACATAACTCAAGTAAGCATTTTTACGAGCTCGATGCACTCACTACGGTGCAATTCATGGCAAGGAAAGCATACATCCATTAATAAGGCACAAAATGCAAGCTAGACATGGCAAGAACAATAGCATAGCATGCACGGATCAACTACAACATCACCGGCAAAATTGCAAACGAGTTGACAATCTGCCCAGATTCACAACGAAGCAAAAGTAGAGCATGATTGACTCAAGCTAGGCTCCTCCATAATTTCAAAGAAAGACATGGATGGATATAGCATCACAGTATTAACAAAACTATTTTACTGATCATCCTCAAAAGAGGCACGGATCACTAGGAAACAACACGAACATATGGCATCATGAGATAAACAATCCCAGGACTGTGAAATTACTAAGTCCCTGAAAACAGAGTTACCGGGTGCCTCACTTTGCAAGCTTTCACTAGGCACCACACACATCGCAAAATACAGGGGTTGCACCTCTGGAAAGATGACAAAACCCTTAACAAAACATATGTAGAACTCATGGGCATATCATGCACACATTTATCATGGCAAAAATAACAAAAGTCTAAGATGAAGTAGCAGATCTGACAATTAACTCAAGTAGCCCTCTTCTAACAGCATTTCGGGCATCAAGATGATCTCAAATGAAAATGATGCAATGGGATGAAATGATGTACTCTCTGAGACGAATATTTTGATATGCTATATGTATGATTAGGAGCTACGGATGCAAAGTTACCGGGCCTCAAATAGGAGCATATGGACTGAAAATTATCAGGGACTTAGAAAAAAAACAACCCTCAGATCTAGGGTTTGACCGGCGCGCGAACCGAGGCAGCGGCGCGCACTGTAGCTGGCCGGATCCGAAGTTCGCCGGAGTTGGGCACTGGGCGGCGCCGAAGTAGGAGGGAGAACTCGCCGGGGTGGCGGCGCTCGCCGGAGTGCTCTGTGGGGCCGGAGCGAGCGGCTGTGGCGGACGGCGGCGTCGGGGCAGCCCGGGCGGCGCGCACCGGAGCAGGGCGGCGCGGCAGGCGACGGCGCGCCGGCAGGGAGGTGGCGGATGGCGGCGGGCGACGGGGCGCGGCGCCGTGGAGCGAGGAGGAGGGCGGCGGGGTGCGCGGGGAGGCGCGGGCGGCGATGGGCCGGGCGGGCCCGCTGCGGGCTCGGCGGGCCGCAGCGGCGGCTGGCGGCGGAGATGCCATGTGGCGCCTTCGGAGTGGTTGCGGGCGGCGGGGTGGACGCGTACGGTCTGTCCGGACGTGTCTGGCGGCGACGGAGGAGATGATTTAGGGTTTCGGGGGACGGAGGAGATCCGAAAATCGGGGGGGGGGGGGGTTTAAAAAGGCATAGGAGGAGCTAGGAGAGTCCAAATGAGGTGAGGTTTTCGACCACGCAATCGTGATTGAACGCTCTAGATGATGGAACAGGGTTAGGTGGGGTTTGGGCCAAATTGGAGGGGTGTTGGGCTGCAACACACACGAGGCCTTTTCGGTCCCTCGGTTTACCGTTGGAGTATCAAACGAAGTCCAAATGATACGAAACTTGACAGGCGGTCTACCGGTAGTAAAACAAGGCCGCTTGGCAAGTCTCGGTCCAATCCGGAAATGTTTAATCCCCACACACGAAAGAAAGCTAGAAATGACCACCGGAGAAGAACGAAGCACCGGAATGCAAAACGGACAACGGGGAAAATGCTCGAATGCATGAGACGAACTCGTATGCAAATCCAATGCATATGATGACATGATATGAGATGCATGACAACGATAACAACACACGGAGATGAAAACCCGAACCCGAGAAAAATAAAATAACTTAACGCCGGAAACGGCAATAGTTGGAGTACAAATTGGGAACGTTACATCTGGGGCGTTACAGGAGCACTATAGAATTTCTGATGAATATATGTTGTTGACATATTGTGGATCAGAAATGATGTAGATCCTGGGTTATTTGGAAAGTGTTTTTCAATGGAAATCCTGGATTAAGCTACTTGAACATTGAGCTTCAAGATCTATATGGATAGATCAAAAATCGTAATGGTACCTTCAAATGAGCACATACCTTGACATGATCTTGAAGGTGTTCAATATGGATCAGTCAAAGAAGGAGTTCTTGCCTGAGTTGTAAGGTATGAAGTCAAGACTTAAAGCTCGACCACGGCAGAAGAAAGAGGAAGGACGAAGGTTGTCCCCTATGCTTTTGTCATAGGCTCCATACGGTATGCCATGCTGAGTACCGCACCTGATGTGTGCCTTGCCACATATCTGGCAAGAGGGTACAAAGGTAATCTAGGAGTAGATCACCAGATAGCGGTCTAAATTATCCTTAGAGGAATAAGGATATGTTTCTCGGTTATGGAGGTGATAAAGAGTTCGACGTAAAGAGTTACGTCAAAACAAGCTTAACACCTATCCGGATAGCTCTGAGTAGAGACACTGGATACGTATAATGGAGCAATAATTTAGAATAGCTCCAAGTAGAACAGTTATTTGAAATGTCTCCAAATGTAGCATAGTAGTTGCATCTACAAGATGACATAGAAATTTGCGAAGTACATACGGATCTGAATGTTGCAGACCCATTGACTGTAACCTCTCTCACAAGCATAACA
This sequence comes from Triticum urartu, assembly GCF_003073215.2. NCBI lineage: Eukaryota > Viridiplantae > Streptophyta > Magnoliopsida > Poales > Poaceae > Triticum > Triticum urartu. The sequence continues at coordinate 338,794,968 of NC_053024.1, read as the reverse complement.
TGATCAAACCCAGAACTCATTGAGTCTTAATCACATGATGATGTGAACTAGTTTAGTGACACTAGTAAACTCTTTGGATGTTGGTCACATGGCGATGTGACCTATGAGTGTTAATCACATGGCGATGTGAACTAGATTATTGACTCTAGTGCAAGTGGGAGACTGTTGGATATATGCCCTAGAGGCAATAATAAATTGATTATTATTATATTTCCTTGTTCATATTAATCGTTTATTATCCATGCTAGAATTGTATTGATAGGAAACTCAGATACATGTGTGGATACATAGACAACACCATGTCCCTAGTAAGCCTCTAGTTGACTAGCTCGTTGATCAATAGATGGTTACGGTTTCCTGACCATGGACATTGGATGTCTTTGATGATGCGATCACATCATTAGGAGAATGATGTGATGGACAAGACCCAATCCTAAGCATAGCACAAGATCGTGTAGTTCGCATGCTAAAGCTTTTCTAATGTCAAGTATCATTTCCTCAGACCATGAGATTGTGCAACTCCCGGATACCGTAGGAATACTTTGGGTGTGCCAAACGTCACAACGTAACTGGGTGGCTATATAGCTGCACTACGGGTATCTCCGAAAGTGTCTGTTGGGTTGGCACGAATCGAGACTGGGATTTGTCACTCCGTGTAAACAGAGAGGTATCTCTGGGCCCACTCGATAGGACATCATCATAATGTGCACAATGTGACCAAGGAGTTGATCACGGGATGATGTGTTATGGAACGAGTAAAGAGACTTGCCAGTAACGAGACTGAACAAGGTATCGAGATACCGGCGATCGAATCTCGGGCAAGTATCGTACCGCTAGACAAAGGGAATTGTATACGGGATTGATCGAATCCTCGACATCGTGGTTCATCCGATGAGATCATCGTGGAACATGTAGGAACCAACATGGGTATCCAGATCCCGCTGTTGTATATTGACCGGAGAACGTCTCGGTCATGTCTGCATGGTTCCCGAACCCGTAGGGTCTACACACTTAAGGTTCGATGACGCTAGGGTTATAAGGAATAGATATACGTGGTTACCGAATGTTGTTCGGAGTCCCAGATGGGATCCCGGACGTCACGAGGAGTTCCGGAATGGTCCGGAGGTAAAGATTTATATATGGGAAGTCCTGTTTTGGTCACCGGAAAAGTTTCGGGTTTTACCGGTAGTCTACCGGGACCACCGGAGTGGTCCGGGGGTCCACCAAGTGGGGCCACCAGCCCCGGAGGGCTGCATGGGCCAAGTGTGGGAGGGGACCAGCCCCAGGTGGGCTGGTGCGCCCCCCACCAAGGCCCAAGGCGCCTGCAAGAGGGAAGGGGGGCAAACCCTAGGGCAGATGGGCCCTAAGGCCCACCCCAGGTGCGCCTCCCCCTCTCCCCCTTGTGGCCGCCATCCAGATGGGATCTGGGGGGCTGCTGCCACCCCTAGGGAGGGAACCCTAGGTGGGGGCGCAGCCCCTCCCCTCCCCCTATATATACTTGAGGTTTGGGCTGCCCAAGACACACGAGTTCCTCTCCTTCTTGGCGCAGCCCTAGCCCTCTCCCTCCTCGTCTCTTGCGGTGCTTGGCGAAGCCCTGCTGGAGTACCACACTCCTCCACCACCACCACGCCATTGTGCTACTGCTGGATGGAGTCTTCCTCAACCTCTCCCTCTCTCCTTGCTGGATCAAGGCATGGGAGACGTTACCGGGCTGTACGTGTGTTGAACGCGGAGGTGCCGTCCGTTCGGCACTAGGATCTCCGGTCATTTGGATCACGACGAGTACGACTCCTTCTACCCGTTCTCTTGAACGCTTCCGCATAGCGATCTACAAGGGTATGTAGATGCACTCTCCTTCCCCTCGTTGCTGGTTTATCCATAGATAAATCTTGGTGACACATAGGAAAATTTTGAATTTCTGCTACGTTCCCCAACACTTATTGCCTCCTTTTCTGCCCTAGGTCCCTCGTTTTTGACCCGTCCTCTCCCTCACATGCCTCGCGAGGGGGCTGGACAGGCGCCCTTGTGAGTGTTTTCGTTTTCTTGTCTTTTGCAAGGCACCCTCACTCGAGCTCGCAAGCTAGCGCTCCCCTCTCAATTTGTGCCCCCGGGTACCGTGATGCGAAGCACTGGGTTACGTACGGCAGTGCCTACGACCAGGGTCCGAAAGAATTAGGATTCCCTAATGAAGTTTTGCAGTTCTCAGGCGCCTCCCGAGCACTGGAGGCCTCGTCAGGCACTGGGGAACGCGCGTCTCGCGAGGCAGAACCTACCTCAGGCGCATCGAGCTAAGTCATTCTACGCGCATACATAAAACATGACGCTAAAACACAACACAGGAATGATAAACATGGCACAGCCACTTAGAAATCATAATTGTCGCACACCCTAGCAGGGCCCCATACTTGTCTCTCTCTAATGCAGGAACCAAAGGAAGAACGAAACAAAAGCGGAACGTGCTCCCGTGGTAGGTCGTGATGACGGGCCCGTGGCACTCTCCTGGGTTTAGCCAAACCCCTCCTCACGCTTCAACAGAGCGCGGTGACAGGACGACCCGCTGCCACCTTTGAAGCGGGCGCGGCGGCTTGTCCTAGCCGCCACTGCTGGAGCTGCTGCCGAAAGAGGAGCCGACGTAGTTGGACGGGCCATGGCCGGCGCCGAGGATGAAGCCGCCTTCCTCCTCGTCATGACTGTCACCAAGGCCGAGCACCTCATCGCCGTCGTTCTCCTCGGGGCAGCACCCGACGCGGGGACCATCTTCCCTAAATACCCTCACGAAGAGGGTCGCATGTCCGTCGTACTTGAAGTGGAGGGCGCGCTGCCTGCCCAGTCCGCGCGCGCGGGTAAACATCTGCCAACAGCGAGCCAGGACCGCGTTGCCCGCGGCAGAGACCTCGACCGCGACCCAGCAAGGCTTGCTGCAGCAGCCGTCCGCCTGCAGCCACCGCATGCGCTAGTGGCGGGCAGCTCACTGACAAAGAAACGCGGTTGCTGATGCCAAGTGACGGCCGGGTTCTCTGACCACACGATGAACTCCGGCATCACCTCCGCCAAATGGAAGCGCGACCGAGGGGGCCGCGCAACCACTGCACGCCTCACCTCATCAACATGACTACCATGACCTGAGCGGCTGCCATCACGAGAAGAGGCACCGCCACGGCCGCGAGGGGCCACGGCGGGGGTCGCGGTGTGCTTGCGGGGACGGCCGCGCCCCCTCTTGGGCGGCGGTGGGCCAGGCCACTCCTGGCGAGCCTTCCCCTTCTCTGCAACCGAGATCCTCTTCGCAGGCGCCATGGGTGTCGCTGCCGATAGTAGAGAAAGGAAGAAGAAGAAGCGGGAGAAGCAAGGAAGAGACGGGTTATGGGGGATCCGCCCCCACTTCCCATTTATAGCCAAGGGGAGGCCAACAGCCGGACTCCATGATTTAAGGTAATAATGATCTTTTTTTGCATGCAGCAAGGACCCGTCAAGTCGGGCAGTTGCCGAGGCAGCGTGAGGAAGTGGAGACGCCCACGTCCAATCGGTCGCCACGCGCCAACCATGGTCGTAGGCTGGCGGGGCCTGCGGTGCTCCGCGCTTGCCCTTTTGCTTCGCCTCGAAACCAAGCCCGAGCGCGCCTTGGGCCCGGGGGCTACTGTCGGTGTTTTTTGAACGTGGGTCCCCAGACTTGACTGCCTGCGGCGCGCAGCATGTCTCCACCAGCGGCACTGTACGGCCCATCTCCACCAGCAAACAATCCAGACCCTCGCAAGGGGCCAAGCCTCGCGAGGCGGACGACGCAAGACCTCCTCAGGGGCGTCATCACCAGGCTGGCTCACGAGAGGTGGAGAGATCAAGACGAGGGGCACCTCACGAGGTTTCTGTCACACAAGCCATGACGCCTAGAGCCAGGCGGGCGCCAGCGCGCGCAGCGTCCTCGTTTCCTCTTTGTTGCTAAAGGGGCTAGCGCAAACAAGGAGTACCGAGGCATCAGGCAAAGGTTTCCATATCGGTGCAAGAAGACCAAGACCAGCAGGACGACAGGACAGAGGTCACTGTGGAGCCCAAGACGGCGTCACCACCAGAGCCTTTGGCAGGCGAAGACTACTTTTGTCAGGATAGTTTGTACTAGTTGTCTCCCTTCGAATTTGGCCATTGTGGGATCCCTTCCCGCTCAATATTTGGGAAGAGGACCAGGGCCCCTATAAATTGGACTAGCCACCACCATAGAAGGCAGGCTGATTGGGACCTAGATTGAATCTATAGCACCCCAACCACTCAAGTTCACCAAGCACAAGAACGCCTCTCCTCGTGAGGCTGTTCTTCCCTTCTAACTGTTCATCCCCAACCCAAGAGGCAATCCACCAAAATACACCGGAGTAGGGTATTACAACACAACGGTGGCCCGAACCAGTATAAATCTTGTGTCTCATGTTCTTTGGGTTCATCAAGCTAGGGGCCGTGAGACCGTAGAGTGTGCGAGCTAGAGAGGGGGAGAGATCTTTGTGCGCACCCACTGTTCGAACCTCAAGGGTTTTGCCGGAACCCAAAATCCGACATATGGCGCGCCAGGTAGGGGGCGTTGAAGCTTTGCCCCCCCCCCCGACGACCTCGCCTCTCCGGCCGACTCTCATGGATGCCGCCTCTTCTCCGACTGGATTGACGGGCGCCCTCCGCAGCGCCGTGGGGCTCCGGGCCTTCACCCCCGCCTTGCGGCGGGTGCAGTGGCCGCACAAGTTCAAGTCAGAGATGCCGCCCCGTTACGATGGTGCGGCGGATCCGGCAGCCTTCTTGCTGGCATACAAGGAGGCCTTCTTGGAGGCCCGGGGCGACGGTAAGGTCGTGGCCAACTGGCTCCCAATGGCCCTGAATGGCGTGCCGCGCGCCTGGCTCCTCCATCTGCCGGAGTCTTCCGTGGCCTCCTGGGAAGAGCTGCGTGACCTCTTCATCGCACGCTTCGGAGGACCAGCATCCAATGTCATCGCGGCTCTCCTCGGTGGCTCACAGGGACCACCGTTGGATCGTCACGCCAAGCCGTTCTTTCACCAGATCAGCACCGTCTCCACGCGACACGGGGCTCCCCCGGGTTGGGCGGCGGCCAAGGGCCGACCTGATCTTCTACTCGGGGGATCACCCAGTCACCACCGTCGGCTCGAGCGTACTTCTGATGCTTTGCACACCCACCATCTGCGGCGTAGCCGTTATCAAGGCCCTCATCGACGGTGGCGCCAGCCTCAACGTGCTCTCTGTGGAGGCTTTTAGCCTCCTTCATGTACCACTCGAGCGGCTCCGCCCCAGTAAGCCTTTTTCCGAGATCGGCGCTGGCTCCTCCGACCCCCTGGGGCAGATCAGTCTCCCTGTGACTTTCGGCACACGCGACTACTACCGCACCGAGCTGATCGACTTTGACATCGCCCACATCAGCTTGCCGTACAACGCCATCCTCGGGTACCCAGCGCTGGCCCAGTTCATGCAGCCAGTCGTCCCGCCTACAACCTCATGAAGATGCCAGGAAGCAAGGATGTCCTCACCGTGGTCGGAGATGCCAAGGAAGCTGTGGTGGCCCTCAAGCTCGCCTTCAGGGCCACGGCGGTAGCTTGCCCGACCGACAAGGCAGTGTCCGGAACCAAGGGGGCTGCGCCGACCAAGAAGAAGCAGCTCCTCACTCAGCGTCAAGCCAAGACGAAGCAGATACCGGTCGACAAGGACGGGGCCTCTAGCGCCACCTTTACCATAGGCGCCTACCTCGCCCAGATCAAGAAGAAGAGTTGGTGGACTTCTTGCGGGTGAATAGGGAAGTATTTGCGTGGGAACCCAAGCAGCTGGCTGGGGTCCTGAGAAGAGTGATCGAGCATCATCTGAGGGTATGCCCCAATGTGCGCCCTGTGAAGCAGAAGGCAGGGCAGCAATCCACGGAGAAGAAATCCTTCATTGTTTAGGAAACCCGCAACCTGGAAGCAGCGGGTGTCATTCGTGAAGTCCGATACCCAGAGTGGCTGGCGCATCCGGTCGTCATGCTAAAGAAAGGAGGGAAGGAACGCATGTTTGTCGAGTTCACCAACCTCAACAAGGCTTGCCCTCAAGACCCGTTCCTGCTGCCGCGCATCGACCAGATTGTCGAATCCACCGCCGAGTGCGATCTGCTCTGTTTCCTGGATGCATTATCAGGTTACCACCAGATCAAGATGGCGGTGTAAGATGCGGAGAAAACAGCTTTCCTGACCCCATGCGGGGTGTACTGCTAGACTTGCATGCCATTCGGACTGTGCAGCGCAGGAGCAACCTTCCAGCGACTGATGCACATCGCCTTGGGGTAGCAGCTCGGAAGAAACGCCAAGGCCTACGTCGACGACATTGTGGTGAAGTCTCGGGAGGCAAGAACTCTGATTCAGGACCTGGAGGAGACCTTCGCGAGCCTACGCCAGGTGGACCTATGGCTCAACCCGAAGAAGTCCGTGTTTGGTGTCCCTTCGGGCAAGCTGCTGGGCTTCCTCATGTCTCACAGGGGGATCGAGGCCAACCTATAGAAGGTCAAGGCAATCGAAGACATGAGCCCACCACAAAACCTCAAGGAGATGTAGAAGCTTGCAGGCTGCGTGACTTCGTTGGGGCGTTTCATCTCCAAGTTAGGGGAGCACGCATTGCCGTTCATCAAGCTAATGAAGAAGAAGGGTGCGTTCGAGTGGACCCTCGAGGCCGACCTGGCATTTCAAGACCTCAAGAGATACTTGACCAGCCCACCGGTGATGGTGGCGCCTCGTCCTTGCGAGCCCTTGGTACTCTACCTGTCTGCCACACCGCACTCCACCAGCGTGCGCTGGTGGCTCTCAGGGAGGGGCCCAAGGTCAAGGACCCGCCAATTGGAGTCGCCAAGCCGGATAAGGTAGCTCAGCACCAAGGCGATGCTCCTGAGACAGCGGCTACCCCGACATGTCATCAAGCCCCAGGAGCTGGAAACCCGCAGGAAACACCTCCGTCATCGTGATAACCCACAAGTATGGGGGATCGTTTGTAGCCTTCTTTGATAAATAAGAGTGTCGAACCCAATGAGGATCTAAAGGTAGAACAAATATTCCCTCAAGTTCTATCGACCACCGATACAACTCTACGCACACTTGACGTTTGCTTTACCGGAAACAACTATGAAACTATTTTGTAAGTGTGATGCTAGAACTACTTTGCAAGAATAAAACTTGAAGTACTTTGCAGGATAATAAAAGTTAGATGTTTAGTAAAAGGGTTTGTGTCAACAAGAAAGTTATTTGTCCCTAGGCAATCGATAACAAGTACCGGTAATGATTCTTGCAATTCTATACTAGGGAGAGGCATGAGCTAACATACTTTCTCTACTTGGATCATATGCACTTACGATTGGAACTCTAGCAAGCATCCGCAACTACTAAAGACCATTAAGGTCATGAAACCCAACCATAGCATTAAGTATCAAGTCCTCTTTACTCCCATACGCAACAACCCACCTACTCGGGTTTAAGCTTTCGTTACTCTCGCAACCCACCATAAGAAAATCATGAACGTATTGCAACACCCTACAGCGGGGACCCCTCACGTTTGCGTGAGATGGAGGGCATCGTAGGACATCACCATAAATATAATATACAGTCATACTAACCAAGATCACGATTAACCCATAGGACAAAACAGATCTACTCAAACATCATATGATAACCATAGACCATTGGGAAATAATATATGGAGTTGAGCACAATATTTAATTAGAGATTATAGTGGGAAGAAGAGGTGTTACACCGCTGCATAGAGGGGGTGAAAGTTGGTGTTGACGGTAGCAAGGTTGTTGATGTAGGTCGTCGTCCCGATCATTGCCTCGACGGCACTCCGGCGCCACCAGAAGCGAGGGGGAGAGATCCCCCTCCTTCTTCTTATTCCTTGGCCTCCCCCCTAGATGGGAGGAGAGTTCCCCCTCTGGTCCATGGCCTCCATGGTGGCGGAGGGGCGAGAGCCCCTCCTAGATTGGATCTCCCTCTCTATTCTCTTCTGTTTCGCATTCCCTAGATCTGATCGAAAACCGTTTCTAAAATTCTGGGAGATCCATAACTCCGATTGCGCTGAGATTTTAACATGATTTTTTTTCCAGGTATAAGCTTCCTTGTGCCTCAAGTAGAGCTCCCACCGACGTTCTAGGAGGGCACAACCCACCACCACGCGTGCCCTGGTGTCTTGTGGGCTGTGTGGGCCTCCGTTTGCGGTGATTCCAACTCCCAAAAACCACATATATTCCAAAATAATTCTCCATAAAATTTTATTGCATTTGGACTTCATTTGATATGGATACTCAGCGATACAAAAAACATGCACTGGATCAATAGGCTAGTCCAATAAATCATATAAAAAGTTGCCTAAAATATGTGAAATTTGTATAATATTGGCATGAAACAATCAAAAATTATAGATATGACGGAGACGTATCAGCATCCCCAAGCTTAATTCCTGCTCGTCCTTGAGCAGGTAAATGATAAAAATATAATTTTTGATGTGGAATGCTACCTAGCATAAACTTGATCATATATTTAATCATGGCATGAATATTAAGATATAAGTGATTCAAAGCAATAGTCTATAATTTGACATAAAGACATCAATACTCAAGCATCCCAACAAACAATCATGTCTTTCAAAATATCAACACTAAAGAAAACTATCCCTATAAAATCATATAGTCTTGTCATGCTCTGTCTTCTCAACACAAAGTATTTATCATGCACAACCCCGATGACAAGCCGAGCAATTAGTTCATACTATTTAACGCGCTTCAGCTTTTTCAACTGTCATGCAATACATGAGTGCAAGCCATGGATATAGTACTACGGGTGGAAAAGAGTATGATGGTTGGGGTAAATATAAAGAAGCGAAAAAAGTAAGAAAGTCTCACCTCGATGCGGCTAACCAACGGGTTGTCAAGATGCCCATCAATTGGTATCAATGCAAGGAGCAGGGATTTCCATGCAACGAATGCACTAAGAGTTATAAGTGTATGAAAGCTCAATATGAAAACTAAGTGGGTGTGCATCTAATCCTATAATGAAAAATTCCCATTAGTATATGAAAGTGACAACATAGGAGACTCTCCATATGAAAAACATGGTGTTACTTTGAAGCACAAGTGTGGTAAAGGATACTAACAATGCCCTTCTCTCTTTGTTTATTTTTTTCGTTTTCATTTTATTTTTCTTTCTTTCTTTTTCCTTTCTTTTTTTCCTTTTTTCCTCTTTTTCCTTTTTCTCTCATTGTCCGGAATACCATACCAACTTGTGGGGGAATGATAGTCTCCATCATCCTTTCCTCGCTGGGGTACTGCTCTAAAAATGAAAATTGATGATCATCACACTTATGTTTACTTATAACTCAAAAGAAATAAAAATTATAACTCGATACCTATGACAAAGTATGACTCTATATGAATGCCTCTGGCATGTACCAAGATGTGCAATGATCTAGCGTAACATGTATGAAACTAATGAACGGTGGCTGAGCCACAACTACTATCTCGGCTATATGATCATGCAAAGCAATATGGCAATGAATGCTCAAGTCATGAGACGGAAGCTGTGGAAGTTGCATGGCAATATATCTCGGAATGGCCATGGAAGGGCCATAATAGGTAGGTATGGTGGATGTTTTGAGAAAGATATAATAAGGCTTATGTGTGTTAGACAGTATCATATCACGGGATTTGGATGCACCTGCAAAGTTTGCACCAACTCTCGATGTGAGAAAGGGCAATGCACGGTACTATAGAGGCTAGCAAATTGCGGAAAGGTAAGAGTGCGTATAATCCATGGACTCACATTAGTCATAAAGAACTCATATACTTATTGCAAAAGTTTATTAGCCCTCGAAGCAAAGTACCACTACGCATGCCCCTAGGGGGAAAGATTGGTAGGAGAAGACCATCGCTCGTCCCCGACCGCCACTCATAAGGAAGGCAAGCAATAATAAATCATGCTCCAACTTCATAGCATAACGAGAGACTATACGTGCATGCTTCGGGAATCATAAACCTTAAGACCAATATTCCTACTAACCACAACCGTTTACTAGTACCTCCCACATATTCCATCTCTATATCGCAAAACTATTGCAAGGAATCAAACGCATCATATTCAATGATCCATAAGTTCTATGTAGGATTTTATGACTAACCATGCAATTGACCAATTCATGTTGACTCTCTAAATAAATATAAGTGAAGCAAGAGATTTTAATTCTTTCTACAAAATACCATGCTCTAATAAATATAAGTGAAGCAAAAGAGCATTCTACAAACAATGGTTTTCTATGTGAAGAGAAACAGGAAATCCAAACTTCAAATGATATAAGTGAAGCACATGAAGCATTATATAAAGCCACACTCAAAAGATATAAGTGAAGTGCAATGACCATTCTATAAATCAACCATGGACTATCTCATACTAGCATGGTGCATAAAAGAAAAATGAAAACTAAACGCAAAAGACGCTCCAAGATTCACACATATCACATGGACGAAATGAATCCGAAAACATACTGATACTTGTTGAAGAAAGATGGGATGCCTTCCGGGGCATCCCCAGGCTTAGACGCTTGAGTGTCCTTTAATATTTACTTGGGGTGCCTTGGGCATCCCCAAGCCTGAGCTCTTGCCTCTCTTCCTTCTCCTCACATTGAGACCTCCTCAATCTTCGAACAGTTCATCCACACAAAACATAACCAAACTTTTAGTGGCGAGGTTAGTGAATATGTCAATGATATCCCATCATGTACTACTGCAACATTTATTATATAATTATAAACAAACATTAGCCACTGTATGCTAGAGTCAATAATCTAGATTACATAGTAATGATTCTAACACCCATGGAGTCTTGGTGCTGATCATGTTTTGCTTGTGGAAGAGGCTTAGTCAACGGGTCTGCAACATTCAGATCTGTATGTATTTTGCAAATCTCTATGTATCCCTCTTTGACTTGATCGCAGATGGAATTGAAGCGTCTCTTGATGTGTTTGGTTATGTTGTGAAATCTGGATTCCTTCGCCAAGGCAATTGCTCCAGTATTGTCACAAAAGATTTTCATTGGACCCGATGCACTATGTATTACACCTAGATCGGATATGAACTCCTTCATTCGCTGCTTCCGAAGCAGCTATGTACTCCGCTTCACACGTAGATCCCACCATGATGCTCTTCTTGGAACTGCACCAACTTACAGCTCCACCATTAAAAATAAATACGTATCCGGTTTGCGACTTTGAGTCATCCAGATCAGTGTCAAAGCTTGCATCGACATAACCATTTCGACAAGCTCTTTGTCACCTCCATAACCATTTCGACAAAGCTTTCGGCGGGTGGCTCGTTCCTCCTCCAACTCCTTCTTGGCCTCGGCCAGTGCATTCTAGAGGGTCTCGACCTCGGGCGAGTCAGCTGTGAGCATGATTATGAAACTCAGCAAGATAACACAACAACAAACAAATATCATGTTAGATGCGAATAGCTATCGCATACCCTGCTTCTCCTCCAACTGTTTGTTGGTGCGGATAAGCTCTTCATCGGCCCGCTTTAGCCACTGCTTTTGTTCAAACACTTCATCGGCATGGGCGATTGCTGCTAACTTCGAACACTATTTGTTCAAATAGACATGTATGATAATATCCTGCGAAATATTTGATCCTCTGTTCATCCTTTCTTAGCGAACGCCGAACAGAGTCTCAGGGTCTGCTGACTATGCACAGACATTCATTTTATAGTTAAAAAATATTGCATCACATACCTCAAAGCCTGTTAGAAGGCTAGTGAAGGCCTCGTTCAATCCGCTCTTAGCGGACCGAACCTTTTCAACCACCGCACCCATAAGGGTATGATGTTCCTCAATGATGGAGGCGCTCTCAAGCGCTTCCATCAGAGTGTCCGGCACCTCCGGATTGACAGAGGTTGCCGATGGGGTCGGCGCACCACCTTATTTCGAAGGAGGCTGCTTGGCTGATTCCGAAGCCATAGTGGCCTCCAGAATGATATTTGGTTGGGGCCGAATTGGGAATGGCCCCCGTTGCCAATCTCCATGGGGGTCAGCTCCCCCATGTTCTCGGCTGCAGAGGTATTGCCCTCTGACGCCGCCTTAATGGCTTCCTGCACCTCTCCGTGGCCTGGGGGGGCCGTCGGGACAACACTTTAGTGTGGTCCATAGCAGTGGGTGGGTAGGCTCGTGGAGGCGACTCGCTCGCCATCATGTCGGAACCCAGCGAATTTCCAGATGACGATGATTATTGGGGGAGATCGTGGGCCGGACTACAATATGTGATTCTGTGTGTTAGGATCACAAGGCATAAAGCCGGTTACATGCATTATCCTTAAATACTTACGATTTGACCGAGGGCTACAACCTGGGGTTCCATCCGGGGACGGCTTCAGCGTCCGATTTTGAATCGTCTGAAAGGGAGAGTTTCCCCTTCTTGGACGCTTCTGCCTCTAGATCTACGGAGGCTCCCCTTTTATTATTCCCCCCCTTAGGGTGAGAATTGTTCTCCTCTACTTCCTCTTCGTCTTCATCATGGGAGGAGAGAGCTCCGGTATCTTCGGACGATATGTCTGGAGTGCCTTTGCGGTGAAGGCCATTTCAGACCTCCTTGCTCTTCTTCTTGGCCTTCTTTTCCGGCGCCTGGTACGGCACCGGAACCAGCATCTTCGTTAGAAGAGGAATAGCTGGGTCTTCGGGCAGGGGAGCCGGACACTTGATCCGCTCTGCCTTCTTCGTCCAGCCCTGTGGGATAAGGGGAAGATTTAAACCTACTCTTTGGATCCACAAATCAAAGATATGATTAGAAATCTAAAAAACTTACTGGAGTGGCTGGATGAGCACAGTCGTGGCCGAGGTCTTCGGTCGTTGGCGGCCATGTCTTTTGGGTCTTAAAAAGCAGCTTTCATATATCTTCGTGCTCCATGCCGAAGAACCCCTGCAAGGTCCGGGGACTTGCTGGATCAAACTCCCACATATGGATAGTCTGGTGTTGGCAGGGGAGAATCTGGCGAAATAGCATCACCTGGATCATGCTGGCAAGGCTGGTGTTCTTGTCCACCATGCTCTTGATGCTCTTTTGCAGCGTCATCACCTCGTCGGATGACGCCCAATCTAGGCCCTTCTTGAGCCATGAGGTGAGCCGCATTGGTGGACCGATTTTGAACTCAGGAGTGGCACCCCATGTGGCGTCGCGAGGTTCTGTAATATAGAACCACTCCTGTTGCCACCCCTTCACGGTCTCTATGAAGGCCCCCTTGGGTGAGGTGACGTTAGGGAGCTTTCTCACCATGGCGCCGCCACACTCCGCGTGTTGACCCTCGACCACCTTCGGCTTCACATTGAATACCTTAAGCCATAGGCCGAAGTGGGGGGGGGATGCGGAGGAATGCCTCACACACGAGATGAACGCCGAGATGTTGAGGAATGAATTTGGGGCTAGATCATGGAAATCTAGCCCGTAGTAGTACATGAGTCCGCGGACGAAAGGGTGGAGAGGAAACCCTAGCCCGCGAAGGAAGTGGGGAATGAATACTACCCTCTCATTGGGCTCTGGTGTGGGAATGATCTGGTTTTTGGCGGGGAGCCGATGGGCGATTTCCTTGGCTAAATACCCCGCCTCATGGGGTTCCTTGATGTGCTCCTCCGTGACGGAGGATGCCATCCACTTGCCTTGTGCTCGAGATCCGGACATGGTTGGAGCGTTTGCTGGGGATGGAAAGGGTTGAAGCTTGGGCGCTGGAGCTCGAGAGTAGATGGGCTGAGGAGGAAGAAGGCATGGGGTAAAATGGTGGATCCTTGTCTCCTTATAAAGGCAGTGAATATCAAGCGTCCCCCCACGAGTCTTAAAACTCGTCTACTCCCAGGAGTCATGTGAGTGACACAGTTGGGTTACCCAAATCCGTATTATGAGAATCCCACAGTAAGGGGACATGATCTCTCCTTTGACAAGACGTGTCAATGAATACCGCGTCTCAAAACGCGAAACGAGAGGCTGGAAAACGGTTCGAAATAATAATAAGGCCGGGACACAATACCTCACCAAAAAAGTTATCGGAAGACATAACCTATTTTTGGTTAAAGTGTTTTGCCCTCGTGGCCCAGGGTTGTAACTATTGTACAGAGCCGGATATAGTTCTTTTGATCAGCTACTTTGGAGTATTCGAAGGAGGAACCCGCCTGGCAATGCCATAGACAATCTGCGCACCAAACACATCGTCATTGAAGCCTGGTTCAGGGGCTACTGAGGGAGTCCTGGATGTGACGCCCCGAGACCGGCGCTCTAGATACCATCCAGTTATTTTGTTGCCGATGTGTGTTTATTTTTTTGTTGCATCTCATCATCGCATCATCTGCATTGCATCGACAATTCGTTGTCGTCATTGTTTTCACACTTGCATCCGCTCATAGTTGCCGCGTCCCCCCTTGCTTTCGTGAACGTTTCGAGACCAACCTTGTTCTTCGTTTTCCCTCTTGCTTAAACCGGAGTCTCTCTGTACAGTTCTTAGACCCCCTCGCGCGTCCGAAAACTTCCCCGAACCCGACCCACTCAGTTGTCAGCGTTGGGTCCGGATCATCCCCAAACATCTATAAAACTTCTCTGTTTTCTTATTTGGACTTCCCAACCTAGTTATCTCTGATCGTCCGATTTTGACCGGAGGGACCAAATCGCGCAACACCTAGTTCCCCAATCATCTTCGGTTTAGTTTTGCACTCACCTAGTGTATTTTTCTCAACTGCACAATTTCGATCGGAGGGTACGAATCTACCCTAAGCTTCCCCTCTTTCCTTATATAAGAGACTCCTAGTCTAAATCTGGACAAGACCCTAAAATCTAGGGACTTATCCTTGCCGCCGCTGCACTCATCTCCTGCATCCCCATGGCCAAACCAAATCCCCCTCGGGATCCATCCCTCCCCAACCATCGCTCGCCACCTACTGCCTCCAGATCCACCTCCCTCCTCGTTTTCCTCTCTGCCCGAGCTGCTCCTCTGCTCCTTCCCCAGGCCCCGTGCGACCTTGATCCCCTGCACTCTTGCCGCCGGTGCTGCTCCATCCGCCGCCCAAACCTGCCCAACCACCAGCCCGGATTCCCCGATGCTCTCTCTCCCTCTCTCTGTAATATCTCTCTCGCCTCACATATCTCCTCTGTCTGTTCGAACAGGGCGAACCGGAGCTTCCGCCATCGTGCCGTGGTGTCGTTCACCTGCTTCATCACGTCCGGGGCATGTACGTCGCCGGATTCGAGCGCCATCCACGCCCCTAGATCCTCCAGATCGAGATCGCCTCTGCTCCATCCCCATGACCCCGCGCCAAGTCCCTTGTCGTCGCCCCTGTTTCATCTGGTTCGAGCGAACGAGCGAGCGTTGCCGCCCCTGCATTAACCTGTTCTAGCGCCAAGTCGCCCTGTCCGCGCCACCGTGTCACCTGCGTCGCACCAGGGCCTTCTTCGCCCGGATCTCATCGCCACCAAGATGCTTCCTCGCCTTCCCGCCTTCCTGCCGACGACCTCGACCACCAGCACCTCCGCAAGCCGCTGTCGTTGAGGCTCTGCATAGAGCCGCTACGTCACTCTGTTCGTCTCGAGCACGAGTCCCACTCGTTCCTCCCGTTCCTGTTGTCGGCGACCCCAAGAGCGCCTGAGATGCCCTTCCTCCCACCGAGCCTGCTTCGTGCCACCGTCCCGCCATGGATTCCGAGCTTCTCCACCCGCACCATGACGCCCCCTCCTCCGGAATATGATTACCGTCCCCGCCTTGCCTTTAAGTTGCTGTCACCGCCGTTCATCTTCGTCGGCGGCCACCAAGCTCCGCCGGGAACTAAACTTTGCTGCCATCTTCTTCCTATCGGCGTTCTAGGAACGGAGGTCCCCAGACTTGCCTGCCTGCGGCCTGCGGCGTGGCTCAAAGGGGGGCCCAGCACGGCCCATCTTCATCAACACAGACCCGAGACCCTCGCGAGGGTCCAGGCCTCGCGGGGCGGACGACACGGAGCTTCCTCAGGCACGACCTCATCAGGCTGGCTCGCGAGGAGGCGGAGAGATCAAGGCGGGGTACCTCACGATGTGCCCGTGATGCAAGCCATGACGACCAAGGGCGCCGGGCGGGTGCCAGCCCGCGCAGTGTCCTCCTTTCCTCTTTGGTGCAAAGGGGGCAAGCGCAGCCACGGAGTACCGAGGCATCAGGCAAAGGTTTCCATTTCGGTGCAACAAGACCAAGACCAGAAGGACTGCAAGACGGAGGTCATCGTGGAGCCCAAGACGGTGTCACCACCAGAGCTTTGCGCAGGCGAAGACTACTTTTGTCAGGGTAGCTAGTACTAGCTGTCCCCCTTCAAATTAGCCTGCCATTGTTGGCTCCCTTCCCGCTCGATATTTGGGAAGAGGACCAGGGCCTCTATAAATAGGACCAGCCACCCATAGAGCAAAGGGGGTTCGGAAGAGGAGGTTCTTTAGAGAGGGGTTCGATCAGAGAGAGAGAGGGAGAAAGGTGGCTGAACTCCTCCCAGCAGTTCTTCGCCCCAGCCAAGAACAGACCCTTGCGAGGCTGTTCTTCCTTGTATCACTCATTATCATCAGCCCAAGACGCAATCCATCACACCACACACTGGAGTAGGGTATTACACCACAACGGTGGCCCGAACCAGTATAAACCCTGTGTCTCTTGTATTGTTCTTTCCATAGTTTAGGTCTTAGCGAGGCGGAGGGGTGCAGGTAGGTAGGAAGCGAGATCTCCGCGCGCACCCCAGTGTTCGAACCTCAAGGGTTTGCCGGAACCCGAAATCCAACACTTCCCGAGCTTCGCCGTCATCGGAGACCCCCGCCAGCTGCCAAGTTCCTGCTGCCGTCGTGAGCCACTTCTTCTGCATCTCTCTTCAGCGAGAACAAGGCCAGTGCCATGCCCCTCTCAGTCCCCTGCTTCGTTGACCATGCGTAGAGACTTGCGTCCACGTCGGTTGCACCGTGCCAAGGCCGAGCCTCCCAGCCTCCAAGGCCCAGTGCGATCGCGACGCAGCTCTATAAGACCCCAGATGTAACTTCCCATATTTGTAACATTGACTCTTGCCATTTTCGGCTTTAAGTTATGAGATTTCCCTTCGTGGTCTTCGTTTTGCATTTTTTCATGTCATGCATTTCATATCATGTCATTATGTGCATCGCATTTCCATTCGTGTTCGTCTCATGCATCCAAGCATTTTCCCCGTTGTCCGTTTCGCAATCCGACACTCCCACATGCACCGGCGCAGCCCTCTTGTCTCTTTTTGTGAGCAGGTGTTGACTGTTCTCGGAATGGACCGAGATTTCCCAAGTGGCCTTGGTACACCACCGGTAGACCGCCTGTCAAATTTCATTCCATTTGGAGTCCGTTTGATATCCCAACGGTTAACTGGGTAACCGCAAAAGCCTCTTTGGTGTTGCAGCCCAACATCCCTACAAACTAGCCCAATAACCCAGCTGAACCATCTCCATGTCCTCCGTCGTCGGATCACGATCGTGTGGGTGAAAACTACACATCTTTTGGACACTCCAAACTCCCTCTTCCAATAAATATGCATCTCCCCGTCAAAATACGGGTCCCGAAACCCTAGCCCCGCTCCTCCTCACCGCCGGACGCATCCGGACCGCGCCGGACACGTCCACGCCGTCGCTCCCCTCCACTCCTGAGCCACCATGTGTCGCCCCCGCATGTTCCCGCGGCAGTGGCCTGGCGAGCCCGAGGAGGGCCCGCCCGGCCCATCGCGCCGCGCCGCCCCCGCGCGTCCCCGCCGCCTCGAACGCCTCCGCCGCCGACCACCTGCCGCCACCGTGTTGGCGCCACTCCCCGCCAGATCTGTGCTGAAGCTCCCCGCCCGCCGCTCCGACGCCGGCCGCCGCCGCCCAAACTCCACCGTCGTCCCCGCGCCGCTGACCCCGCTCCTCGTCGCCGGCTCCTCCGCCCGTAGCTCTGGCCTCGCTCCGTCTAGCTCCAGCCGCCGCACCAGCTTTCTTCGGCGAGGATCCGGCGAGATCCGCCACCGCCTCGGTTCCTGTGCCCGAAACCCTAGATCCGGACCCGGAGGTTGACCCTGAAATTCTTCTATGTCATTTTCTGTAATATTGTATTCCCCTGTTCATCGCATCGTATCTCCACGCTCGGTGCTCCGAATCATGCATATGATATATCAAATTGTTCGTCTCGTTGAGATCTTCACATTAGAAGCATTTCCATGCATGTTAATGTTCATTATGATGCCATTCATTGATGCAAGAGTGCTATAAAATGTTTGGAGCTGGTACTTATCAGATCATGGTGATATGTCATTTTTGTTGCATTTTATGTGTGCATCATATGAGCATGAGGTCTACATGTGTTTTGAAGTACAACATGCCATATTTATAGAGGTGCCTGTCTTGTGTTTTTGTGATCTATTTGGTGACTAGCACAAGCATGCAAAGTAGGCTCCCTAATGTTGCTGTTTTCAGGGACTTAGGATTTTGCTGTCTTTTTCCTTCTGTTATTTTGATGCCATGTAAACTTGATGCTACAGTGTGATACATGCTTATTTTGGGATACTTCAGTAATGGTGTTTTGAACATGTGGTTATGATCTATCATTCCATGCCCCTGTTTGCAATTTTGGAGTTGTCTAGCATGTCTTGTTCTTGCTCTACTTTTGCTATAAAATGTTCCTGGCAGATTGTTTACATGTTAATCAACCTTTCCATGGTTGTTGCTAGTGATCCATGCATCCTATGAACTTGCTATTGCCATGGTTAGCTTCATGAACATGTCATCTTGCTAGTGGTATGCTTATTTTGTCATGCAATGCTTTGTGGTGAGTGGCATGAGCTTGCAAAGTTGCCTTCATAAATTTGTTTATGACATGCTGTGTTTTTCTGCTAAGTCTAAAATTGTTAATAAAACTTGCTATGTTTACATGGGTGCCATAATATCTTCTTGCCTTTTTGGCTCATGTTCATTAAGGGACTTATTATCTATGCTTTTATTAGAATCATGCCATGCCTTGGTTTGCTATGATATATTCCCGTAGCATGTTGTTTGCTTGCTCAAAACTTTGCTTCCTGGTGTTGTTTTTGACATGTTAGTATTTTCACTAAGTCTGTGATGCTGATATCTTTTGCACTTTTGCCATGCTTGTTTGAACCTATTCTAGTGTGATTTAGCCGTAGCTTAGTGTTCATGTTTTGTCAAGCATCTCGTATACATCACCGCCTTATGCTTTGGTGTTATATTGGAGTGCAGTAGCTTAGTTTCTTATGGCATTCTAAGTGGCATCATGTTGTTAATCGCAGTATTGTGTCATTCTTGTTTTGCTTGCCATTTGCAAACTGTGCATCCGCTTCCAGTGATCCTTGTATCGATTTCAATCGAAATCATCTCATATTTCCAGCGGCATACTTGGTTGGCCAAGTTCATGCCTCGATCATCCTTTCTCTTCCGGAGCACGCATATGCATTGCATATCATGTCTTGCATATCACGCCTTGTTTTGCATCATGTTGCTTGTGCATTGCACTATGATTGATTGTTGTTCCATTGCTTGTGCTCTTGCCTTGGGTAGAGCCGGGAGATGAGTACATGAATGAGTAACCTGTTGAGTACCTTACGAGGATCAAGCTTTCGACAACTCGGAGAACTTTGCAGGCAAGATTACCATACCCTCGAAATCACTTCTATCTTTGCTTTGCTAGTTGTTCGTTCTATCTCTATGTCGCGCAACCTACCACTTGCTATATCATGCCTCCCATATTGCCATGTCCAGCCTCTAACCCACCTTTCCTAGCAAACCGTTGTTTGGCTATCTTACCTCTTTTGCTCAGCCCCTCTTATAGCGTTGCTAGTTGCAGGTGAAGTTGAAGTTTGTTCCATGTTGGAACATGGATATTGTTCGGATATCATTATTATCTCTTATTTACTTTAATGCATCTATATACTTGGTAAAGGGTGGAAGGCTCGGCCTTATGCCTGGTATTTTGTTCCACTCTTGCCGCCCTAGTTTCCGTCATACCGGTGTTATGTTCCTTGATTTTGCGTTCGTTATGTGGTTTGGTGTTATGGGAACCCCTTGACAGTTTGCCTTGAATAAAACTCCTCCAGCAAGGCCCAACCTTGGTTTTACATTTGCCTACCTAAGCCTTTTCCCTTGGGTACTGCAGACTCAAGGGTCATCCTTATTTTAACCCCCCCGGGCTAGTGGTCATCTGAGTGTTGGTCCGAACCGAGTAGACTGCGGGGCCACCTCGGGGAAACCGGAGGGTTGGTTTTACTCATAGGATGTCTCATCCGGTGTTGCCCTAAGAACGAGATACGTGCGACTCCTATCGGGATTTGTCAGCACATCAGGCGGCTTTGGTTGTCTTGTTTTACCATTGTCGAAATGTCTTGTAACCGGGATTCTGAGACTAATCGGGTCTTCCCGGGAGAAGGAATATCCTTCGTTGACCGTGAGAGCTTGTGATGGGCTAAGTTGGGACACCCCTGCAGGGTATAAACTTTCGAGAGCCGTGCCCGCGGTTATGTGGCAGATGGGAATTTGTTAATATCCGGTTGTAGAGAACTTGACACTTGACTTAATTAAAATGAATCAACCGCGTGTGTAGCCATGATGGTCTCTTTTTAGTGGAGTCCGGGAAGTGAACACGGTTTGGGTTATGTTTGTACGTAAGTAGTTTCAGGATCACTTCTAGCTTCACGACAATTGCATAGCTTCTCATCTTACTCTTGTATTCGTATGTCAGCCACCACATTTTCTTAGCGCTTGGTGCAACTCCACCTCATTACCTTATCCTTCCCATAAGCTTAAATAGTCTTGATCTCGCGGGTTTTGAGATTGTTGAGTCCTCGTGACTCGCAAATACTACCAAAACAGTTGCAAGTGCCGATGATGCCAGTGCAGGTGATGCTACCGAACTCAAGTGGGAGTCCGTCGAGGAACTTGGTCGTTACTATGTTTCGTTTCTGATGATCAGTAGTGGAGCCCAGTTGGGAGGATCGGGGATCTAGCAGTTGGGTTATCTTCTTTTTCTTTTGGTTTTCCGTAGTCGGACGAGTGTTACTCTGATGATGTATAAACTTATTTGAATATTGTGTGATGTGGCGAGTGTAAGCCAACTCTGTTTATCCCTTTCTTGTTCATTACATGGGATGTTGTGAAGATGACCCTTCTTGCGACAAAACCACTATGCGGTTATGCCTCTAAGTTGTGCCTCAACACGTGGTTGCTATAGCCGCATCGTGGGCATTACACTGGATTAGGGGGTCCCCGGGCGCCCGGGCTATGTGACGTGGGCCGGACTGGTGGGCCATGAAGATACAAGATACAAGGCTTCCCCCCGTGTCTGGATTGGACTCTCCTTGGTGTGGAAGGCAAGCTTGGCGTTCGGATATGAAGATTCCTTTCTCTGTAAACCGACTTTGTACAAACCCTAGCCCCCTCCGGTATCTATATAAACCGGAGGGTTTAGTCCATAGAGGTAGTCATAATCATACAGGCTAGACATCTAGGGTTTAGCCATTATGATCTCGTGGTAGATCAACTCTTGTAACCCCTATACTCATCAAAGTCAATCAAGAAGGATGTAGGCGTTTACCTCCATCAAGAGGGCCCGATCCTGGGTAAACATTGTGTCCCCTGCGTGCTGTTACCTTCGATCCTTAGACGCACAGTTCGGGACCCCCTACCTGAGATCTGCCGGTTTTGACACCGATAGGGGGTACAAGGGTCGTTATGCCCGTAGTGCATGCAGGCACAGTCCAATGTGTCCGGGCACCCGGGGGTCATTGGGATATGAGGAGGCCGGGCAGCCGAGGGTGAAGTCCGAGCACCCGAGGTAGCGCCAGGTGAGGGGCCGGGCACCCGAGGTATAGGGGTGCGGGCACCCGGAGTTGAAAGCCCGGGTACCCGGGGTGGTCAGGGGCCATGCTCGGTTGGTGCCGGGGGTCTGGGCACCCAGGGCGTAGGAGGCTAGGCACCCGAGGTGGTTCGAGGCCTCCGGTGCTTCGCGTCTTGGGGTCCTTCTTCCTCCTCCTTCTCCCTTATTGGATGGTGTAGATGTTCTCTTGCGCTTGAACTCCTCCTCGTCGTTGATGAAGCTCCGGTAATACCTATACATGTAGATGAGAGGAATGTCAAGTAGTATACCATCCTCGAAGGGGTCAAGTGAACACATGTAAAAGAGATTATTAACCTTTATGTATGTGAAGTAGATGTCGCACGTGTCACTTGCCGAACGGACTCTTGACATGGTGATGTTCGTAGGATGCTCCACATCATCCCCTCCCCCTTGGGAAAGATCAGACCTCAGATCGAAAACCAAATCACCATGGGAAAGAGATGGTCTCGCCATGTAGAAGTGAACGTTCACCAAGTACTCATTATCTTCAAGCTCGAAATGGGAACTCTCCAATGTCGCACCGTCCAGTGATTCCTTCAAAAGGATCACGAACAACAAACACTTGGAAAAACAAATGTGGTTAGAATTAGTGCAAAACCAATCACTTAAGTGGTGATTCACCGAACAAGTGCCGTCGTCATGCATAGCATATGACAAGTCTAGTGGATTGTCAAACATGATGTGACCAAGAGAATTATCACAAGAAATCCTATGTAACATGGCATCACCACTAATAGGCTCCACATGGAAATCATCAAACTCATCATAAATGGACAAATCATCGCATGGGGAAATCATACTAGCATGAAGGATGATAATAGGTGGATCAACATCATGCAAGCAATCAATGCCAAGAATGTCCACTAGTGGGACCAGAGCGTCACTATCACCTATGTTACCTTTGTCATTCCACTCATGTGGTGTAAGTGAGGTGTCAAAGACCAAATCATGGTCAACATCATCGTTGTGATGGAACCATGGCGGGTGCATCATAGTCCACCATGGACATCGTCTTGTCCAAAGGAAGGACGTAGTCATCGAGGATCGGCACGTCATCATATATGGGACCTAGCTCCAAATGAGAAGACACAATATAGGTAGAGGTTATGTTGTTAGAAATCAAAATGGACTCGCATGCCCTATCAAGTACTCCCTTCATTCCAAAATAGATGACCCAACTTTGTACTAACTTTGTATTAAAATTAGTATGAACTTGGGTCATCTATTTTGTAACGGAGGGAGTACCTCACTCTCTCTATGTGGTGGTGGCTCACTGACTCCCTCAAGGTAGGTGCACTCAATGTCACATATGGTGGAGTCACTCAAATCACTCAAGTGGTGGTGGTGGTGGCTCTCCTCACATGGGAATTGGGGAACCTCGTCATATATGGGGCTAGTGGTGAAGTCACTCACTCTCAATATGGTGACATATCTCTCCATGCTCAACTCCTATCGCCGCCTTGGTTGAAGGGATAGTCCCATGCTCAACCTCCTCATCCATAACGCCTCCAAAGATGAATGCCATAGGAAGTGGAAAATCATCACTCTCCTTCAAGACCAAAGAGAAGTCTCATGAGGGGTCTCGTAGCTTGACTCGGAGTATGAGTCCCATTGGGGTGACGTCTTCATCTTGTTGAAGAGGTTCGTGCTCGCCTCCATGGTCGAAGGGGATGGCCCTTGCTCGACCGTCTTGTCGCCATCTTGTATGAGGCGCATATGATGTTGTACATCTATAGGATCGAAAGTAGGTCTAGAGGGGGGGGTGATTAGACTACTTGACCAAATAAAAATCTAGCCTTTTCCCAATTTTAAGTCTTAGTATATTTTAGCAACTTTGCACAAGTCAAGCAATCAACCTACACATGCAATTATAAGAGTGTAGCAGCGGAAAGTAAAACATTGCATATGAAGGTAAAGGGAAGGGTTTGGAGAGGGAAAACGCAATGTAGACGCGGAGATTTTTGGCGTGGTTCTGATAGGTGATGCTATCGTATGTCCACATTGGTGGAGACTTCAACCCACGAAGGCTAACAGTTGCGCGAGTCCATGGAGGGCTCCACTCACGAAGGGTCCATGAAGAAGCAATCTTGTCTATCCCACCATGGCCATCGCCCATGAAGGACTTTCCTCACTTGGGTAGATCTTCATGAAGTAGGCGATCTCCTTGCCCTTACAAACTCCTTGGTTCAACTCCACAATCTTGATGGAGGCTCCCGAGTGACACCTAACCAATCTAGGAGACACCACTCTCCAAAAGGTAATAGATAGTGTGTTGATGATGAACTCATTGCTCTTGTGATTAAAATGATAGTCTCCCCAACACTCAACTCTCTCATAGATTTGGCTATGGTGGAAAGATGATTTGAGTGGAAAGCAACTTAGGGAAGGCTAGAGATCAAGATTCTTGTGGTTGGATTAGAATTTCTTGGTATCAACACCTGAGTAGGTGGTTCTCTCTCAGAAAATGAGTAGTGGAAGTGTAGGCACATTCTGATGGCTCTCTCTTGAATAGAGAAGGGGTGGAGGGGTATATATAGTCGCCACACAAAATCTAACCATTACACACATTTGACCCAACTCGGTCAGACCGAATAGGTGAACTTGGTGAGCCCGATTCAGTTCAAAATGTGAACATAAGGATTTTTGGTGCGACCGACATGATCAACTCGGTAGGACCGATGCGCTAGGGTTAGGGCAAAACCTCATGTTGGTGTAACCGATTGCATTAACTCGGTGCGACCGATTTCAGTAATGGGAAAACAGAGTCAGGCAAACTCGGTGGGACCGATCGCTCATTTCGGTAGGACCAAAATGTTACAAAAAGGAAACAGAGATTTTGCATTGCGAACTCGATGGGACCAATCACTGATTTCCGTGAGACTGAAAAGTTACAAAGGGAAACAGAGAGTTTGCAATCCCATCTCGGTGAGACCGAAATCCCTATTTGTGAGACCAAATTGATTAGGGTTTCTGGCTATGGCTATGTCAAAGGAACTTGGTTGCGCTAGATAGATCAAATCGGTGGGGCCAGGTTTGACTTTAGGTTTAGGACATATTGGGATTTGAGAAAGTGGTTGAGGGCTTTGGAGCATATCACTAAGCATTTTGAGTAAGTAGATCGTTAAGCAACACATCATCCCTTTTTAATAGTATTGGCTTTTCCTATGGACTCAATGTGATCTTGGATCACAAAAATAGAGATGTAGAGTCTTGAGCTTTTGCCAATATTTGTCCTTAGCATTTTGAGGGGTCCACATCTCTAGTCCATGCCATGCCAATCATTGACCTTTCTGGAATATTCGACTTGAATGGATATTAGTTCAATGAGCTATATGTTGTTATGAATTACCAAAACCACCCAAGGATTAGTTGCACTTTCAATCCCCCCTTTTTGGTAATTGATGACAACATATAGATCAAAGCTTCAATGAATGATAATATGAATGAAATACATTGTCGCTTTGAGAAGTATGTGATAAGAAAGAGCTCCCCCTAAATTTGTGCATTGTTTAAAATTTGCTTTTGAATTCAAATGCATAGTCGATTAGGATCAGGGGTTACTCTTCCATATCACATACATCTTGGTGGAGCACTAAAAATGATAGAATATAAATAACATGCACTCATCACTAGGGCAAACATGATTGATCATACACAAGTATTAAGATAACATCATAACATCATTCAAGCACACATTAAAGCATACTATGATCAAACACATGACCATAAGAGTATCTCTCACACAAGCACAAATATTGTGGCAAGCAAACGATCAAAAGATAAATAGAAAAAGAGGCAAACAAAAAGCAAAACTCTCTCTTTCTCTCTCTCCCAGCCTACGATCTATACACTTTCTCCCCCTTTGGCAACAAGTTACCAAAAAGCTTGAAAATGCATAGTGCTATGCAACACATCTAAGCACGATCTCCATGAAATCCGGTGTGCGAAGATGGCGTGGAGAGGACAACATCTGCAAAAGCTTCCGAGGATGTCTGAGGCACTGGAGGAGTTGCAACTGGAGGGGCAACTGGGGAAGTTGCCGCAGGTGCTTAAGTGGTAGCTCTTGTGTCAATGACTGGCACAGCTACAAACCTATGTGCTCTAGACCCTCTCTGAAATGCCTCTGTGGTTGGCCTGTCACTCCTGTGCTCAAGGTCTTCCTGAATCTTCTCAACTGAGATTTGAATCTCTGTGACCTTGACATCTAGATCATGTAGATTTGTCTCAAAGAACCTCTCAAGGCTCTCTTGATTTTGAGTCAGGGTGGCTAGTCCTTTCTCTATTCTCACTATGGCTCAAGCAGATAGCTGAGCTGGTCCTGCTTGGTATTGAGATTTATAGCTGAGACATCTGGCATCCTGGAAGTCTTTGCTGCCTTTGCTTTCTCTCGCTTCTCCTAAGCCTCTACAGAAGTAGGATGTGAAGCATCCATGACAACAACATTTTCCTCTAAGTCTGGCCTTAGGGGAAGGTGATCTCTGTGTAGTAGATATGTGCATGTTCCCATCTTGGAGTTGATGATCATCTGAATGTGGGGGGCATATCCACATGACCTCTTCTGATCTGCAGCAGTCCTCTTGATAGTTTCAACAATCAAGGTCATCACCTTAAACTTCTCTGGCCCATCAAACATATGTACCGAGTTGATTGAGTGACCTCTTATCATCCTGTCATCTCCTGATTTGGGTAACAGAGTATGCCTCAATATAGTGTTGATAGTGGGCAGCCCTGACAATCGATAGTAGAAGGAGAAAAACTTGTGATTCACCAAGGCATCATCACGTATTTCCTTGTATATATGTGCCATGGAGTTGTGGTCTTTCCTGGGCTTGGCATAGACATTTTTGTCATCTTTACCTTCTGCACAGGCATTGATCAGCTTGGCCCACTCAGCACTGGAGGATTGGTACCTTGTACCTTCAGTTATCTAGACTATCTTGCCATCTGGTAAAAATGTGAAGTTGAATAAAATTGCATCACCATCTCATCATTCAATTTAGTCATCTTCTGACCAACAAATGTGTCAACTCCATTCATTCCGAAGCTCTCATGAACTCCAGGGAAGTAATCTTTATTGTCAACAATGAATTTCCAGTCTCATAGAAGTCTTCCCATCTCATGTCACTGACTATGGGCTTCTTATCCAAGAGAACTGTCTCATAGAAGTCTTGCTGCTCCTTGGTGTGAAATCTGTAATCCACAGCAGTCCTGCTCCTCACAGCATATGGGTATGTCTGTCTCCATAGTTTGAGACCTGCATCCTTTCTCACTTTCATGTTCTCTGCAATTGGATGTTGTCACCATGATCTGGATTTTTTGGTTTGAGCTTCCCGAGCACTTGCTGCTCCTCATCCTCTTGAACTTCAGGCACAGGGGCCTTGTTCTTCTCAGCAGCTGGGATGTTTCTTGTGGATCTCTTAGGTGTTGTAGGCTTTGAAGCTTGAGCTGATGACTTGGGAGCTATCTTGGGCTTAGATGGTGCAGTCCCAGACTTGATGGAATCTCCCATAAGCTTCTGAGAATTTGGTGGAGGTGCAAAAGCTTCTTCTTCCTCTTCCTCATCATCCTCATTAGATTCCTTCATCATGGAAGGCTTTCCAATCAATCTAGCCATGGTCTTCTTGACCCTTTCCTTCCTTTTCTTGCCCCCAACAGCCTCTTCTTCTGTTGATTTCAAAGTTTCAAGAGTGGAGGCTCTCGCTTTGGACATGGGCTTCCTCTGAGTAGGAGCCTTCTTCTTCATTCCAGGCTTGATGCCACCAGCAACAACTTGCTCTTTCTTGATCACTTTCTTATTTGAAGTGACCTCCTCATCAACCGCAAAGTCTTCATCTTCAGATACAGAGTTTCTCTTCTTCCTCTGCCTAGTTGCAGCCTTAGGTAGGTTGCTTGGGGTGCTTCTGCTACCCCCATCATAGCTGCTATTTGAGGGACTAGTGCCCTCACTGAGATTCTGTTGCTCCTCTGACCTGTTCTGGATGACACTGTTGTCTGACATGGCTGACACCGACCTTATGAATAGATAGGTATAGGTAGAGTAGATGAGCATCACATAGTACAACTATTTTGGTAACTAGATTAACTCAAAAAATTAATTTTAGTTTTCTGCAGATAGGATTTCGGAGCTACCGATATGACTAAGTCGGTGGCACCGAAGCAACTTTAGAGTCTAAACATGTGAAATTGATCAGACCGAGACACAGTTCATTGACTTCGAGATGCTAGGGTTTCACAGAGAAAGTGAACTCGGTCACACCGATTTGTACACTTCGGTCAGACCGAGTAGTACCACTACAAAAAATACACTTCCATGATGGTATGTGTTTGTCACAGTAGGTCACATTTTCTGTCATGCATGTACATCGATGACAAACTTATGACAAAATCAAGATAGTCATACCTGTGCTGTCGTAGAAGTGTTCCATGACATTACCAAAATTATCATCACGGAAGTGTCCACTTCCGATAAATCGCGCGTCACATAAGTGCTTTCGTCAAGGGTGACCGACACGTGGCATCCATCGTAACGGAACACCGTTAAGCTATCGGGTCCGATTTTGAATCTGATAACCCGTTAACATCCCCAACCAATGGGGATTTTCCACGTGTAAGATCATCATTGGCTGGAAGGAACACGTGTCGGCTCGCCGTTGGGACAGATGTCATCCACTCATTGGACCCAAAGCGCCTATGATACGTCGACACGTGGCACGACCCAACAGAGGCCCATTCCTGTGAAAAGGCCGGCCCGTTTGACTTGGTCAAAAGGTGGCGGGACGGCCCAAGGCAAGCCTGCTAATGGCCTTTTTGCATATAGCCTATTTACAGCCCGCTAACCAAGGGCCCGTTTACGTCCTATCTGAATTATGCCCAGTAGCATCATCTGGGCCGTCCAATATAATTCCAGCCCATTTTAACTTCCGGCCCTTGTATGTCCCATGACATCTTTCGGCCCATATGAGGCCCTTAGTAACCCTCAGCCCATTAACGGCCCGTTGTAAAACTGGCCCGTAATTAATAGTGTATCACTTTATACCCATTAACGGCCCATTATTCCGTTGGGCCGTTTCCAGCACATGTTATCTTTCGGCCTTCTCAGGGCCCATTTATTCTTGGGCTCATTTCCAGCATTCGCTTACTTTCGGCCCGTTACTGTCTTTTTCTGCTTGTGGGCCAAATTAAGCCCGTGGTTACAGTCGACCCGTTTGTGGCCCATTAATACGTTGGGCCGTTTTCATAGTGTCATCAAATACGGCCAATTAACGATGGCCTGTTATGGTCGGCTCATGAATGGACGATTTCAACTCTAGCCCATTTACGGCCATAATGTTGTCTGTTATTGGCCCATGTTTGGCCAACCGATCATACGGCCCATAGAAGGCCCATTGATGATAGGGCCCGTAGAAGGCCCATTGTGTCTACGACCCATATAAGGCCCATTGTGTCTATGGTCCGTATAAGGCCCATTGTTTCTACACCCCAAAGAAGGCCCATTGTTTCTATTGCCGTTAGAAGGCCCATTGTTCCAGAACTGAAACCACTTCAGAAGAGCTCAAGAAACAATATCCTGGGTACCCATAATGCTGGCAAGATGCTTAGCAAGCTTATTAACTTACTCTTGTTTGGCGCTTAAATCCTCCAGCACTTGTTGTTGAACCAGAAAGTATGCATTTGAATTCTGCAGGGACTTCCTCAGTCCTTCGGCTTCCTGTCGCATAACAGCTGATCGATGTCTTTCAACTTGAAGTTGAGACTCAAGAAGCCAAACTGATTCAGGCAGCGAGTTCGAAGAGCTGGTGCCAGCAGTAGTAGCCAGTAACTCGAACACTACATCAAGACAGGACTTTGGGGTTGTCTCAATGTCTTTAATATAGTTTTATCAGCTTTGTTAGAGACCAACAGGGATGTCTCACTATCTTGAACCTTATCTGCATTACTTCCTGTACCATTGCATAACATGGTACTCTTCTCCAATATTTTATCCGCATTATAAAAGAGAAACGAACAAACACATCACATGTTTACAATGTAGTATATGAAACTCATTTTGGTAAACCAGTTCAGTAGTAAGGTGGACAGGATAACAACATGAAACAAACACATTTCTATGTAGTATGGTCACTGTATGGTCTATATCATTCTAGTTTATGTTGCCAAATCGAGATAGATACAGTTCGAATCATATCTATTTAAGACATAGCAGCTTAGACAGAATATAAGTGTGGGAAACTACACAGCAATAACAACACTTGTAAGGTGCATGGCATGAGAATATAACTGTTTATTCAATTGAAACTGAAATCAACATAGAGCAAGTTACAACAGCAAACATGTTAAAGAAACAGGTTTAAAACATACCTGTTGCCCCATTGGAGTTTCAATTGCATCATTCAAATTTGAAATTAGTTGGTACGAGTAAATACAGTGATGCAAGAGCAAAGTAGTATGAACCATAGCTACGGATCCTGACCTGAGAACAATTCTCATTCTACTTTGAGCGTTGACTTGGGGTTCAGAGTGGTGGTCCTCGTGCTTTGGGCACTGCAGTTGCCTTACTAACTGCTCGTGTGTGGGTGCTCTGTGCTGGAGATGGTGTTGTGTCAACGAGGACTGGTTACTATCTACTGGGGTTGGGGTTAGAAGGGGTGTAGCTAGTTCTCTATCCAACTGGGTAGAGGTACAATCTACGTGAGTCTGGGTTATGTGTGGTGGGGGTGGTTCTTGGGCAAGTACAACCGTGGTTGTATCTCCATCGACAGGTAGCACGATCTTTTCTGAAGATCGTGTTCTTACTCCCACAGATAGTGCCATCATCCCTCCAATTTAAATGTCTGATAAACCAGAAAAGTAATTGAATGTACATACATTGTAAGATAGACAGGTGAGGGAGTCCTGGACTAAGGGGTCCTCGAACGTCCGGCCTGTCATCCATGGGTCGGGCTGATGGGCTATGAAGACTTGAAGACCGAAGACTGCACTGTGTCCGGATTGGACTCTACTTGGCGTGGAAGGCAAGCTTGGCGATCGAAGATTCCTTCTTATGTAACCGACTCCATGTAAAACCTAGATCCCCTCGGTGTCTATATAAACCGAAGGGGATAGTCCGAAAAGGAGGAGGCATATACTCATTACCATATTCATAGGCTAGACTTCTAGGGTTTAGCCATTACGATCTCGTGGTAGATCAACTCTTGTAACACTCATATTCATCAAGATCAATCAAGCAGGAAGTAGGGTATTACCTCCATAGAGAGGGATCGAACCTGGGTAAACATCGTGTCCCCTGTCTCCTATTACCATCGATCCTAGACGCACAGTTCGGTACCCCCTACCAAGATCCGCCAGTTTTGACACCGACATTGGTGATTTCATAGAGAGTTCCACTGTGTCGTCGACAAGAGGCTCGATGGACCCTTCAACCGTCAATAATGATGCTGTCCAAAGAGGAACCTTCCTCCCTGGACAGATCTTCATATTCGGCGGCTTCGAACTGCGGGCCAACTCGCTTGGCCATCTGGAGCAGACCGACAGCTATGCCCCCGGCCATCAGGTCAGATTCGGAAGCTTGAACTACGTCACCGATATCCGTGGAGACTTGATCTTCAAGAGATTTGAGCATGCGGCGATTGCTCCCCCTCATCCCGTTGAACGTGACTTAAATCTGTCATTGGATCACACCAGGAGATGGTTCCTACGGCTGTAACGACCTTAGAGCCAAAGCAGATCGAGCCATCCGAGGCCTCAGAGTCCGTGGAGTTGGAGCCGCACATGGACTCAACGCCCTGCAACATTCGCTTCAACGGAACTTCAGACTCGTCTCCGGCTATAAGTTCCAAACTGCGTACACCCGCAGACACCGAGCTTGATCGGTTGTCGATCTTCGAATTCGGCGCCGCTGATGTGTTCCAACACTCGCCTTTGGGCGACGTGCTAAAATCTTTAAAGAATTTGTCCTTGGAAAAGGACTCACAGCCGAACTATGTC
The DNA here is from genome assembly GCF_003073215.2 of Triticum urartu. Classification (NCBI taxonomy): domain Eukaryota; kingdom Viridiplantae; phylum Streptophyta; class Magnoliopsida; order Poales; family Poaceae; genus Triticum; species Triticum urartu. The sequence continues at coordinate 338,763,089 of NC_053024.1, read as the reverse complement.
CGGTTCGAGCTAAAGACAGATGATGAGGAATTTCGCTTCCCGTCCGCCACCCACTTCATAGCCACCGTCGATGACCTAACTGACATGCTTGACTATGCCTCCGAAGACATTGACAGTATGGACGACGATGCCGACAAGGAGCAATGCCAAGACCCTCCATTCACTGGATGTTGGACGGCCACCTCTTCATATGACGTGTGCACGGTTGATTCACCTAAAGGATCCGGCGATGACAAAGAGGAGCCGGATACGAACAAAACCTCCAAGACATAGTCCAAGCGCTGGCGGACCAAACGGCATCCCAAGCCCCGGCTCCCAAAGGATGGCAACACAGGCACCAGAGAAAATAGTACTCCAGACGAGACCGAAAACAGTGAAGACCGGCGCCGGGGCTACATCCGAACAGGAACACGATAGCAGGCAAGATAACCCCGACGAACAGGACATAGAATATGACCCAGAGGATGACAATTACTGTCCGCCCTCCGAGGAGGAGACAAGCCTTGGCAACAAAGACTTCATCATGCCTGAGGATCCTCTCGGGAAGGAGCGCTTTAAGCATCAGCTCATAGCACTGCAAGGAGCCTAAAAAAGAAACAACAACAGCTTCAAGCTGAACAAGACCTGCTCATCGACAGATGGACTGATGTCCTAAGAGACGAGGAATACGGCCTCAACCGCCCGGCCAAGAGCTACCCGAAACATAGATTGCTACCTCAATTCAATGAGGAAGCGCTGGAGCATATATCTCCCTTGCGCAATGGGGATCGACCACCACGTGGTCGGGACAGGACGGCAGAACGGCCACCCCACGGTCGAGATAAAGCGGCAACTCAGGCCGAACAGTAGACCGCCCCACCACCCTGTCAAAATAGGAACGGAAGAGTCCGGAGTCATACGTACGATATTTCACAGACCCTGGATAGTAGAGCAGGACACACAAGATCGATCTACGGATCATGAGGGCGTGCCTCGAGGCGCGACGACAACTACTTACTTGGACGTGACAAACCTAACCACGCTCGAGCCGAATACCGCAGACGGAATACTTCAGAGCTCCACCACGATGCGGCCCGATACAGAGGCGTCGCACACCCGCTCTGCTTCATAGATGAAGTACTCGACCATGATTTACCTGAGGGGTTCAAGCCCGTCAATATCGAATCATACGACGGCAGAACCGATCCTGCAGTATGGATCGAGGATTTTATTCTCCACATCCACATGGCCCAAGGAAACGAACTCCGCACCATCAAATACCTTCCATTAAAACTCAAAGGACCAGCTCGGCACTGGTTAAATAGCCTGCCTGAGAACTCCGACGGCAGCTGGGAGGACTTGGAAGAAGCTTTCCTCGACAACTTCCAAGGAACGTATGTCCGGCCACCAGACGCCGATGAGCTAAGTCATATAGTTCAACAACCTGGAGAATCAGCCAGAAAATTCTGGACTAGGTTCCTAACCAAAAAGAACCAAATAGTCGACTGTCCAGACACTGAAGCCCTAGCGGCCTTTAAGCACAGTATCCGGGACGAATGGCTTGCCCGCCACCTCGGCCAGGAAAAGCCGAGATCCATGGCAGCCCTCATAGCACTTATGACCCGCTTTTGCGCAAGAGAAGATAGTTGGGTGGCTCATAGTACAAATACAGCCAACGAAACAGGCCCCTCTGAGGCCAAAAACAGCACTGGCAAGCTTCGGCGCAACAGAAACAAACATCGAAGCAATGGCAATAACGCCGATGACACTACAGTTCACGCTAGATTCAGTGGCTCCATGTCCGGCCAGCGAAAGAAGCCCTATAAAAGGAATAGTGGAGGACCATCCAGCCTGGACCGCATACTCGATCATCCTTGACAGATTTATGGCACCCCAGACAAGCCGACCAACCATACTAACAGATATGGCTGGGTCTTTAAACAAGCCAGCAAGGTCAACAGCGGAAACAAGGAAGGAGAATCACAGTGCGAGGACGATGACGAGGAGCCCCGGCAGCTGAACACTGGGGAGCAAAATATATTTCCTCCTCAAGTCAAAATGGTTAACATGATATACGCCACACACATCCCCAAAAGGGAGCGCAAACGCGCACTTAGGGACGTCTATGCGTTAGAGCCAGTCGCCCCGAAATTCATTCCGTGGTTATCACTCCCGATCAACTTTGACCGCCAAGACCATCCACCTAGCATCCGCCACGGCAGTTCAGCCGCACTAGTCCTTGACCCAATCATCGATGGATTTAACCTGATGCGAGTCCTAATGGACGGTGGTAGCAGCCTCAACCTGCTCTATCAGGATATAGTACGTAAAATGTGCATCGACCCCTCACGGGTCAAGCCCACGAAGACTACCTTTAAAGGAGTCATACCAGGCTAGAGGCCTGTTGTACGGGCGCAATAACACTGGAAGTACTATTCGGTTGTCAGGACCCGATTCCAAGTCACATCGATCTCGCCGGTAACACCTCATATCACTTTGCGGCCTCACGCACGGTATTCCCACGGGTGTCGCCTTACCATGGCCCGGGACCGTTTGCGCCTTTTGGCTCACGTATATGATAATGTCGCTAGCATCCATATGATAGAGAACCCGGGCCGACATGGCTAGTCATGAACCCAAAGCGGCACTAACCTATGGGGACAGGCATACATGAATCACATCGAGTATGTCGGTCAGCAGCGTGTGAATCCGGGCTGTAGCACTGGGCTAACAGGACTCCGGGAACCCGGGCTGTAGCAGGCTAGGCAGGACTCCGGATGTCACCGAGTGACATTTCCCCGAAGGGACAGACACAAGAACGAAGTGAAACACATGCCGGCCAGTCAAGTGATCTGAGCAGTAGTGCTGGGCTAGCAGGACTCCGGTGAACCGGGCTGTAGCGGACTACTATGGCTCAAGGAAGCACTGGACTACATTTCCCCATAAGAGAGGCTGCCAAGGATAAACAACTAGATTGTCGGATCCCACACATACCAAGCATTTCAATCATACACACAATATGCTCGATATGTGTAAATACAACATGGCATCACAACTTAACTCTACGACTCAAAGTATTTATTCATTAGGCTCCGAGGAGCGAGATATTAAAACATGGGTCTCATGACCCAACAATCGCAGCATACAAATCAAGCACATGCGGAAGCTTAATATGTCTGAGTACAGACATCTACAAATGAAAAAGGCTGAGAAGCCTGACTATCTACCAGATCCTGCCTTGGCACAAGATCGTAGCTGAGGTATCAAGCTAAACGTCGAAGTCCACACGGAACTACTAGTGAGACTGACGTCTCTGCAAAACATAAAATAGGCAAACGTGAGTACAAATGTACCCAGCAAGACTTACATCAGAACTATCTACATATGCATCGGTATCAATAAAGGGGGTGGTGGAGTTTAACTGCAGCAAGCCAGCTTTGACTCAGTGGCTAACCTGAACTACGACTGCAAGTAACTCTTTTGAGGTGGCGCACACGAGTCCACATATTCACCATACCAATACACCACTATGGATCCGCTCCCGTCTCCCTGCGAGAACGCCATCCATAGCACTCACACTTATCTTGCGCATTTTAGAGTATCCACTTTCACTTGTCTATGAACTATGCAAGGGGTCCAAGTTTCCATATCCGAGGAATCCGGCTATTCGAATAGATAATGATAACCCTGCAGGGGTGTACTTCTTCACACACGCTCTCGCCACTTATCGCCCTGTACACGTCATGTACCTCGGCAACCTTCAAGCGGAAGCCGGGCGAGGGAGTCGGCCACGACCTGACTAACCACACAAGTCTCTCGTCCAGGTTTATCGCCTATTCGGGCATCCGCAAGGAGATCCGGCCGGGGTGCCGCTCACGGCCCCAAACGATGTGAGCAGGGTTCCCAAGCCCACCATCCGGGTGCCACTTGGTACACCGTGCCACGGTGCCTAGTCTGTCCCAAGCCCACCTGTACCAGGTGCCACTTGGTAGACTACTAACACTACCTACAAACAGTAGAAACTAGTTGCAACTCCTGGACAGAGATCGAGTTGATTAATAAGCCGAGAGGGGACGAGTTACCAGAACCCAATGTGTGGTAGTAAGTGTTCATGGATCACAAACACAGGACTCACTTCCTGAGGACGGCTGCAATGAGACAACCCACCATGTACTCCTACATGGCCTCTCACCGCTACCTTTACCAAATCGTGTTCACACACTTAGCTCTCAACAGTAGGACATGTTCACCACATTCCAATTCATTCCCGATGAATCAGACCCGACTCAACTCTAAGTAGTAGCAGGCATGACAAAAAGCATGAATGAGTAGGCACATCAGGGCTCAAACAACTCCTACTCATGCTAGTGGGTTTCATCTATTTACTATGGCAATGACCGGTCATGCAGAGGAAAGGGGTTCAACTACCGCAGCATGTAACATTGAATCGTTGTTGTCCTAATGCAGTAAAAGAGAGCAGGAGCGAGAGAGTGGGATTGTATCGGAATGAACAAGGGGGTTTTGCTTGCCTGGCACTTCTGAAGATAACATTGAGTCTTCATCAGTGTCAACGATCACAACATCGGAGTAGCGTCTACCGAGAGGGGACAATTACCGGCAAACAAGGAAGAACACAATCAATGCGATGCAACAATATGATGCATGATTATGACATGGCAATATGCTGTTGATTGAGCTAATGCAACTAGCAACAAGTTAAATGGAGTTGGTTTGAACACTAGGTTCAAATTCAAATTCAAACTATGAATTCAAATAGTGCATTATCATGTTTTGGACTAAACAGTGAGGTTAAGTTGTTCAAACATGCATGAAAATGGTACAGATGGATTCCTTGAATTTTTCTGATAATTTTTCATATATAAATTATTTCATTTGGAGTTACGGTTGAATTTCTATGATTTTTAGAAGTTTTAACTATTTTCTGGAATTTCTAAATCATTTCTGAATAAGAAAAACCAGAAAAGCAATTACTACGTCAGCATGACGTCGGTGTGACGTCGACAAGTCAACAGGGCGCGGTCCAGGTCAAACCTGACCTGTGGGACCCATACGTTAGTGTCTCAGGCTGGTTTAGGGTGGATGACAGGTGGGACCGGTCAACGTTGACTTGACCAAAGTCAAAGCTGACACGTGGGGTCGACACGTATTAGTACTAATCTTAATTGAAAATTAGACTAACCTAATTATGCTCGGGACCCACATGTCAGTGCATAGTGTTAAGCTAAACAGGGTGGTTAGTGGCTAATTAAGCCGGACACGTCAATTTCGCCGGTGTTCGGCCGACGATGACCAAAACCGCGGCGGGAGCTCCCCGGAGTGGCGCTATGGGTGGTGTTGGGCCAAGCCAAGGGCACCAGAGGGTGGCCCTTGCTCACGCGCACCCAGGGAGGCACATGGGAGGGCACGGGGTGGCCGGAGCTCGCCGGGGTGGAGCCCGCGGCGGCTGCCGGAGTTCGGCGTCGACCAAAACAACGCCACAGAGCACTATAGGAGCGGCGGTTGGGTGTTTTGGGATCCTGCAAATGCACTGAGTGCGATGATATGCTCGGCTGCGAGCGGTAGAGCTCGGGAGCGCAGAACTTGCCGACCATGGCGAACGGCGGCGCTCGGCCATGGTGGGAAAGCTAGTTAGGGGACGAAATAGACACGGGGAAGAGAGGGGTTCGGACCAGGAGCTCACGGCAGGTCGACGGGTAGGCTCAGCGGCTCGGGGGAGGTGCTGACGATGGTGAATCGAGGACGGCGGTTGTCGGATGCAGAGGGCGACGGCGAGCTCGAGGATGACGTCATGGGGCTCCCTGCGTCATGTGACTCGGCGATGAGGATGAGGTCGTCACGGCAGACCTCGGGGATAGCTCGGAGAGGCGAGGAGGTGGCTGTGGCTGTGGTGGTTTCGGACGGCGCCAACAGACGCGTTCGGCCCGGGCGGGGAGACAGAGCAGAGGAGAGGAGGGAGAGCAGCGAGTGAGGGAGAGGCCGAGAGGGGTCCAGAGTGGCAACGAGGGAAGGATCGGGGCCCCAGGTGGAAGCAGGAGGTGGAGCTCGGGCGCGGGCGGGTCGACACGCCTCTGCCTACTGGCAGAGGTTGAAGACGGTGGGGAGTTGGGCTGGGCCTCAGCCAAAGTGCCAGGCCAGGTGGCTGTGCCAGGTAAGCTGGCCCAAGTGGTTTCTCTCTCTCTCTCTCTCTCTCTCTTATTTCTATTTTTGTTCTGTTTTCTGTTTTTGCTATTATGTTTTGATTTAGTTCAAGACCAAACCATTTTCAAAATTCATAGAAATAATTGTGTGAACTAAATGGACTTATCCAAATCCACACAACAATTTTCAGAATTATTGAACATATATTTATTATATAATAAATATAGATCCAATTCAAATATTTATTGGATTAAATCAAAGGCCCAAAATAATTGCTTCTGAGATTCTAAAAATATTGGTTTGAATTTTATCCCTTGCCAATATTTCCAGAGATTCACAGGAACATTTTCCTGGACTCAATTGAAGCAATTTTTATCTTGGTCATTTTTAGAAATGTTCTCTGAGGCTTTCACATGTCCCCATTTCAAGTTTCAGATAAAATTAGACATGATGCATGAATGCTCTCTTATGCAACTATTGCAAACAATTGTAGGGTTGTGACAACTCACCCCCACTAAACAAGAATCTCGTCTCGAGATTCAAGAAGTGGAGTAAGAAGACAGAGGGGTCACAAAACTAACACAGGCTTCTCAATCCAACTGCCCTTCTCGGAGATGTTGATTCATTGCTCCAATTGATCTTGACATCCTTGCTTACGAGATCTTCATCCTGCATGACAACGAGAAGAAAAGGAAAATCTAGAAGAATCGATCTTCTTGAAGATCGAGCAACTTAGGATCATCTTGATGATCACAAGATCAACTCATGGAGTGAGACATTAGAACATCTCTTGAGCTGAGACACAAAACAAACATTTGGAATGAGGAAAAGGTAGCAGATGACAAAGGTCCAATTTGGTAGGCAACATCTTCATGTTGGAGTAGGATAGTGCATGGTTTCAAAGTAGCAAGGAGATAATTGCCATGATTCCATAACGGGACACCTTGGGGGAGGTGACTCATGGAACTATTACCTTAAGTGGCAAAAAGAATTACTTTTGATTCAAAGATCATTAAAACTCTTCATACCAGCTTAAGGCAAATTACAATTGATCGTTTGAAATAGTTCGAAGAAGTGGCATACTCGGACTAGAATGGATGATGTGGACTACCTTGTTGAAGACAACGGAAAGGATAATTTGCTTATCATCGGAGGAGGAGGGGACCCATGGTAAGTCCACTTTTGAAGATGATATTGGACAACAATTGCTGAGATGGCAGTCCAAGGAAGATTGGCACAAGGCGGTGCAAGCTGGGAACAGAATGCAATTGTCAGGAATGTTCCAACCATCATATCTACCTGAGATTCAGATCTGGTTGGTGTCAGGACATTCCAGACTCATCATGTCTAGAAGGAAAATGAGAGTTTGCAACACAATTTGACGAGATGACGTTGCGAGATACTCGGGGAATGAACTGTGATAGCAAGCTCCAAAACATGAGCTGGTTCTGCTACAACCCTGTGAACACGCTATCCAAGACGAGCATGACTACGTAGTAGTCTTATAATAACACACTACCGAGTTCAGGTGGGGAACCATCATCAAGGATTTTGAAGTCTTACGCAAGTCCATGGATTAGTTCCCAAGCATAGACTTCTTTTCCTTGAACAAGTTAATCAGTGGCTTGGTGTGCTAGGAACACATATGGAGTGGAGGTAATTAATCTACCAAATCATAGAATACTTCGCACGTATGCATGACTGATTTGGGATGATTCCAAGGGAACAAAACAATCTTTCTCAAACTCACGGCGGCAACTTGCACCAAGTGCACATGAATTCGAGGAAGTCACTTCTTCCATCCAACATATGCTTCATGAATGGGACACGAAGGCATTGCTTACAAGTTTTCAATACTAGGTTGATGTTCAACATGAATCATGGGGGAGGCAAAATGCTGTTGATGGGCTCGACAACAACTCATCGAAATTTCCATATCACTGGACTTCCACCATCATGTGAACACGACGATAGTATTGGTCAGACCAAAAGAGGTAATGGTGTATGCTCGAGGGATCAACCACGGGTAAGACAACATTACGAACATCGTTGGTTCTGATTTGATTTGACGATAGCCCGTACTCAAATCAAAGATTTGGTAAGACAATAGGTCCAACAACTGATCACGAGGACCAGTTGATGAAGATATCATCTGTCTTCAACACACATACAGAAGATATCCCTTAGAGATGAACTAAGTTAAGCACAGCTTTTACCTTCCAACTCTCCAAGTTGTTGTCTAGCTTAACCAACTAGCTCAGGGATATCCAACACAGATTCTTGGAGAAGGGGTGATTTATAAGAAAACCAACTTGATCACGAACTCAACATAGAAGTCAGGTGTCAACCAAGTAATACTTCCGAGAAGATATTCGGAAAATCACGAACCACCGATACGTTACTAAGCTCGAGAACAACCTTGCTTTTCAGGGCAAGATGATATGATCAGCAGAGTGAGGGATTGACGCAATCCTAACTCATTGATCGAAGAGTGCACCAGAAATAAGGACTAGGTAGCACGATCAATCTTAAGATGATGATTTGATAACCAACACGCTAAGAATGAGAATTTCGTCCATTTACTACCAAGCAACATGGTTGCTAGGAGTATTGATTTCACACATCACGGTTCACTTGTCGGTATTCCAGTTATAAAAACACGGAACGGAGGAATGAATAATGATGGCGAGAAGTATCACTCCGTCAAGAATTCATAAGAGGTGGTGCAGGTCTCATGACATTCTTGACATAAAGATGGTAACACTCCAGGTAGAACAGAACAAAAGCTAGATTGGCAATTTGATCTGCGGAATACAACTATTTTCACCCAACCCTAGATATGGATGGGGTACTGGAGTTTGTTTCTCCTAGTCATTCCAAAATAGAATGGCTTGACGGACCACAAGAATAAAAGGCACCGATGAACACAAATGCACACATACTCTTGGCTATCTACTGACAGAGGATGGTCGGGATACAACTGAAGAGGAACAACTCAAGGAACATGTAATTTTCTGAGCTATGGAGGCATAGATTAGTATGTTGAGCAAAGCTCAACATATTTCTTCCGGATAACCCATGCAGAAGAAGAAGGACTGGCAGATTCACAATTATGGATGGAGAACTCCTCAAGAGTACTCTGATTGTGAGCTTTTGGTTCAAAGAACATTTGCCTTAATGGTTCATGGTATTTGGAAGAAGGAAATATCACGGACCTCGAGGACTGTCGCAAGGTTACTAATATCTTAAGGGAACTAGCAAATACTAACAACATGAAGTAGGGTGAATCTCGGGTTCGAAAACCCAGGAGTAGAATACCTACTACTAAATGGCATCACGGGATGCTTTCGAGAATGGTGGCCAGAATCATCACACTGGGGATACAAAACATGGCTAGATCACTAGGTGACTCCCTAAAACACCTAGGGTCATAGTAATAGCTCCAACATATATGTCGAGGCAACAAAGTACCTCAACTCACTGATTAGTGTGGTTAAACTAGCCCGAAGAAACATTGGGAACGGGAAGAAAGGATTTGTAAATGCATCAGACTATTTAGACACCTGGGATGACTCGGACAGCATAACGGTTGTAATTTCTCAAAATGATTTGAGACACCCTGCAAAATAGTGGCATGACCACTCAACATTACAATATCAAGGTTTTGAGGCCAGCTATGAGCATAAGGAGGTAAAAGGAACTGAACTGAGACTTGAATCCAACAATCCTATAAGTCTACGGATTAGTAACACGTCATCCTGATAGATAGATGAGAAGGCCTAGTTCTTAATTCCCGTAGAAAAGAAGAGGATGACTCAGATCAGAGGGCATGAGGTATAAGGAGTAAAAAGAGCCTTACGTTCCCTTCCACAATCAATTCCCTTACATAACTAAAGCATTTCTAGACTCAACTTCGACCGGTCTGGCTTGGTAATCCTATAGGCAGTCAGGCTCTAATACCAAAGCTGTCAGGACCCGATTCCAAGTCACATCGATCTAGCCGGTAACACCTCATATCACTTTGCAGCCTCACGCACGGTATTCCCACGGGTGTCGCCTTACCATGGCCCGGGACTGTTTGCGCCTTTTGGCTCACGTATATGATAATGTCGCTAGCATCCATATGACAGAGAACCCGGGCCGACATGGCTAGTCGTGAACCCAAAGCGGCACTAACCTATGGGGACAGGCATACATGAATCACATCGAGCATGTCGGCCAGCAGCATGTGAATCCGGGCTGTAGCACTAGGCTAACAGGACTCCGGGAACCCGGGCTGTAGCAGGCTAGGCAGGACTCCGGATGTCACCGCGTGACATTTCCCCGAAGGGACAGACACAGGAACGAAGTGAAACACATGCCGGCCAGTCAAGTGATCTGAGCAGTAGTGCTGGGCTAGCAGGACTCCGGTGAACCGGGCTGTAGCGGACTACTATGGCTCAAGGAAGCACTGGACTACATTTCCCCATAGGAGAGGCTGCCAAGGATAAACAACTAGATTGTCGGATCCCACACATAGCAAGCATTTCAATCATACACACAATATGCTCGATATGTGTAAATACAACATGGCATCACAACTTAACTCTACGACTCAAAGTATTTATTCATTAGGCTCCGAGGAGCGAGATATTAAAACATGGGTCTCATGACCCAACAATCACAGCATACAAATCAAGCACATGCGGAAGCTTAATATGTCTGAGTACAGACATCTATAAATGAAAAAGGCTGAGAAGCCTAACTATCTACCAGATCCTGCCGAGGGCACAAGATTGTAGCTGAGGTATCAAGCTAAACGTCGAAGTACACACGGAACTACTAGCGAGACTGACGTCTCTCTGCAAAACATAAAATAGGCAAACGTGAGTACAAATGTACCCAGCAAGACTTACATCAGAACTATCTACATATGCATCGGTATCAATAAAGGGGTGGTGGAGTTTAACTGCAGCAAGCCAGCTTTGACTCAGTGGCTAACCTGAACTACGACTGCAAGTAACTCTTCTGAGGTGGCGCACACGAGTCCACATATTCACCATACCAATACACCACTATGGATCCACTCCCGTCTCCGTGCGAGAACGCCATCCATAGCACTCACACTTATCTTGCGCATTTTAAAGTATCCACTTTCGCTTGTCTATGAACTATGCAAGGGGTCCAAGTTTCCATATCCGAGGAATCTGGCTATTCGAATAGATAATGATAACCCTGCAGGGGTGTACTTCTTCACACACGCTCTCACCACTTATAGCCCTGTACACGTCATGTACCTCGGCAACCTTCAAGCGGAAGCCGGGCGAGGGAGTCGGCCACGACCTGACTAACCAACAAGTCTCTCGTCCAGGTTTATCGCCTATTCGGGTTCCATCCGCAAGGAGATCCGGCCAGGGTGTCGCTCACGGCCCCAAACGATGTGAGAAGGGTTCCCAAGCCCACCATCCGGGTGCCACTTGGTACACCGTGCCACGGTGCCTAGTCTGTCCCAAGCCCACCTATACCAGGTGCCACTTGGTAGACTACTAACACTACCTACAAATAGCAGAAACTAGTTGCAACTCCTGGACAGAGATCGAGTTGATTAATAAGCCGAGAGGGGCCGAGTTACCGGAACCCAATGTGTGGTAGTAACTGTTCATGGATCACAAACACAGGACTCAGTTCCTGAGGACGGCTGCAATGAGACAACCCACCATGTACTCCTACATGGCCTCTCACCGCTACCTTTACCAAATCGTGTTCACACACTTAGCTCTCAACAGTAGGACATGTTCACCACATTCCAATTCATTCCCGATGAATCAGACCCGACTCAACTCTAAGTAGTAGCAGGCATGACAAAAAGCATGAATGAGTAGGCACATTAGGGCTCAAACAACTCCTACTCATGCTAGTGGGTTTCATCTATTTACTGTGGCAATGACAGGTCATGCAGAGGAAAGGGGTTCAACTACCGCATCATGTAACATTGAATCGTTGTTGTCCTAATGCAGTAAAAGAGAGCAGGAGCGAGAGAGTGGGATTGTATCGGAATGAACAAGGGGGTTTTGCTTGCCTGGCACTTCTGAAGATAACAATGAGTCTTCATCAGTGTCAACGATCACAGCATCGGAGCAGCGTCTACCGAGAGGGCACAATTACCGGCAAACAAGGAAGAACACAATCAATGCGATGCAACAATATGATGCATGATCATGACATGGCAATATGCTTATGATTGAGCTAATGCAACTAGCAACAAGTTAAATGGAGTTGGTTTGAACACTAGGTTCAAATTCAAATTCAAACTATGAATTCAAATAGTGCATTATCATGTTTTGGACTAAACAGTGAGGTTAAGTTGTTCAAACATGCATGAAAATGGTACAGATGGATTCCTTGAATTTTTCTGATAGTTTTTCATATATAAATTATTTCATTTGGAGTTACGGTTGAATTTCTATGATTTTTAGAAGTTTTAACTCTTTTCTGGAATTTCTAAATCATTTCTGAATAAGAAAAACTAGAAAAGCAATTACTACGTCAGCATGACGTCGGTGTGACGTCGACAAGTCAACAGGGCGCGGTCCAGGTCAAACCTGACCTGTGGGACCCATATGTCTGTGTCTTAGGCTGGTTTGGGGTGGATGACAGGGGGGACCGGTCAACGTTGACTTGACCAAAGTCAAAGCTGACATGTGGGGTCCACACGTATTAGTACTAATCTTAACAGAAAAATATACTAACCTAATTATGCTCGGGACCCACATATCAGTGTCTAGTGTTAAGCTAAACAGGGTGGTTAGTGGCTAATTAAGCCAGACACGTCAATTTCGCCGGAGTTCGGCCGGCGACGACCAAAACCGCGGCGGGAGCTCGCCGGAGTGGCGCTATGGGTGGTGTTGGGCCAAGCCAAGGGCACCAGAGGGTTGCCCTTGCTCACGCGCACCCAGGGAGGCACATGGGAGGGCGCGGGGTGGCCGGAGCTCGCCGGGGTGGAGCCCGCGGCGGCTGCCGGAGTTCGGCATCGACCAAAACAACGCCACAGAGCACTGTAGGATCGGCGGTTGGGTGTTTTGGGATCCTGCAAATGCACTGAGTGCGATGATATGCTCGGCTGCGAGCGGTAGAGCTCGGGAGCGCAGAACTTGCCAGCCATGGCGGACAGCGGTGCTCAGCCATGGTGGGAAAGCTAGTTAGGGGACGAAATAGACACGAGGAAGAGAGGGGTTCGGACCAGGAGCTCACGGCAGGTCGACGGGTAGGCTCAGCGGCTCGGGGGAGGTGCTGACGACGGTGAATCGAGGACGGCGGCTGTCGGATGCAGAGGGCGATGGCGAGCTCGAGGACGACGTCATGGGCCTCCCTGCGTCATGTGACTCGGCGATGAGGAAGAGGGCGTCACGGCAGACCTCGGGGATAGCTCGGAGAGGCGAGGAGGTGGCTGTGGCTATGGTGGTTTCGGACGGCGGCAATAGACGCATTCGGTCCGGGCGGGGAGAGGGAGCAGAGGAGAGGAGGGAGAGCAGCCAGTGAGGGAGAGGCCGAGAGGGGTCCAGAGCGGCAACGAGGGAAGGATCGGGGCCCCAGGTGGAAGCAGGAGGTGGAGCTCGGGCGCGGGCGCGTCGACATGCCTCTGCCTACTGGCAGAGGATGAAGACGGTGGGGAGTTGGGCTGGGTCTCAGCCAAAGTGCCGAGCCAGGTGGCAGTGCCAGGTAAGCTGGCCCAAGTGGCCTCTCTCTCTCTCTCTTATTTCTATTTTTGTTCTGTTTTCTGTTTTTGCTATTATGTTTTGATTTAGTTCAAGACCAAACCATTTTCAAAATTCATAGAAATAATTGTGTGAACTAAATGGACTTATCCAAATCCACACAACAATTTTCAGAATTATTTAACATATATTTATTATATAATAAATATAGATCCAATTCAAATATTTATTGGATTAAATCAAAGGCCCAAAATAATTGCTTCTGAGATTCTAAAAATATTGGTTTGAATTTTATCCCTTGCCAATATTTCCAGAGATTCACAGGAACATTTTCTTGGACTTAATTGAAGCAATTTTTATCTTGGTCATTTTTAGAAATGTTCTCTGAGGCTTCCACATGTCCCCATTTCAAGTTTCAGATAAAATTAGACATGATGCATGAATGCTCTCTTATGCAACTATTGCAAACAATTCTAGGTTTGTGACATCGGTTCCCCCGATAACTTCCGAAGCGAAGAACTAATCTTCGATATCGTCCCATTTCACAGCGGCTATCACGCCATGTTCGGCTGGACCGCATTTGCTAGATTCAATGCGGTGCCACATTACGCTTATCTCAGGCTCAAAATGCCCGGCCCACATGGCATCATTACAGTAAAAGGAAACACAGAACGCTCCCTCCGTACAGAGGAACATACTGGTGCCCTAGAAGCAGAAGTACAGAATGGCCTTCTCAAGCAGCATTATTATCTGGCTGCCGAGCCCCTGGACATCATCAAGAGGGTTCGGACCACACTGCAGCAGGACAGCTCGGCTCGTCAGGAGCTGAATTAGCAATTTGGCCTCTGTCCCAGCCCCGAGGAGGCAATGGCACTAATACTGCGCGTATATAAATTACGCACTCAAAACCCCATGGGAATTGACGGAGGCATAACTTCTTCATGATCCACTGTACGGCTCGACCGACCCCGGGATTCACACACTTTTACTTTTTATTTTCTGTTGGTTTTTTCTTCTCTTTTGAAGGTCTACGCGGACAACCCGCTTGCAGAACACACCAAGGAGGCAAGGAGCTCTGTCTTACAAGGGAACCCCCAGGTGATCTCTATTAAAATGATCGCCATTCTTTCTTTTCATACCCGCATGAAGCTCGCCCTTGGTTACGACATGTTAAATAGCCCTACATGCTTTTTGCATCGCTTGTACAAAGCACGCCTTGATGGTGAATACACGGTAGCGTTAGCCTATTATTTCATTTTTTCCGTTCACTCACCTCGGTATTAATTACCCTCTGCAAACGTACACCATGGTACGTATTACTACGCCAGGGGCTTCATTACACCCAACACCACGGCAATAAAAAGTCCGAACACTTTTATAGTATAGTTCGGCACCCCGAACTTATAGCATTATATGCATCGGCTCCGAATCATGTCTTTGGTCAATAGTTGGGTTGTCCGGCTCCTGTGCTTACTACCTTACGTTCTGCTATATCGGCTAGGGTAGTAAAGGGAGAACTACTGTGATTGTGTCCCTATTCTTCCAGACGAGCACCTCAGTAAAGAAAGCTGAAAACTGACTATCATCATGCGGCGAGAGTCGGTCAGCTGTTCGAGAGGTTCCAAATCGTTGGAGATTTTTTCCGCTTCTTGCGAAGAATCGGTTCCCCTGATTAGGCGTGCATAGTGCCCCTAGTTCGGCCTTCCGAATACCAGGGGCTTCGCCAACTTTCCTATTTGTCAAACTCCTATGGCTAAGTCAGGGCGGTAAAGGCCGCATAGTCTGATTGCCTTGTTCGTTGCGCTAAACACCTCCTTTATGGACCAGGATGTGGGTAAAGAGTGTTTAGAGTTATCCCGAACGCCCCCGTACTATCTACGTGGGGGCAAAAGCCGATGACTGGTCATCCCTCAGAGTTAATAAACGGCCGCACATGAGGTAAATTTAAATCATAAGCACTACATTACATTACACCATTGTTCCATATTACAGGGCAAGGTAATACACATGTTCTCATGGGAATATAATATCCTTTGAACATTGCTCCGCCACAAGGCGGGACCCCTCCAGGACACCATCAAAATAGTGCTCGGGCCGACGATGCTCCTTGCCTCTGGCGGCCCCTTGGTCATCAGCTTCTTGGCATCTAACTTCGCCCAATGCGTCTTGGCGCGGGCAAACGCCATACAAGCACCTTCAATACAGACCGACCGCTTCACGGTTTTGAGCCACGGACAGGCACTTACAAGCCGCTGAACAAGCCCGAAGTAGCTGCTAGGTATAGGCTCGGCAAGCTACAGCCGGACTATTAAGCCCTTCATGGCTAGCTCTGCCGACTTGTGCAGCTCGACCAACTACTTCAGCTGGTCGCTGAAAGGCATCGGAAGTTCGGGTCCATGATATTGGGACCAGAACAACTTCTCCGTAGACATCCCATCTTAGGCTCTATAATGCTCGACAACATCTGATATACCGCGCGGCAGATCCGTAAACGCCCCTGGAAAACCCAAATCCGGATAAGTACAAGGAACGTTTCTTTTACATACTTGCTTTGCATGGCGAAAGACTCACCCGCCGCAATGTTCTTGGCCACCTGAATCTCCTGGAGGGCGTTCTGGGCTTCGGCTCGTGCGTCCTATGCGCTCTGACGGGCCTTCTCTAGTTCGGACTCGTGCACCTTACAATCACGCTCCAAGGACTGAAATCTCTCGATCACGCCTTGGAGCTGCTGCTGCGCCTCGTCAACC
Organism: Triticum urartu; assembly: GCF_003073215.2. Lineage (NCBI taxonomy): Eukaryota > Viridiplantae > Streptophyta > Magnoliopsida > Poales > Poaceae > Triticum > Triticum urartu. The sequence continues at coordinate 338,746,510 of NC_053024.1, read as the reverse complement.
CGGGCCTCGTGCTTCTCGCATGAGGCGCGTTCCTTAGCTGCTTTATCCTCGGCCTCGGCTAACGCCTTCTTGAGGGCGGCTACCTCGGTCATGGCCCCTAATAAAGATTATGACACTTTAGTCCGAACGGACTATTCATTTTTTTAAAAAAATACACCCGCGGGTCACTGCATACCTTGGCTATCCTCCAGCTTCTTTTTCACGAGGCCAAGTTCCTCTTCGGCCCGCTTCAGTTTCCGCTTCAGTTCGGAAACCTCCGCAGGATGAGAAGTGGCAGCCTGTAGCGATACCTGCTTATTCAGAAAAGATAACTTATGTTAGACTCATGCGACATTTTTTCTCGATCCTCTGTTTGGCTCTTTCCTACCGAATACCAAATAGAGCATCAGGGGCTGCTGTCTATACCGTGACATTCTTCCTTCAACTGCATTACTTACCTCAAAGCCTGATAGAAGGCTAGTGCATGCTTCGGTCAGTCTGCTTTTTACGAACTGAACCTTCTCTATTACCGTGCCCATAAGGACACGGTGTTCATCCACAATAGAGGCGCCTCGTAGCGCCTCCAGTAGATTCTCCGGTGCCTCTGGTTGGACAGAGGTCACCGGCAGGACTGGCACGCTCCCTCCTTTCGGGGAATGTTGTTCCCGGAGTCCGGGGCCGCATGGATCTCCGGAGTGGTGTCCTGCTCAGGACCAAGGGGAACTCGGCCCCCGTCATCAATCCCCATAAGGGATTCCCCCCCACGTGTGTCTGGCGACTGAAGAATCATCCTGGGGCACCGCCCCAACGATCTCCGGAACCTCCCCCTGGTCGGGGAAGGTCTTTTGCGACTCCACCTCATCGTCACCCTTGGGAGAGACGGAATGAGCAGGCGGCGGAGACATGCTAGCCATCTCCTTTGAGTCCAGCGATTCCTCTGTGGAGGATCGCAGCGAGTCATCATGTGCCGGACTGCAATGACAAAATTTAAGGTACATCAATACTGCAAACCCAAAAGGCCAGACGTTTTGAGATTCTGGTACTTACGAGGCGGCCCGTGGCTTGGTCCGACGAGGTCACTCCGGGCTGCTATAAACATCCCAAACGGAGTTATCCGCGTGGGAGCCTCTCCCCCTCTTGGGCGATTCCGCCTCCAAACTCGTGGAGGCCTCCCTTTTCTTCCTCCCTACCGCAGGAGGAGAGTCACCTCCCTCCTCCTCGTCATTGTCGACGGCTGAGGGGTCCATCTCATCGTCAGATGAGACGACCAAGGTGTTCATTCGGCAAAGCCCACTCCTGGGCCCCTTGGCCATGGTTTTGACCTTCTTCTCTGGCACGTGGTAAGGCGCTGGAAGTAGCATCTTCGTAAGGAGAGGGGTTCCCTCGCCTTCGGGCAGCGGTGCTGGACTATTAATCCGTTTCGCTAGGTCCACCCAGGCCTGAAAAAGAAATTGGTAAGAAGTCTTAGTATCCTCTCTCGAAGTGTGTCCTTAAAGATTATACCTTGATGGCTTACCGAATTAACTTGATGCTTAATGTTGAGCCCGCGATCTTTGGTCGAGGGTGGAGGTGTCTCGCTGCCCTTGAAGAGCACCCTCTAGATATCTTCATGCGTCGTGCCGAAGAGCCGTAGCAGCATCTGGTGCTTGGCCGAATCGAACTCCCACAAATTACAGATTCGGCGCTGACAGGGAAGGATCTGGCGTACAAGCATGACCTGGATCACATCAACGAGCTTGATCTTCCGGGTTATCATGTTCTAGAGGCAAGTTTGGAGCCCCGTGATCTCTTCCGAAGATCCACAGGTCAGGCCGTTCTCTTGCCAGGAGGTAAGCCGCATCGGGGCACCAGATCGGAATTTGGGAGCCGCCGCCCAGTTGGTGTCACACAGCTCGGTGATGTAGAACCACCCCGATTGCCATCCCTTCATCATCTCTACAAAGGAGACCTCGAGCCAAGTGATATTGGGCATTTTGCCCACCATGGCACCTCTACACTCGGCCTGTTGGCCACGCACCACCTTGGGCTTTACATTAAAAGTCTTCAGCCATAGGCCAAAGTGAGGTGGGATGCGGAGAAAGGCCTCACACACAACTATGAATGCTGAGATATTGAGGATAAAATTGGGAGCCAGATCATGGAAGTCCAACCCATAGTAAAACATCAATCCATGGAAAAAATGGATGAAGAGGGAATCCCAACCCGCGGACAAAGTGTGTGAGAAACACGACCCTCTCATGGGGCTCGGGGTAGAGACGACTTGCGCTTTTTGTAGGGAGTCGGTGAGCAAACTCCTTGGCTAAGTAGCCGGCCTCCCGGAGCTCCGTGATGTCCTTCTCCTCAACGGAGGAGGCCATCCACTTGCCTCCAGCTTCATATCCGGACATGACTGGAGTGCTTTCTTGAAAGAGGGAAAGCTAAAACTTGGGCGTTAGAGCTCGAGGACGAAAGGACTGAAGAGGAATAAGGGTGAGGGTAAAGGGAGAGTGTCCTTTATAAAGGCCGTGAATATCAAGAGCCTCCCCACTCGTGCTAAAAACTCACCTATTCCCAAGGGCTGTATAAACGACACGGTTGGGTTACCCATACCCGCATTGATGAGAACCCCGCGATATAGGGACACGGTCTCTACTTTGATAGGACGTGCCAATAGCAACCGCGTCTCAAAACGTGGAGCGGTAGACAAAGAACGGTTCAATGTTGTGACCGGACAGACGTAATCTCGTGTTGTGAAGAGCTGTCAGCGGACGGAACTCGTGTGAAAATATATATATTCTCTCCGCGGTTGTGTGTGGTGTATGGAAGGTCCGGATACTATCGTCGCATCTGAATACTATCTCGGAGTTCGGAGAAAGGGGAACCGTCCTTGTAATGCCGAAGTCAAATTTGCGCGCCGAAGTCCTCGTCATTGAAGCCAGGTACAGGGGCTACTAAGGGAGTCTTGGACTAAGGGGTCCTCGGACGTCCGTCCTGTTATCCATGGGCCGAGCTGATGGGCTGTGAAGACATGAAGACCGAAGACTGCACCATGTCCGGATTGGACTCTACTTGGCGTGGAAGGCAAGCTTGGTGACCGAAGATTCCTTCTTATGTAACCGACTCCATGTAAACCCTAGATCCCCTCAGTGTCTATGTATACCGAAGGGGATAGTCCGGAAGAGAGGAGGCATATACTCATTACCATATTCATAGGCTAGACTTCTAGGGTTTAGCCATTATGATCTCGTGGTAGATCAACTCTTGTAACACTCATATTCATCAAGATCAATCAAGCAGGAAGTAGGGTATTACCTCAATATAGAGGGCCCGAACCTGGGTAAACATCGAGTCCACTGTCTCCTGTTACCATCGATCCTAGACGCACAGTTAGGGACTCCTTACCCGAGATCCGCCGGTTTTCACACTGACAATAGGTGCAATGGATAGTAGGGAGGAAAACAGGGCATGAAATAGTTCACATTTATGTTGTCTAACCAAATAGAATATGTAACGCCCCAAGACCGGAGCTTCAGATGCCTTCCTTGATTTCCGAGCTTTCGTCGTGTGATTTGTTTGGTTCGTTGCATTCATCATTGCATCATGTGCATTGCATCATGCCATCATGTCTTTAATCTTTCCAGCTCAACTAAATAAATCGTATGGATCTTGGGTCCAATTAAACCGAGGGAATTCACATGGTGTTTCTCTTTACAACATATACCTCAATACTAGGGAGCTATATTAAATATTCCACTAGTTTGGAATTCACCTTAACAGACTTGAAAAATCCCAATGCCTTTTTTATCACAACTCTTGGCCTCTAACTTTGCTATATATCCTTTCTCCATTTTCCGGAGATCCACCAAAAATCCGAGCATTTTTGGACCTTCCTAACCCTCAGTTCCTATTCGAACCATTTTAATTTAAATCAAATGAGTTTGAATTTAAACTTTGAAAAATGCCCACTCCATTTTTTCTTGGATCATGCACATTCTTGTGAGTCCGGGAATATAACCCCCATGCCCAAATTCCATCCCTAACCCTCTCTTTATATTTTTCTTCTTCTATCTATTTTCATTTCTCTTAATGGTTAAGAGAAGAGAGTGAGAGAGAGAAGAGAGCCTACAGCCTGTAGCCCAGCCAACCAGGCCTATGGATTCCATCTCCACCAAAAGGCCCAAGGCCCAGCCAGCACCCTGCTTAACCTAGCCCCGACTGATCCTCGCCCTCTCGCTCTCGTCCTCCCACAGCGCCGCCATACACACGCACACACGCATCGCGCCAATGCTCCGCCTCCTGCCGCCTGGCCCCGGCCACCAGTGCGCCACGGCAAGCCCCCGCCGCCGTGTCCAGTCGCTGCCGGCGACCACGACCAGCGCAGCGCCTCTGCTACCCGCCTCGACATCCTCGCCCGGATCCTCGTTGCTCGGAGGCCACCGCCCGCTCCTCCCTCGACCGCGCAAGTCCAGCATCGACCAGCGCCATGCCCTGCCTCCTCTTCTCCGTGTTTGCCTCTACTGTCCACGCCATGTTCCCGGAGCCACGACGCCCTGCTTGCGTTAAGCCGCTGTAGTTCCGCCGCTAGGGCCCCTAGCAGCAGCTTCTGGACATCCCCCGCGCCAAGTCCTGCGGTTGTCGACCCTGCATCGGGCCCCTGCCTGGTACTTCGACTCCCTGCCCGAGCTTCGTTTTTCTTCATGGACGTGGGGTAGCGGTTGAACGTCGCCATGGTTCTGTCCAACGCCGCAAGTCCGGTGCCAGGAGCACCTCAAGTTCGACTACATGTAACAACAAGTACAACTACGTCCGGAGACCTCGGACCCGTCAAGTACCCTTTGGATGTGCCAAGTTCCACGAAGCCGCATAAGTTTCTTCTTGAACATGTTCGACTACAACGTGAACGAGTACCATGACGACCCTCGAAGAGGTCGGAACCGTCAAGTTCCACTACGTATGACATGTACCACTACCGTCGTCCCGAAAACGTTGGATTCATCAAGTACCTCTCCGAAAACGAACGTGTACCACTACTATCACTGAGATTGCGAGAACCTCTACCGACGACCTTAGAACGTGTACGACAACCTTTGTCGAAGACCCGTACCTCTACCGCTTCTCAAACATGTACCACGACTTCCGCGAACAACTGCTTCCGTCCACATCCCTTCGAACCCGAACCGTCCTGAACCACGCACTTCGAAGGTATAACCGTCGAGCCATTGACCCCGTGGATGAATGCTTGCGATGTACAAGATGCACCCTTTCGTTTGCACCGTGTCCGTTGTGTCTCTCGCTTCCATGCCATCGACTCGTGGGAACCCGGTAACCGGGATCACCCCGCCATCTTTTGCAAGCTCTCTCCACACTTCCTTTTGCACCAGTATCTCCATGAGCTACCAGAACCGATATGTTGCCGTGGCATCATTTTTGGATTCGTTGCCGTGGCACCCCTTTCGTTTTCGCCACGATGACATATGCTTCATATTATGCTCATGTCAACATTTTCATAAAATTGCATAAACTTGCACATGTCATCCGCATCATGATAATAACATTTAAAATGTTTAAAGTTGTTGTTTGCATTAAATTGCTAAATGCATATGGGGATTCTCTGAAATTACTGTTGTTTGTTGTTTTCGGCCCCATTTAAATTGCTTAGATAGTGTGGTTTAATTGTGCTTCACCCCTTGCCATGTTAACAACATTTAATATTGTTGGGTACATAAACGAGAGAGAACTAAATAATCGAATGTGGATGTTCGTCAATATGCAACTCGTTTCATATTGGGCTCCACTTAACTTGTAGTTTTGTTTGTGCACTTTGCCATGCCATGCATATTTAAACTGGACATGCATCATACTTGGTTGCGCATCATGCCATGTTTATGTGGTGGTTTTTTACGATGTTGCTTGCTTCTTTCCGGTTTGCTTCTCTTGTTAGCTTCCGTTCCGTTCCGGAGTTGTGAGCATTCCTTCGACTACGTCCGTTTGTCTTCTTCATGGACTCATTCTTCTTCTTTGCGGGATTTCAGGCAAGATGACCATACCCTCGAAATCACTTCTATCTTTGCTTGCTAGTTGTTCGCTCTATTGCTTTGCCATGCTACCTACCACTTGCTATATCAAGCCTCCCAAATTGCCATGATAGCCTCTAACCTTTTTCAACCATCCAAGCAAACCATTGTTTGGTTATGTTACCGCTTTTGCTCAGCCCCTCTTATAGTGTTGCTAGTTGCAGGTGAAGTTGAAGTTTGCTCCATGTTGGAACATGGATATTGTTGGGATATCATTATTATAACGTATTTACTTTAATGCATCTATATACTTGGTAAAGGGTGGAAGGCTCGGCCTTATGCTTGGTGTTTTGTTCCACTCTTGCCGCCCTAGTTTCCGTCATACCTGTGTTATGTTCCTTGATTTGGCGCCCCTTACGCTGTTGGGTGTTATGGGAACCCCTTGACAGTTCGCTTTGAATAAAACTCCTCTAGCAAGGCCCAACCTTGGTTTTACATTTGCCTAACAGCCTATCATCTTCCCTTGGGTTCTGCAGACTCAAGGGTCATCTTTATTTTAACCCCCCTGGGCCAGTGCTTATCTAAGTGTTGGTCCTAACCAGAGCCACTTGCGGCACTGCCTCGGGGGAACTTGAGGGCTGGTTTTAGCTGTACATAGTGTTCATTCGGTGTTGCCCTGAGAACGAGATATGTGCAGCTCCTATCAGGATGTCGGCGCATCGGGCGGTCTTGCTGGTCCTGTTTTACCATTGTTGAAATGTCTTGTAACCGAGATTCAGAGTTTGATCGGGTCTTCTTGGGAGAAGGAATATCCTTCGTTGACCGTGAGAGCTTGTGATGGGCTAAGTTTGGACACCCCTGTAGGGTTTGAACTTTCGACAGCCGTGCCCGCGGTTATGGGCAGATGGGAATTTTTTAATATCCGGTTTTAGAGAAATTGACACTTGACTTAATTAAAATGCACCAACTGCGTGTGTAGCCGTGATGGTCTCTTTTCGGTAGAGTCCGGGAAGAGAACACGGTCTCGTGTTATGCTTGAACGTAAGTAGTTTTAGGATCACTTATTAGCTTCTCGACCGTGCTTTGCTTCTCTTCTCGCTCTCTTTTGCATAAGTTAGCCACCATATATGCTAGTGCTTGCTGCAGCTCCACCTCACTACCCTTTTTCCTACCTTTAAGCTTAAATAGTCTTGATCGCGAGATTGTGAGATTGCTGAGTCCCCGTGACTCACAGATACTTCCAAAACAGATGAAGGTGCCGATGATGCCAGTGCAGGGGACACTACCGAGCTCAAGTGGGAGCTCGATGAAGATCTTGTTCGTTGTGTTGTTTCATTTCCTGTTGATCAGTAGTGGAGCCCAGTTGCGACGATCGGGGATCTAGCATTTGGGATTGTCTTTCTTTTATTTGGTAAGAAGGCTTAGTATCCTTCCTCGAAGTGTGTCCTTAAAGATTATACCTTGATGGCTTACCGAGTTAGCCTGTCACTTAAAGTTGAGCCCATGATCTTTGGTTGAGGGTGGAGGTGTCTCGCTGCCCTTGAAGAGCACCCTCTAGATATGTTTACGCGTCGTGCCGAAGAGCCGTAGCAGCGTCTGGTGCTTGGCCGAATCGAACTCCCACAAATTACAGGTCCGGTGTGACAGGGAAGGATCCAGCGTACAAGCATTACCTAGATCACATCAACGAGCTTGATCTTCCGAGTTATCATGTTCCGGAGGCAAGTTTGGAGCCCGTGATCTCTTCCAAAGATCCCCAAGTCAGGGACTTCTCTTGCCAGGAGGTAAGCCGCATTGGGGCACCAGATCGGAATTCGGGAGCCGCCGCGTAGTTGCCGTCACGCGGCTCGGTGATGTAGAACCACCCCGATTTCCATCCCTTCATCGTCTCTACAAAGTATCTTTCGAGCCAAGTGATATTGGGCAGTTTGCCCACCATGGCACCTCCACACTCGTCCTGTTGGCCACACAGCACCTTAGGCTTTACATTAAAAGTCTTCAGCCATAGGCCAAAGTGAGGTGGGATGCGGAGAAAGGCCTTGCACACAACTATGAATGCCGATATATTGAGTCTAAAATTTGGAGCCAGATCGTGGATGTCCAACCCATAGTAAAACATCAATCCACGGACAAATGGATGAAGAGGGAATCCCAACCCGTGGATGGAGTGTGTGAGGAACACGACCCTCTCATGGGGCTCGAGGGAAGGGACGACTTGCCCTGTTGCAGGGAGTCGCTGAGCAATCTCCTTTGCTAAGTAGCCGGGCTCCCGGAGCTCCGTGATGTCCTTCTCCTCGACGGAGGAGGCCATCCACTTGCCTCCAGCTCCAGATCCGGACATGACCGGAGTGCTTTCTCGAACGAGGGAAAGCTAAAACTTGGGCATTAGAGCTCGAGGACGAAAGGACTAAATATGAAGAAGGTTGACGGTAAAGGGAGAGTGTCCTTTATAAAGGCCGCGAATATCAAGCGCCTCCCCACTCGTCCTAAAAACTCGCCTATTCCCAAATGCTATATAAACGGCACGGTTGGGTTACCCATGCCCGCATTGATGAGAACCCCGTGATAAGGGGACATGGTTTCTGCTTTCATAGGAAGTGCCAATAGCAACCGCGTCTCAAAACATGGAGCGATAGACAAAGAACGGTTAAAGGTTGTGATTGGATAGACGTAATGTCGTGTTGTGAAGAGCTGTCAGCGGACGGAACTCGTGTGAAAATATATATATTCTCTATGCGTTTGTGTGTGGTGTATGGCAGGTCCGGATACTATCATCGCATCTGAATACTATCTTGGAGTTCGGAGAAAGGGGAACCCGCCTTGCAATGCTCAAGACAAATCTGCGCGCCGGACTCCTCGTCATTGAAGCCAGGTTCAGGGTATACTGAGGGAGTCCTGGACTAAGGGGTCGTCGGACGTCCGGCCTTTTATCCATGGGCCGGGATGATGGGCTGTGAAGACGTGATGACCGAAGGCTGCACCGTGTCCGGATTGGACTCTACTTGGCGTGGAAGGCAAGCTTGGCGATTGAAGATTCCTTCTTGTGTAACCGACTCCATGTAAACCCTAGATCCCCTCGGTGTCTATATAAACCGAAGGGGATAGTCCGGAAAGGAGGAGGCATATACTCATTACCATATTCATAGGCTAGACTTCTAGGGTTTAGCCATTATGATCTCGTGGTAGATCAACTCTTGTAACACTCATATTCATCAAGATCAATCAAGCAGGAAGTAGGGTATTACCTCCATAGAGAGGGCCCGAACCTGGGTAAACATCGTGTCCCCTGTCTCCTGTTACCATCGATCCTAGACGCAGAGTTCGGGACCCCCAACCTGAGATCCGCCGGTTTTGACACCGACGGGGGGCTGCCTTTGTGCCCACCATGGAGCGACGTCTGCTTGAAATTTTATTGCCACGCAAGGCTCATCTCTTTTGCTCTACATGTTCAGTTCCATTGTGTACAATAACGGACATGCATAGGAATAAAACATAGTGAGATTGTGTAAGGAGTGCATGCACAAATCCAGAGTGATGATAGCAAACTATGGATAGACGCAAAACAAATGATAGCAGGCAGATGATAGCTTTAGGTAAAAATACAGATAATGGCTCCTTTAATGTTTGTTTGCACCCAACATGAAACTCATAGTAGACACCCGAGATTAACCAGATAATAGACAGATAGTACTGATTGCTGCACCAATATGTACCCCACGACCATTTAAAAACTCAAGTTTCAGCATAAGTTTGGACCTGAGTCAGAGTCTAATAGGTGAACACGACGATAAAGTAGCATGTCATCATATTAAGCGATGCATAACGTAAGAAGACACGGAAGAGTGTGACCTCTCTTGCGGACCCGTGTAGTCCTCAAGGTCATTTGCTCAGTTGATGATGCTAATGCAGTTGTCGTGGCTGCCAGTGGCGGGGAACAAGATCTGAGGCGGTGAAAGATAGTGTGGAGAGCGGATCCCTGCTATGGTGAACCCTTCCATCGTTGGAGCAGCTGAGCTAGGGCGGAACACAGCACCGCAGGAGGAGGACAAACCAAACAAGGTTTTCTTTGACACATATCTGTAACAGAAGTAATTGTGTAAGGGCTTGTTTGAATTTGAGGAGTCTAACAATGCAGGGATAGGAAATAGACAGTAATAGGATAGAAATGCATGTGCAAAACAGAGAATTTAAAAGCACAGGATTTCTTCCAATCTGGGTGTTTGGTTCACAAGAATTGGAAGCTCACAGGATCTAAAGAAGCATGGTGAGATTAAGTCAAACCACAAGAAGTGTACAACCTCTTTGGCGAAGCCATGTCGATCTCAGCGTGATTGGATTGGCCGGTGAGGATGCTCCGGCTGACTTGGCTGTCGGAGGAGGGGAAGAAGATATTAGGCGTCTGGAGATGGAGCCCGAGGTACTGCTCCGCGATAATGGAGGATTTCGTCATTGGAGCAGCTCCAGTGAATTGTACGACACCGAGGCTAAAGCAGGACAAGAGAGACAACGTTAACCTGAGTGGAATTCTAATAGCATCTCCAATAGATCATGTAAAATACATAACCACAGAGTGCTAGATGTATACATCAACCGCTCATCTCTGAACTTAACTGTCGAAACTGAATTTATCTGTCGAAACTGAACTTAACTGTCGAAACTAAAATTTGCTGTCGAAACTGAATTTTACCATCGAAACTGAATGCACTAGAGGTGAGGCTACAAGTCAGCCGACTGACTTATTCATCTCTGGTTAGTCAATTTTCCAGCCGTTGGATACGAAATCAAGGGCTTGCAGTTCATCTTCAACCTCCACCCCCCTGAGCCGCCAGCCACCACCGTCCAAATAGCCACCCCCTGCCGCCCGCAGCCGGCGGTGCGCCGCCCCGCTCACCAGAGAACACTCCCCACTGCCGGTCTGCCGCCGCCCCGGCCATCCCTGTAGTCCCCCACGTGCCGAGCTTTTTCTCCGGCGATCCCCACGCCACCGCCCCACCATCGCCGATGACCACCGCCCCCACCCTGAACCCTAAGATAGATAGTGGGATACCTCTCCGGCGAGCCCCCCTCCCCGCTGCGGCTGGTTCTTCCTTAACTCCGGCGAGCCCCCACCACCCTGAAAATCGACTGATCCAAAAGTCGATTCAGTCGACTGAAGTGTAGCTAAATCGGAGCAGCATCGCAAGCAGGAGCGAGAGCAGCAGCGCGAGCAAGAGCAAGAGCAGAGCAGCAGCGTGAGCGAGGTCTAATGCAGCAGCAGCTCCTACTGATGTGGACGTCGCCGCCGAGGGAGTGACGCCGTGGAGGAAGTGTCCATCGATGCCGCCGTGGATGGAGCCGCACCGTGTCGTCCTGGGACCGAGCGCTGGCAGCACCGTGAGATTGAATCAAGAGGAGAATGTGGCGATTAATGTACAACCTCTTTGGTGGTGCCGATTAAGCCGTAGCTTCATCCGAGGAAATGGTGATGATGATGCTCTTCCGGTGGTGCAGGTGAAGACGGCGGTGTGGGAATGGAGGTGGCGCGAAAGATGAGGGGAACGTCGGGGCAGCTCCTTGGAGGTGGAGAACAGGGTGGCTGAACCGGCGGGACGACCAGATCAACGACGGATCCTCATCTGGTACGATGGATGAGGGACGTCGAGGTGTTGCTGTGCACGACGTCATCGGGGAAGAGGCTCCGACTAGGTGGCGGACGGAGGAGGGTGTGGGGCTTCGCGGGTTTTGCTGGCCTCGGTGTACGAATGGATGGACGGATGGGATGGGAGTGGGGAACCATGGCTTAGGGACGCGCTTGTCCGAAATGTGGGGTAAGTTACAAAAGTACCCCCACCGATTTGAGGCGGTTCTTTCAGTTCAGGGGTATCACAGGCATTTCGCATGTCGGGATTTCATAGGAGGTAGGAGTTTTCGCGCGCGTTGTAATTTTGGAATAGCAAGGCACGGGTTGAGATGGAGGGAGTTGTCGGAGCACAAGATACAAAGATATATATTAAATATTTCGGGCTAACAAGGCGCGGGTTGAAGAGGCGAGAGTTTCTCAGCATGATAGACAGATACGCTAGCTTGAAATTTTGGCATAACAAGGCGCAGCTTGAAATTTCGGGAGAACAAGCTTAACGTGTACCAAAAAAGACAATTTAGACTAGTATGATATACTACCTACAATGTGTTTAACACGCACAACACACACAGACACCATTTAGACTAGTAAGGTACACGTGCATTGCACGCATGAGATTTGGCAACCAAATTATGAATAAATACCACATTATAGCATGTATGCTTTGAGTCATATATGCATGATGTAGATGTTCGTTTAATTCTTATAGTTCATTTCATTCAAAATCATCTAGTTTTTATAAGAAAGCTAATCTATTTTAAGATTCATGGAATTGTGCGTTGTAAGGCATAAAGTAAAAACAAATCATGTAGAAAAACATTTGGGCAATTCTGATACGGAAGATTCTAGAACAAATAAGAAGTGCTTGTGTTTTGAGGTTTGTGCATTATGCTTAAGTTCAACCATAGAGTCTTCTAGATTGTACATGTGGCAAAATCTGGTGGAATCTAGATGATATCCAACGGCCAGTAGTGCTCAAATTTGCCAACTCTGCACCATCGGATTGGCCTCATCCAACGACCATCTTTCAAAGTTAAAGTTACCTGCACACTATATAAAAAATATAAAATATAATACATATAGGGGTATAGATATAGATATGTGATGCGAAAGCCACCCATCATCTCCAATTAGAATAGTGTGTCCATGCACGGCTGCAATGTGGCCAAACGATGTCTGCCATCGGTATCTCAAATTCAAACCAATTTGACCTTGTTCAATGTGTATACATTGCAACATGCTCGTTTTCGAACCACACAACGCAGATCTCCGTTATATTCATGCATGCATGGGTTTCAAACATCATGATCTCTTATTCAAGTATTTGAGTTCAACTTAACATTGATTATGACCTCACCTAGTCTTTTACACCCACACATTGGTCTTCTCTTTATAATTGTACCGCTAACTTTCTCTCATGCATGCATGCACACACACACTACCAGTCGGCATTATCCATGGCACACATGCAATCTTTTTCTTCAGGTTGGTCTCCCATGAAGGCACACACTCACACATCCCCCTCTCCATCATATCAGGCATTCTTTATCTCTCACGTGCATGCGCAACGATCGATGTTCCTCTATGTGTGTGTGTGTGTGTATAGCTAGATCTTTCATAGTTTTCCACATAAACCGATCAATCTATATATCTAGTGAGGTCTCACCCTCTTTCCCACGTCAACATCGATCAATCTACACCTCTTTATATAGGATTACATATGTAGCTAATACACCCACATTAATTATATATCAAACGCCCCCCTCTCATCATCCATGCCTTCCGCTTCATCTCTCAGACGCGTGCACAATGGCGAAGATAGGGGCAGCAAGGGCCCTGCCCCCCTAACATCACTATATATCGAGGCTAATATGAATGTGATCATTAAACAATTGCTGGTAAAAATGGTTTAAGTTGATGAATTGGGCCTCCTTGTAAAGGATTAGCAATGCTTGGCACCCTAGCTCATGGGACATTTTTCATGGCTCCGCCACTACACGCAACAGCACACGTTCTCGCCCCCTCTGTAAATATCGATCACACAGTTGTGCACTCCTTCATAGTCTCCCTCCACTCGGCATCTCCCACCATCTTCTAGCCCCCCACCTGATTTTTCCACATGTACAATCTAGCAGACTCCATGTTTGAACTTAAGCATAATTCACAAATCTCAAAACTGCCCAAACTATTTTTCTAGTTGAATTGCCATTATTTGTTTTTTACTTTATGCTTTAAAATGCACAATTCCATGAATCATAAAATAGATTAAGGCTTCTTTGATTAAAAGGATTCTCGAAGGAATTTTGGAGGATACTAATCCTTAGGAATTTTTCCTATCTTGGTTGTTTGATTCGTAGGATTGTAAACCATATGAATTTTTCCATATGATTCATTTGCACTAGATTTGTAACACCCGGAGACCGATATGCCAGGTATCCTCCAGTTATTCGCTATTGTTGCCTTGTCATTGCTTGCGTGTCATGCATTGCATATCATGTCATCATGTGCATTTCATTTGCATACATGTTCGTCTCATGCATCCGAGCATTTTCCCCGTTGTCCGTTTTGCATTCCGACGTTCCGTTCTCCTCTGGTGGTCATTTCTACCTTTCTTTCGTGTGTGGGGATTAAACATTTCCGGATTGGACCGAGACTTTCCAAGTGGCCTTGGTTTACTACCGGTAGACCGCCTGTCAAGTTTCGTACCATTTGGACTTCGTTTGATACTCCAACGGTTAACCGAGGGATCGAAAAGGCCTCGTGCGTGTTGCAGCCCAACACCCCTCCATTTTGGCCCAAAACCCACCTAAACCTCCTCCATCATCTCGGTCGTTCGATCACGATCGCTTCGCCGAAAACCGCACCTCATTTGGACTCTCCTAGCTCCCTCTATGCCTATTTAAACACCCCCCCGAAATTCGGATCTCCTTCCTACCCGAAACCCTAACTTCGTCCCCCTCGCGCCCCGCCTCCGAGCAGCTGCCCCGGCTTCCGTGCAGCTGCCCCGCCTCCGAGCTCCCTCGCCAAGCTGCGCCACTGGCCGGACCTCCCCGCCGGAGCCGCGCCTCCCCGCTACCTCCTCCTCGTTCCGTCGCCGCTTCATCGTCGCCGGCGGTCGCCAGAGAGCGCCTCATCTCGCCGGAGCCCTTCCCGGCCAGATCCACCCCGCCTGGATGAGATCCACCGGGAGTCCAACCAAACGGCCTCCCCGCATCCCGATCCGTTCCGTCCCGCTTCTCTCTGTCCCGCATTGACTTTTCACGGAGGTATAATTTCACTAAGTCCTCGAAATTTCCATGTTTCATATGCCCATCTTCATCATGTCGTAACTTTGCACCCGTAACTCCATTTTGCGCGTTTAGCATATCAAAATGTTCATCTTAAAGAGCACATCATTTCATCTTATTGCATCATTTTCATTTGAGTTCATCTTGATGCCCGAAATGCTGGTGTAAGAGAGCTATTTGAGTTAATTGTCAGATCTGCTGCACCAATTAGCTATTTGCCATTTTTGCCACGATTATTGTGTGCATGATATGCCCCTAAGCTCTACATGTGTTTTGTTATATGTTTTGCCATCTTTCCAGAGGTGCAACCCATGTATTTTTCTGATATGTGTGGTGACTAGAACAAACTTGCAAAGTGGTGCATTCGTTAATGCTGATTTCAAGGACTTAGCAATTCCACAAAGTCCGTGATCTGTTTTTATCATTATGCCATATGTTCATGTTTTTTCCTAGTGTTCCGTGCCTCTTTTGAGGATGGTCAGTAAGGATGTTTTGTTAATCTTTTAGTGCTCTATCCATCCATGTCTTTGTTTGTAATTATGGAGCACCCTAGCTTGAGTCAATCGAGCTCCACTTTTGCTATTTCGTGAATCTGGGCAGATTGTCTACTTATTAGCGATTTTGCCGAGGATGTTGTAGTTGATCTGTGCATGCTAGGTTATTGTTCTTGCCATGTCTAGTTTGTATAATGTGTATTATTAGATTGTCATGACTTGCTCTGTAGTTAGTGCATCGAGCTCGCAAACATGCCTACTTGATATCTGATTTTGCATGCTCCAGTTTTTCACTAAGTCTGAGATCTGATTATGTTTTTGCCATGTTCACATGCTTGCAATTGTATTTTTTGATCCCTTTTGGCTCAAGGTCACTAAGGGACTTTTGTTAAACTCTTTGAGTAGCTCCATGTCATACTTTACTTTGCCATGTTCAGGCCCTGTAGCGTATAGTTTTCATGCTCCAAAGTGTGCTACTTGATCTGAAATTCCAGACTAGTGTTAATTTCACTAAGTCTGAAACCTGTTTACCGTTTGCTCTTTTGCCAGGCTTGTTTGAACCTGTTAATGGATGAATTGGCCATAGCTTAGTGTTCCTCTTTTGTCAAGCATTATATGTGGATCCCTGCCATGTATTTTGTTGCCATGTTTGAGTGCTGTAGCATGTTCATCTTGTTGCATTTAGATGGCTACTTGCTGTATATCGCAGACCGGTGCCATATTTGAATTGCTTGCCATTTCCAAACCGTAACTCCGATTCCGGTGATCCTTATATCGTTTTCAAGCGATTTCACCTCACCTTTCCAGTGGCACACTTGGATTTCTATGTTGAGGCCAGGTTCATTCATTCCTTATCAAATCTTGCATATGCATCCCATATCGCATCTCGCATATCATACCATGTTCTTGTGTGGTTGTTTACTATGTTGTGTGCTTCTTTCCGGTGTTTGCTTATTCGGGTTGGTTCTGGTAACGTCGCATTGTGAGGACCCGTTCGTCTACGTCCGTTTGTCTTCTTCATGGACTCGTTCTTCTTCCTTGCGGGATTTCAGGCAAAATGATCATACCCTCGAAATCACTTCTATCTTTTCTTGCTAGTTGCTTGCTCTTTTGCTATGCCTATGCCGCGATACCTACCATTTGCTTATCATGCCTCCCATATTGTTGAACCAAGCCTCTAACCCACCCTGTCCTAGCAAACCGTTGATTGGCTATGTTACAGCTTTGCTCATCCCCTCTTATAGCGTTGTTAGTTGCAGGTGAAGATCGAAGTTTGTTCCTTGTTGGAACATGGAGATGTTATTCCTTGTTGGAACATGTTTACTTGTTGAGATATCACAATATACCTTATTTAGTTAATGCATCTATATACTTGGTAAAGGGTGGAAGGCTCGGCCTTATGCCTGGTGTTTTGTTCCACTCTTGCCGCCCTAGTTTCCGTCATATCGGTGTTATGTTCCCGGATTTTGCGTTCCTTACGCGGTTGGGTTATAATGGGAACCCCTTGACAGTTCGCTTTGAATAAAACTCCTCCAGCAAGGCCCGACATTGGTTTTACCATTTGCCACCTAGCCTCTTTTTCCCTTGGGTTAGGCCAGCCCAAGGGTCATCTTTATTTTAAACCCCCGGGCCAGTGCTCCTCTGAGTGTTGGTCCAACCCAGAGCACCGTGCAGGGCCATCCCTTGGCAACTTGGGTTACGTCGGCTCCTGTACGCTTAGCTTATCCGTTGTGCCCTGAGAACGAGATATGTGCAGCTCCTATCGGGATTTGTCGGCACAGCGGGTGGTCTTGCTGGACTTGTTTTACCATTGTCGAGGATGTCTTGAAGAACGGGGATACCGAGTCTGATCGGAATGTCTCGGGAGGAGGTCTATTCCTTCGTTGACCGTGAGAGCTTGTCATGGGCTAAGTTGGGACTCCCCTGCAGGGATTTGAACTTTCGAAAGCCGTGCCCGCGGTTATGGGCAGATGGGGATTTGTTAATGTCCGATTGTAGAAAGCCTGAACTTGACCTTAATTAAAATACATCAACCGCGTGTGTAACCGTCATGGTCTCTTTCCGGCGGAGTCCGGAAAGTGAACACGGTGTTGGAGTTATGCTTGACGTAGGTTGTTCTAGGATCACTTCTTGATCATAGATTCTCGACCGTGCTTTGCCTTCTCTTCTCGCTCTCATTTGCATATGTTAGCCACCATATATGCTAGTCGCTTGCTGCAGCTCCACCTCATACCTTTACCTTACCCATAAGCTTAAATAGTCTTGATCGCGAGGGTGCGAGATTGCTGAGTCCCTGTGACTCACGGATACTTCCAAAACCAGCTTGCTGGTGCCGATGAGTCCGTGCAGATGATGCAACCAAGCTTAGGAGGAGCCCGTTGAAGATCTTGTCCTTTGTATTGTTTCGCTCTAGTTGATCAGTAGTGGAGCCCAGTTGGGGTCGATCGGGGATCTGTGTAGCTTTTGAGGTAGTCTTCTTTTATTTTGGTTCCATAGTCGGACCTTGATTGTATCTGGATGTTGTAATGCTTTATTCATGTATTGTATGAAGTGGCGATTGTAAGCCAACTATGTATCTCTTTCCCTTATGTATTTGTGAAGATTACCTCACTTGCGACATTGCTTTCAATGCGGTTATGCCTCTAAGTCGTGCTTCGACACGTGGGAGATATAGCCGCATCGAGGGCGTTACAAGATTTCATAGGAAACATCCCAGCCACTCAAACCTCTTTGAAAGAATTCTGCTTTTTTTCTATGCACAATTGTAACACCCTCGATGCGACTATATCTCCCACGTGTCGAGGCACGACTTAGAGGCATAATCGCATTGAAGGCATATGTCGCAAGTTAGGCAATCTTCACAAACATCCCATGTAATATAATAATAAAGGGGAGATAACATAGTTGGCTTACACTCGCCACGTCAATCAAGGTACATAAATAACATTACATCATCCAAACACTCATGGCCCGACTACGGCGCCAAAATAAAAGACAACCCAACATGCGACATGGTCCCGATCACCCCCAACTGGGCACCACTACTGATCAACAGGAAAAGAAACATAGTATTGCTGAGAGTCCTCGTCGAACTCCCACTTGAGAACGAGCGCGTCACCTGGAGCGGAATCATCAGGCCCTGCATCTAGTGTAATCGTAATCTGTGAGCCACAGGGACTCAGCAATCTCGCACCCTCGCGATCAAGACTATTTAAGCTTAAAAGGTATGGTAAGGTAAATATATGTGGAGCTGCAGCAAGCGACTAGCATATATGGTGGCTATCCTGTTCGCAAAAGAGAGCGAGAAGAGGAGGCAAAGCGCGAGCGAGTAATCTAGAGAACAACCTGCGCAAGCATTACTCCAACACCGTGTCCACTTCCCGGACTCCACCGAGAAGAGGCCATCACAGTAACTCACACTGTTGGTTCATTTTAATTTAGTTAAGGTTCAAGTTATCTACAACCGGACATTAACAAATTCCCATCTGCCCATAACCGCGGGCACGTCTTTCTAAAGTTCAAATCCCTCCAGGGGAGTCCCAACTTAGCCCATGACAAGCTCTCACGGTCAACGAAGGAATAGACCTCCTCCCGAGACGTTCCGATCAGACTCGGTACCTCGGTTCTTCAAGACACTTCGAGAGGTTAAATCTAATCCAGCAACACCGCCCGAATGTGCCGTCAAATCCCGATAGGAGCTGCACATATCTCTTTCTCAGGGCACACTCAAATAAGCAATCCGTACAACTAAAACCAGCCCTCGATTTTCCACGAGGTGGCGCTGCAAGGGGCTCTAGGTTGGACCAACACTCAGAGGAGCACTGGCCTGGGGGGGGGGGTTTAATAAGATGACCCTCGGGCTCCGGAAACCCAAGGGAAAAAGAGGCTAGGTGGCAAATGGTAAAACCAAGGTTGGGCACTACTGGAAAAGCTTTAATCAAGGCGAACTATCAAGGGGTTCCCATTATAACCCAACCGCGTAAGGAACGCAAAATCTGGGAACATCAACACTGATATGACGGAAACTAGGGCGGCAAGAGTGGAACAAAACACTAGGCGAGAGGCCAAGCCTTCCACCCTTTACCAACTATATAGATGCATTAAAATAACATGGCAATATAATGATATCCCAACAAGTAAATAATGTTCCAACAAGGAACGGCCTCCAATCTTCACCTGCAACTACCAACGCTATAAGAGGGGCTGAGCAAAGCGGTAACATAGCCAACCAACGGTTTTCTAGGACATGGTGGGTTAAAAGTTTGACATGGCAATTTGGGAGGCTTGAAAGCAAGTGGTACGCATCATAGCATTGGCATAGCAAAAGAGCGAGCAATCTAGCATAGCAAAGATAGTAGTGATTTCGAGGGTATGATCATCTTGCCTGCAAAGTTGTCAGAGTTGACTGGATCCTCGAAAGCAAACTCAACGGGCTCCTCGTTAGCGAACTCGTCTCCCGGATCTACCCAAACAAGACAAACAAGCAACAAGGACACAATCAACCACGTGCAAAGCTCAAACAATATGATGCAAACATGGTATCCTATGCGGGATGCGATGCGGGATGCATATGCAAGATGTGAGAAGGAATGCATGAACCTGGCCTCAACATGGAAATCCAAGTGTGCCACTGGAAACATGAGATGAAATCGCTTGAAAACCATATAAAGAACGCCGGAATCGGAGTTAAGGTTTGGAAATGGCAAGCAATTCAAATATGGCCACGGTCTACGATTTACAGAAAGTAGCCATCTAAATGCAACGAGATGAACATGCTACAGCACCCAAACATGACAACAAAATACATGGCAGGGATGCATTCAAGATGCTTAACAAAAGTCTAGCACCGAGCTATGGCCAATTCATCTATTAACAGGTTCAAACAAGCATGGCAAAATTGCATAAGGTAAATAGATTTCAGACTTAGTGAAATTAACACTTGTCTAGAATTTCAGATCAGGTAGCACTCTTTGGAGCAACAAAACTACATTCTACAGGACCAGAACATGGCAAAGTAAAACATGGCATGGAGCTACTCAAAAAGCTTAACAAAAGTCACTTAGTGACCTTGAGCCAAAAGGGATCAGAAAACACATTTGCAAGCATGTGAACATAGCAAAAGCATAACCACTTTTCAGACTTGGTGAAAACTGGCACATGCTGAAACATATCTCAAGTAGGCATGTTTACGAGCTCGATGCACTCACTACGGAGCAAGTCATGAAAAGTTAAGCATACATCCATCTAGAATACACAAAATACAAGCTAGACATGGCAAGAACAATAGCATAGAATGCATGGATCAACTACAACATCATCGGCAAAATCGCTAACAAGTAGACAATCCGCCTAGATTCACGAAGTAGCAAAAGTAGAGCTTGATTGACTCAAGCTAGGGTGCTCCATAATTGCAAACAAAGACACAGATGGATAGAGCACTACAATATTAATAAAACATCCTTAATGATCATCCTCAAAAGAGGCACGGATCACTAGGAAACAACACGAACATATGGCCATATGAGATAAACAGATCAAGGACTTAGTGGAAATGCTAAGTCCCTGAAATCAGCATTACCAAGTGCCTCACTTTGCAAGCTTCTGCTAGTCACCACACACATGACAAAAATACATGGGTTGCACCTCTGGAAAGATGGCAAAACCCTTAAAAAAACATGTGTAGAGCACCAGGGCATATGATGCACACAATAAGCATGGCAAAAATGACAAATATCTAATGGAGTAGCAGATCTGACAATTATCTCAAGTAGCACTCTTCTAACAGCATTTAGGGCATCAAGATGAACTCAAATGAAAATGATGCAATGGAATGAAATGATGTACTCTCTGAGGCGAACATTTTGATATGCTATATGCCCAAAACGGAACTACGGATGCAAAGTTACGGCACGATGAACATGGGCACATGAACTAGGGTTTCGGGAGAAAAAGTCAACCGAGGTGATTTGGATCTGAGATCTGCATGCCTCCCGAGGTCACCGGGGTTACTGTAGCACACGCTCGCCGGAGACGTCGGGGAACTTGGGGCGGAGGAGGGGGGCTCGCCGGCCGGTGAGGGAGCTCGCCGGGGCGGCGACTTGGCGGCGGCGGGCGGCGCGGGGCCGGGCCGGCGTCGACGAAGATGGCGGCGGTGGGGTCCGGCTCCGGCCATAGGAGTGCAGAGGTCAACGGTGATGGCACAGGGCGGCGCGGGCCGCCGGAGTTGGAGGCGAGGGCGGCGGGGCGACCCGTGGGGCGGCGCGGCGGAACCGGGCCGCCGGGGCCGGTCGCGGGCTCCCGGGCCGGCGAAGTGGGGTGGAGGCCGGGCGAACCGCGTAGCGACATGTGGCGGCGGCGGGACGAAACGGACACGTCCGTCGGCGAGAACTTTGTCCGGCGCGCGAGGAGGGGATATTTTTTTAGGGTTTGGACGGGGGAGATCCGGATTTTCGAGGATGGTTCTTTATATAGGCATAGAGGGAGCTAGGAGAGTCCAAATGAGGTGCGGTTTTCGGCCATGTGATCGTGATCGAACGCTCTAGAAGATGGAGAAGGTTTTGGTGGGTTTTGGGCCAAATTGGCGGGGTGTTGGGCTGCAACACACACGAGGCCTTTTCGGTCCCTCGGTTAACCGTTGGAGTATCAAACGAAGTCCAAATGGTACAAAACTTGACAGGCGGTCTACCGGTAGTAAACCAAGGCCGCTTGGCAAGTCTCGGTCCAATCTGGAAATGTTTAATCCCCACACACGAAAGAAAGGTAGAAATGACCAACAGAGGAGAACAAAGCGCCGGAATGTAAAATGGACAACGGGGAAAATGCTCGAATGCATGAGATGAACACGTATGCAAATGCAATGCACATGATGACATGATAAGAGATGCATGACAACGATAAAAACACATGGAGACAAAGACCCGAACCCGAGAAAATAAAATAACTTAACGCCGGAAACGGCAAGAGTTGGAATACATATTGGGTAAGTTACATCCGGGGTGTTACAACACTCCACCACTACAAAAGGATCTCGTGCCGAGATCTAGGACTGAAAGAACGCCGGGTACTCAGAACGGAGGTGATCCTCGCGTTCCCAGGTAGCTTCACTGTTGGAATGGTGTGACCACTTGACTTTGAGAAATTTGATAAACTTGTTGCGAGTCTTGCGTTCAGTCTCTTCAAGAATAGCAACTGGGTGCTCACGGTAGGAGAGATCTTCTTGGAGCTCAATGTCCTCGAAGTTGACGGTGCGATCAGGAGTCTTGAAGCACTTTCGAAGCTGAGAGACATGGAACACATCATGAACATTTGCAAAGTTTGAAGGAAGCTCGAGTTGATAGGCGAGATCGCCTCTCTTGCTGACAATCTTGAAAGGTCCCACGTATCTGGGGGCAAGCTTCCCTTTGATACCGAAGCGATGAGTACCTTTCATAGGAGAGACGCGGAGGTAAACATGATCTCCGATCTCGAAAGCCAAATCACGGTGCTTACTATCATAGTATCTCTTCTGGCGGGATTGGGCTGCTTTGAGGTTATCTCGAATGACTTTGCACATTTCCTCTGCCTCTGTGATTAAGTAATTTCCCAAAAGCTGACGTTCACCGGTTTCAGACCAGTTGAGAGGGGTACGGCACTTCCTAACATACAGAATTTCAAATGGGGCCTTGCCCGAACTTGCTTGAAAACTGTTGTTGTAGGAGAATTCAGCATAAGGAAGACAATCCTCCCACTTCATGCCGAAGGAGATCACACAAGCCCTGAGCATATCTTCAAGAATCTGGTTGACACGCTCGACTTGACCGCTAGTTTGAGGATGGAAAGCTGTACTGAAGCGGATGTTGGTGCCCATGGCCTTCTGAAAAGAATCCCAAAACTTGGAGGTAAAGATGCTGCCACGGTCTGAAGAGATCACTTGTGGAATACCGTGGAGAGAGACAATTCGAGAGGTATAGAGTTCCGCCAATTGAGCTGCAGTGATTGACTCTTTGATAGGCAAAAAGTGAGCCACTTTGGTGAGTTTGTCGATGACAAGGAATATAGCATCATTGCCATGCTTGGACTTTGGAAACCCAGTCACGAAGTCCATCTCAATGTGGTCAAACTTGCATTCTGGAATGGCAAGAGGTTGGAGGAGACCCGCTGGCCTTTGGTGTTCTGCCTTCACTCTTCTGCAGACATCACACTCATTCACGAATTGAGCAATCTCACGCTTCATTCGAGTCCACCAATAAGCCTTCTTGAGGTCCTGATACATCTTCGTACTCCCAAGGTGGCTGGAGAGGAGAGAATTGTGAGCCTCGTTCATGATCACTTTACAGAGTTCACCTTTGGGTACAACAATACGATCCTCGAAGAAGAGAGTGTCCTTGTCATCAAGGCGGTAGCACTTGTACTTGGGTTGACTCTTGGCAATCCCAATCTTCACCTTTTTCACCATAGCATCAAGAAGCTGGGCTTGGCTAATCTGGTCTTCCAAGGTAGGGGAGACTTGAAGGTTGGCGAGGAAACCTTGAGGAACAACTTGCAGATTAAGTTTGCGGAAAGCTTCACAAAGCTCGGGTTGATAAGGCTTGAGAATCAGACTATTGCACTAAGCTTTCCTGCTCAATGCGTCAGCAATCACATTGGCCTTGCCTGGAGTATACTCGATACTCGGATTATACTCTTGAATCATTTCGACCCATCGAGTTTGCCTGAGGTTGAGATTAGGCTGAGTGAAGATGTACTTGAGACTCTTGTGATCCGTGAAAATGTCCACTTTTCTTCCCAATAAGAGATGTCTCCAAGTCAAAAGAGCATGCACAACTGCCGCCAACTCAAGATCATGAGTGGGGTAGTTCTTCTCATTGGGCTTCAACTGGCGAGAGGTATAGGCAACAACTTTCTTCTCTTGCATCAATACTGCGCCAAGACCTTGGAGAGAGGCATCACAAAAGACATCGTACGGTTTGGATTCATCATGCGGAGTCAGAACTGGAGCAGTGATCAATTTCTCTTTCAAAGTATTGAAAGTAATGTCACACTCCGGAGACCAAACATATTTGACGTGCTTCTGGAGAAGATTTGAGGGAGGCTTCGCGATCTTAGAAAAGTTTTCAACGAATCTTCGGCAATAGCTTGCGAGACCGAGGACGCTACGTAGTTGCTTTACGTTCTGAGGAGGTTCCCAATTCACAATTGCAGACACCTTCTCAGGATTCACGGCAATGCCCTTGGCAGAGATGATATGACCAGGATAAAGAACCTCATCGAGCCAAAATTTGCACTTGGAGAACTTGGCATAGAACTGGTGTTCCCTTAGCTTATCAAGTAACAAACGCAAGTGCTTGGCATGATCTTCCTTGTTCTTCGAGAAAAGCAGAATGTCGTCGAGATAGACCAAAACGAAGTCATTGGTGTAGGAGTTGAAGATGAAGTTCATCATGCGAGCGAACGTCGGAGGAGCGTTGACGAGGCCAAAAGACATGACAGTGTATTCGTATGAACCATAGCTTGTCCTGAAAGCCGTCTTGGGAATATCTTGCTCACAGATTCGAATCTGATGATAACCCATACGGAGATCAAGCTTGGAGAATACTTGGGCACCTTTGAGTTGTTCGAAAAGCTCGTTTATGTTGGGAAGTGGGTATTTGTTCTTGATGGTCTTCTTGTTCAATGGACGGTAATCAACACAAAGTCGGTCCGTTCCATCCTTCTTCTTCACAAAAATAACACCACAACCCCACGGAGAAGAACTAGGCCGGATGAGACCCATTCTCTCTTGAATATCGAGTTGCTTCTTCAGCTCCTTCAACTCTTCAGGTCCGAGCTTGTAAGGACGCTTGCACATAGGTTTCATGCCGAGCTCAAGATCAATGACGAATTCAACTGGCCGGTGCGGAGGCATTCCTGGAAGCTCTTCTGGAAAGACGTCTTCATATTCGCAAACGACTGGAATTTGCGAGATGGCATCCAGTTCACCCTTCTCATTGAGAGAAAACAGACGGATGGTATCATCACGAGTGGCAAAGACAATTACATCCTCAGACGAATGAGTCAATTGAATCTGCCTGGCTGCACAATCAAGCTGAGCCTTGTGCTTAGAAAGCCAATCCATTCCGAGAATAAGATCAATATCCGAGTCACCAAGAACATTTGGAGAAGACAAGAACTTATAGTCACCCAAAGTGATTGTAACATCCGGAACACATACTCGAGATGTCATTTGACGGGCCGGAGAAACAATAGCCAACGGTTTTGACAACACTCGAGTAACAAAATCATGCTTAGATGCAAAAGGTCTCGACATGAAACAATGCGATCCACCCGTGTCAAAAAGAACTCTAGCTGGAATATCGTTAACCGGAAGGTTACCCATGATGACATCTGACGAATCCTCTGCCTGAGCTGCGTTCATCAAGTTGACCTTGGCGTGCTTGGGGTTATGCTTGACCACAACTGTACTTGCCGATCTCACAGGAGGAGGAGGAGGAAGACGCCTCTGGTTGAAACACTTGTTGGCATAGTGACCCTTCTGTTGGCACTTGTTGCACGTGACCTCTAAAAGCGGACGGTGATACGGAGCACTCGATCTTGGAGCTTGAGACGAAGTCTTGTTCTGAAAGCCAGGGCTGGGTGGGTGGGAAGAACCACTGCCACCTTTGCTCTTCTGCTGATACGACTGACGGAACGGAGGAGGAGGAAGCCAATACTTCTGCTGCTTGGCCACTTGAGTAGAGGAAGGAGTAGCATCTCTGACTCGCTTCTTGGAAGCATCACACCTCAGTTGAGCGGCCTCTTGCTTCAGTGCCATGTTGTAGAACTCATCGTACCTCAAGGGCTCAAAGAGAACAAGAGCTAGCTGGATTTCTTCTCTGAGACCACCCCTGAACTGGTATATCATGCTCTTCTCATCAGGTACGTCCTGCTTGGCAAAGCGGGCGAGCTTCTGAAACAACTTGTTGTAGTCATAGACAGACAAAGAGCCTTGCTTCAGGTTGCGGAATTCCTCACGCTTGCTTTCAACCACGCTCTGAGGGATATGGTGAGCTCTGAAATCTTGACAGAATTCATCCCAAGTAATCACACGTCCACCTCTGGAATCCTTGTACTGCTGAAACCATTCTGCAGCTTGATCTTTGAGTTGGAAGGAAGCGAACTTGACAAAGTCCTCAGGCCTGACGTTACTGCACTCGAAATGCTTGCATAGATCCACGAGCCAATCGTCAGCATCGGTTGCCTCAACACAATTGCTGAAAGTCTTGGGCCCGTTAGCAAGGAACTAGTTGAGTGTAGCAAAGTGATTCTGATTGTTGCCTTGGTTCCCTTGGTTTCCTTGATTGCGCTCTTGGAGAATTTGCATGATCAACTGTGCATTTGCATTGGTTGCGGCCATCGCAGCTTGCCATGCCTCTGGAGGAGGTGGAGGTGGTGGCGGATCAGGATTCGGAGTCGTGCACGTTGGAGGAGCCATCCTGAAGAGGTTGAAATCCATTAGCATATTGATAGACAAATATTGAAGCTGAATCCAACGGAATGAAAATTGCAACATATAGTCTTCACATCCGAACAAAATGAACGAATGCATTCCTCTTGAAATGGTCACATATCCATAAATTGAGAAGCCACTTAGAATTTAGGTAGAGAAATAAATCAACAAGGTACGGATCAAGAACGAATACTCGGTAAGAAATCCCAATCTCAAACCAATATCCGTGGAAGAAGAAACTAGAGCTACAAGAATTCCCACCTATGAAACTCCCGAACCTTTCTGGTTATGCAATCAGGTGTTGGGGATACAGGGGAAGCATAATATCTCACCCAAATCTAGCAAATCCTACATCTAGCTGTATCCATCCTTCGACACATAACCGAGAAAAACTTCAGAAA
This sequence comes from Triticum urartu, assembly GCF_003073215.2. Classification (NCBI taxonomy): domain Eukaryota; kingdom Viridiplantae; phylum Streptophyta; class Magnoliopsida; order Poales; family Poaceae; genus Triticum; species Triticum urartu. The sequence continues at coordinate 338,719,272 of NC_053024.1, read as the reverse complement.
CCATCTACCTCAACCTTCGAAAAGCATCCGTTATACAAGTTATGGCGATACTCCCGAACTCCCGCCCCCGTACTGGGTGGCGTCGAGGTTATCTCACCAACGAACTGCATAAAAGAAATTTTTGATGTCGGCGTACTAAACTCGGGTACTCCAGAACTGCGATGATAAAATTATGACGACAACACCTCAGAGCTCCACTCCCCGGGACACTTCCACAAAACCCCTGACAGGAGGCACCAAGACAATGTTCTCGTCATAAAACCATCGGAACGATTCCAAGATACCCGCGTGATCCTAAAATTTTTTCTTAGTGAAATTTAAGAAGAGAAGAGTCAAAACTCTACGTCAGGATGCCTTACTAGAGCGATGAGGAGACTGAGAAGTAAAAGAATTCCTTACCTCTCCGATATATAATTCCTAAATGACTCAAAACATTTTTCTTGACACAACTCGGCTACTAAAAACGATCAAGCAATGGGGCTCCTAAGGTCGGGGTAGGCTCTGATTACCAACTTGTAACACACTCAATGCGACTATATCTCCCACGTGTCAAGGCACGACTTAGAGGCATAATGGCATTGAAGGCATATGTCGCAAGTTAGGCAATCTTCACAAACATCCCATGTAATATAATAATAAAGGGGAGATAACATAGTTGGCTTACACTCGCCATGTCAATCAAGGTACATAAATAACGTTACATCATCCAAACACTCATGGCCCGACTACGGCGCCAAAATAAAAGACAACCCAACATGCGACACGGTCCCGATCACCCCCAACTGGGCACCACTACTGATCATCAGGAAAAGAAACATAGTATCGCTGAGAGTCCTCGTCGAACTCCCACTTGTGCTCGAGCGCATCACCTGGAGCGGAATCATCAGGCCCTGCATCTAGTGTAATAGTAATCTGTGAGCCACAGGGACTCAGCAATCTCGCACCCTCGCGATCAAGACTATTTAAGCTTAAAAGGTAAGGTAAGGTAAATATATGTGGAGCTGCAGCAAGCGACTAGCATATATGGTGGCTATCCTGTTCGCAAAAGAGAGCGAGAAGAGGAGGCAAAGCGCGAGTGAGTAATCTAGAGAACAACCTGCGCAAGCATTACTCCAACACCGTGTCCACTTCCCGGACTCCGCCGAGAAGAGGCCATCATGGTAACTCACACTGTTGGTTCATTTTAATTTAGTTAAGGTTCAAGTTATCTACAACCGCACATTAACAAATTCCCATCTACCCATAACCGTGGGCACGGCTTTCAAAAGTTCAAATCCCTGCAGGGGAGTCCCAACTTAGCCCATGACAAGCTCTCACGGTCAACGAAGGAATAGACCTCCTCCCGAGACGTTCCGATCAGACTCGGTACCTCGGTTCTTCAAGACACTTCGCCAGGTTAAAACTTATCCAGCAACACCGCCCGAATGTGCCGACAAATCCCGATAAGAGCTGCACATATCTCTTTATCAGGGCACACTCAGATAAGCAATCCATACAACTAAAACCAGCCCTCGAGTTTCCCCGAGGTGGCGCTGCAAGGGGCTCTAGGTTGGACCAACACTCAGAGGAGCACTGGCCCGGGGGGGGTATAAATAAGATAACCCTCGGGCTCCGGAAACCCAAGGGAAAAAGAGGCTAGGTGGCAAATGGTAAAACCAAGGTTGGGCACTACTGGAAAAGCTTTAATCAAGGCGAACTATCAAGGGGTTCTCATTATAACCCAACCGCGTAAGGAACGCAAAATCCGGGAACATAACACCGATATGACGGAAACTAGGGCGGCAAGAGTAGAACAAAACACTAGGAGAGATGCATTAAAATAACATGGGAATATAATGACATCCCAACAAGTAAATAATGTTCCAACAAGGAACGGCCTCCAATCTTCACCTGCAACTAGCAACGCTATAAGAGGGGCTGAGCAAAGTGGTAACATAGCCAATCAACGGTTTGCTAGGACATGGTGGGTTAGAGGTTTGACATGGCAATTTGGGAGGCTTTAAAGCAAGTGCTAGGCATCTTAGCATTTGCATAGCAAAAGAGCGAGCAATCTAGCATAGCAAAGATAGTAGGGATTTCGAGGGTATGATCATCTTGCCTGCGAAGTTGTCAGAGTTGACTGGATCCTCGAAAGCAAACTCAACGGGCTCCTCGTTAGCGAACTCGTCTCCCGGATCTACCCAAACAAGACAAACAAGCAACAAGGACACAATCAACCACGTGCAAAGCTCAAACAATATGATGCAAACATGGTATCCTATGCGGGATGCGATGCGGGATGCATATGCAAGATGTGAGAAGGAATGCATGAACCGGGCCTCAACATGGAAATCCAAGTGTGCCACTGGAAACATGAGATGAAATCGCTTGAAAACCATATAAAGAACGCCGGAATCGGAGTTACGGTTTGGAAATGGCAAGCAATTCAAATATGGCCACGGTCTGAGATTTACAACAAGTAGCCATCTAAATGCAACGAGATGAACATGCTAAAGCACCCAAACATGACAACAAAATACATGGAAGGGTTGAATTCAAGATGCTTAACAAAAGTCTAGCACCGAGCTATGGCCAATTCATCCATTAACAGGTTCAAACAAGCATGGCCAAATTGCATATGGTAAATAGATTTCAGACTTGGTGAAATTAACACTTGTCTGGAAATTCAGATCAGGTAGCACTCTTTGGAGCAACAAAACTACATTCTACAGAACCTGAACATGGCAACGTAAAACATGGCAAGGAGCTACTCAAAAAGCTTAACAAAAGTCCCTTGGTGACCTTGAGCCAAAAGGGATCAGAAAACACATTTGCAAGCATGTGAACATAGCAAAAGCATAATCAGTTTTCAGACTTAGTGAAAACTGGCACATGCTGAAACATATCTCAAGTAGGCATGTTTACGAGCTCGATGCACTCACTACGGAGCAAGTCATGAAAAGTTAAGCATACATCCATCAAGAATGCACAAAATACAAGCTAGACATGGCAAGAACAATAGCATAGCATGCACGGATCAACTACAACATCATCGGCAAAATCGCTAACAAGTAGACAATCCGCCCAGATTGACGAAGTAGCAAAAGTAGAGCTTGATTGACTCAAGCTAGGGTGCTCCATAATTGCAAACAAATACATGCATGGATAGAGCACTACAATATTAATAAAACATCCTTACTGATCATCCTCAAAAGAAGCACGGATCACTAGGAAACAACATGAACATATGGCCATATGAGATAAACAGATCAAGGACTGTGGAAATGCTAAGTCCCTGAAATCAGCATTACCAAGTGCCTCACTTTGCAAGCTTGTGCTAGTAACCACACACATCACAAAAATACATGGGTTGCACCTCTGGAAAGATGGCAAAACCCTTAACAAAACATGTGTAGAGTACCAGGGCATATCATGCACACAATAATCATGGCAAAAATGACAAATATCTAAATGGAGTGGCAGATCTGACAATTATCTCAAGTAGCACTCTTCTAACAGCATTTCGGGCATCAAGATGAAGTCAAATGAAAATGATGCAATGGAAAGAAATGATGTACTATCTGAGACGAACATTTTGATGTGCTATCTGCCCAAAACAAAGCTACGGATGCAATGTTACGGCACGATGAACATGGGCACATGAACTAGGGTTTCGGGAGAAAAAGTCAAACGAGGCGATTTGGATCTGAGATCTGCACGTCTCCCGAGGTCGCCGGAGTTACTGTAGCATGCGCTCGCCGGAGACGTCGGGAAACTTGGCGCGGAGGAGGGGGGCTCGCCGGCCGGTGAGGGAGCTCGCCCGGGGTGGCGACTTGGCGGCGGCGGGCGGCACGGGGCCGGGCCGACGTTGACGAAGATGGTGGCGGCGGGGTGCGGCTCCGACCAAAGGAGTGCGGCGGCCGACGGCGATGGCGCAGGACAGCACGGGCCGCCGGAGTTGGAGGCGAGGGCGGCGGGGCGACGCGTGGGCCGGCGTGGCGGAACCGGGCCGCGGGGGCTGGTCGCGGGCTCCCGGGCCGGCGAAGTGGGGCGGAGGCCGGGCGAACCGCGTAGCGACACGTGGCGGCGGCGGAACGAAACGGACACGTCCGTCGGCGAGAACTTTGACCGGCGCGCGAGCAGGGGATGTTTTTTTATGGTTTGGACGGGGGAGATCCGGATTTTCGAGGAGGGTTCTTTATATAGGCATAGAGGGAGCTAGGAGAGTCCAAATGAGGTGCGGTTTTCGGCCACGCGATCATGATCGAACTCTCTAGAAGATGGAGAAGGTTTTGGTGGTTTTTGGGCCAAATTGGAGGGGTGTTGTGCTGCAACACACATGAGGCTTTTTCGGTCCCTCGGTTAACCGTTCGAGTATCAAACGAAGTCCAAATGGTACGAAACTTGACAGGCGGTCTACCTGTAGTAAACCAAGACCGCTTGGCAAGTCTCGGTCCAATCCGGAAATGTTTAATCCCCACACACGAAAGAAAGGTAGAAATGACCACCGGAGGAGAACGAAGCGCCGGAATGCAAAACGGACAACGGGGAAAATGCTCGTATGCATGAGATGAACACATATGCAAATGCAATGCACATGATGACATGATAAGAGATGCATGAAAACAATAAAAACACACGGAGACAAAGACCCGAACCCGAGAAAATAAAATAACTTAAGGCCGGAAACGGCAAGAGTTGGAATACATATTGGGTAAGTTACATCCGGGGTGTTACAACAATCAAACACTCATACCATCCTGTAGGATTCAAGACGACATTCCACTCTAATCCCATGTTCTTCCTATTCCCGCGTTTTGGAAGTCCTACGAATCAAAGAGGCCCTAGGTTTTTATAAAAACTAATTGATTTTGAATGAGATGAACTATAAGAATTAAACGAAGGTCTACATCAGTAATATATGACTCAAAGCTTACATGCTACAGTGTGGTATTTATTCGTAATTTGGTTGCAAAATCTGACGCGTGCAATGCACGTGTACCTTACTAGTACTTCGAGTATGTGCAAAACACAATGGCATGCTACACGTTGTCTCTCTTACAGTTCATGAAGCCACGTGGCACATGTGGAGGCGTTGTCGCGACATCCTTGTGTGGATTGATCACAGTGACGTGCTGCTGGTTCCAGAAGAATGTACTCATCCTCCCTGAGCCGCACTGGCGGTACATGCATGAAGCGAAGATGTGCATGCACGCTACGCACGCACTCATTCCCTCGCACGCACACGCGGGTACACGGGCGGACGCAATTTTGTACCAAGATCCACCCATGTGATAATTTGACGCGTGTAAAGTCCTTCACTTCATTGATGGTCAATTAATACAACGCATGCAAATTGAGTGGACGTGAGGGCGGAAGAAAGACATTACTACTCCACTGCGCGCATGCGAGTAGTTAAATCATGGGTTGCTAGTAGCACTTCCATGGGTCTCCTTCATATTTTATGCCAATTTTTGATAGTAACATAACATTTACGCATCTGAGCAGTGTAGTCTACTTGAAATTTATCTTACACTAAACTCATCGGGAGCCATTTCGGGCCTCGAAACCAAAAACCATCAATTAATCTTTACCTTGTTCCCATCACATTTGAATGTACTAGTGCTACAATTAAGTGCAAGCCTGCTCACACCTACCAGTACGTACCAAACCTGAACGTGTTCCCACTATGTAGGTTTTAGTACTCGTGCTAGTACTTAGGTTATAAAAAGGGGAACTACCTAACCGAAAATTACTCTACCTTCCTCCTCATAAGTCCTCCTTCTTCGTCCGTCCTTGCCATGGCCGGTGTGCAGAGATCTAGGTCGAGAACTACTCATAACAAGGGAGCGGCAACCAAGGCTGCAGAAAAAAGAGGGCTCGCCGCCACGCAGAGACCTCGAAAGATCTCTCACGGGCAGGCGATGGCTCCCAGGAGCGCCCTAGATGCGGAGGCGAACATTGGGCACTGGAGTCGTTATCCCTCGACGGCATGCCCAATCAGCTCAATAAGCACCTCAATAAGCACCTCAATAAGTAGAAGGAGTTCATCCATGGCTTGGTGGAGCTGCTGAAGTAGGCCTCGACGACATGCCCGCTGAGCTCAATGAGCATGGGGAGTTGACCGCCGGCTTGGTGATGCTGCTGAAGAAGAGCATTGCCTCAGAGAAGAAGGCGACCGACGAAATCCTGCAACTTCACGAGGACAAGGCGAAGCTCTACCACGAGCTTGACCTGCTGAAGGAGGAGAATGCCAGCTAGAAGAAGCTGCATGAGAATAGTAGTTCCTCGATGAAGATGTTGCAGGCCCTCTTCATGGAACAGAAGGAGGAGTTGGCGAAGCTCCGCATCGAGCACCCGGCTGCTGTCAAGGTACGTAATGCGGCCGTGGAATAGATGATGAAGGCTCGCGTCGAGAAATCCCGCGTCATGGACAGAATGATGAAGATGGCGGAGGAGACGCGCAAGGAGATGGAGGTCGTGCAGGCGATTAAGAAGCAGTTACGACTCCGCGGCCAGCAACCCTTCATGTAGTGAGAGCAGCGCCCTAGACTTGTGTGTGTGTCTTCCTTCTTTTTTGGGGTGATAATCTTCCTTCTTCTTTTGCTCTTGTGCTTCTTATTTTGCTTCGGGTGTTTGGCCGCACGTGTCACCTTCTCTGCGAGGCATGAATAGAACAGTGCTAAAAATGAGATGACTAGCAAATTAGATCATTCTTTATCGCCAATAGAACAATGCCTCTTGCTAGTAATATATAATAAGAGTAGAGAGTAGAGGATATGGCACTGGTCTGCCGTGTTTCGTGCTCCTCCGTCATACTCCAGTGGAAAACTTGAGTATATAGCACGGTTCTTTGCTCCTCCTCAGGTCGTCGGCACATTTATACGAGCAGTCAAATCACAAGGCCCCGCTTTCCAGCAGTAATGAGTCTTCAAATCACAAAGGCCCTCGCCTCTCGTGAAAAGGACCAAGCTAGACTACCACGCCCTCTAGCCTTCTAAAAAATGTATACATTTGTACAGTAGTAGTATCGATGGATAGCGCCATGGGGCAAAACTAACAAAATGTAATTAAAGAAAAAAGGTGGTACATATAGAGAGCGCTCATCGCCAAATTATGCATATACTATATGACACTACCCACTATGAAGGTACTAGTAACATAGACTAGTAACTGGTCTATGTTACTCTCCACTATGACCAGCCAAAGTCGAGGCGCGAATACTAACGATGGCCTGGTTTTGTCTATACTTAGACAACTCACCCGACTGCATGCGCACCAGGCAGATGAAGCTCATGTCGTGTTGGTGCCGTGTGCGGCCTGCACATTAACCAAAACCTCGCACCTCCATCTTAGCCTCCGCGTTTAAAACATCTCAATCTCAAGGCCAAGGAGCAATGTCAAACCTATGATAGAGCCAATCGGATGGTTGAGAACACTACAATTCATAGCTACAGATGTGTGTGTGTGAGAGGATGAGTGCGTGCGTGTGTGAGAGAGTACAACTGTATGTGGGTGGCATCGACCTAGGGAGCAGTGATGGTGCGTGCGAGAAGTCCTGAGAGATAGGTGTAATGTGTCTGAAAAAAAAGACTAGTCTATAGCTCGCCACGAGGCTATTCCTGTCGAACGCCAAGCGTAAGATATGTATCCGACGGTGCTAGTTTTTGCATGTACACAGCAGTAGAAAAAGAACTAGTACCATGGCATATGCTACACCATGGTCGAGAAAACATGTCGATGTTACGCCATCCAGGAATAGTGTCGCACTTCGAAACTAGAACTGTCTATAAATTTTGAGTGCGTCTCATCAAATTTAATTGCAAACCTGTTCACACCGATAACAACCTAAACGGTTTCCCACTTCGGAGCGTATTAGTAGTACTCCTACTCGGTTATAAATACTACTATGCTAAGATGACTGCACATTCCTCCTCAACTCCTCATCCACAAAAAACAATCAAGTCAATCAAGCCATAGCCAGCGTGAGTTCTGGGTCGAGAGATTTCCACTAGGGAGAGGTGAGCATGGAAGAGGAAGCACGAGACATGTCCCGCCTCTCCGCGAAAGCAGCCGACATGTCCAGCCGCGCAGCAGTAGCAGCACAGAGGTCTCGCCGTGCCGCCAAAGCAGCACGGAGGAACCGCCGCTCCGTCGATGTAGAAGACTAGTCCGGCCACGCCGCGGAAGCATCAGAGACGTCCCGTCGCGCCGCCGAAGCAGTAGGGAGGTCCCGCCGCGCCGCGGCGGCCTAGGAAAATTTCTCGCGAGCAGGTGAGGACTCTTATAGGCGCATGCATGCGATAGTCCATAGCCAGATGGCTAAGATCTCCGGCTGGGCGAGGATGCAGGACGAGGCTACCGGTGTCATTCGACAACTGGGGGAGGGCAATGCGAAGCTCCGGGGTGAGCACGACCTTCTGAGGGCGAAGATCGTCGGAAGGGCGAAGCAGGAGGAGGAGACCGATGACGTGTTGCAGAGGACATGCGTCATCATCAAGAAACTTATGGACGAGAATGCCATGCTCCGCATCGAGCGCAACAGGCTGGTGGAGGAATCCATGGATGCTGCCAAGCAGCGAATTAAGGGCATGAAACTGATGAAAGAGATCATCGCCCGCCGCGAGAACTAGTCTCCGCGACCTGCAGCGCATAAAGAAAGTAGAGATCAACGAGCCAGAATGTTGTACGAGCCTTCCTTCTTCTTTTGCCCTTGTGTATTTCGGGGGTAGCCGCATGTGGCTTTTTTTAATTATCTTCCTAATTATGTAAGACAATTATTATCCACTCTCGTTGTCCTTATATATATTCGTCAGTCTTGGTATAAGTCGCAGTAGATGCTATATAGGTCCATCGGATCTTACATCAAGATCGGTGCAAAATTTTCTTTTCATATTTTCTTTTCTCTCTCTTAAATCTCAGTCGAGTGAGACATTGCCATGCCATTAAACAGAGGCTCGGGCGCCATTAATGGAGACCTTGGGAGAGAGGTGGACAGTAGATGGAGGTCAAAGGGCTCTCCTCCCGATAAGCATGCGTAGGGGTCTGATCGCACGCCTCCCGTACTCAAATAGCTACCCTGCATGGCGCCTCCTAGCTAATAAAAAAAAGGGGACGCGTGGCAGCACGTAAATGGTAAACAGAATGCCCACGGTTTCAATAATACTTGTGTTTCCGATTGTAACGTGACATCACTTGTTCCAAAATGACTTTGTTGATTTTTAATGTGTGCGCCTTCCAAATCGGACAGCAAAAAATGCCATCGATCCGTGGGATGCCTTCTCAAAAATGCAATTAGATATCTAAAAAATGCCATCGTTAAGTTAGATGTTTGCTCAGAAATGCCATTAGACATTGTTGTTTTTAAGTCAAACCCGTTGAACTTGTTGCATGAAAAAATAAGCCGATTCTCACAATGATAAGTTAATGGTGTCCAGCACAACACACCCCTCAAATAAAACTAAGCACCCTGGAATTCTTTGGCAAAACTAAGCACCCTGAAATTCTTTGACAACTAAACTGCTGGCTATATGATGTTGGGCATATATATTGTACATGTATAATGTCAAGAAACGAGTGGTAGTACTATACCAACTAAAAGATGAAATGTATGAAATATAACGAGAAGAAACATAACATAGTTCTGCTGGGGGCTCAGCACAACACACCCCTCAAATAAAACTAAGCACACCAGAAATTAAACTAAGCAACTAAACCGGTAGACACTGCATTAGAACCACCATGAGCAACGACACTGCCACCTTACTCGGAGTCCTCGTCCACGTCCTCGACTTCGTCCTTGTCCCTCTTCCTCTTGGGCGATACTTCTTTGCTTGAACCGCACACTTGGCTCTTTCTCTTCATCCAACCCTTGTAGATATTGAAACAAAGGTACCCATCCATTGCAGCATAGTGGATGTGGTCTATATCTAGTACAGTCCACTGCCATGCACGATGAAACATGTGCGGAGCTTTCTTCAGTTCACCATACATAGGATGAACCATGGCTCCTGCCAGGGTCAGTATTGAAGGCTGATCAAGGGAGGGCACAAGCCCTTCCTTCTGGAGGTCGAAGGGGTCACCTACAAAGAGGCCTATCCGACCCAGGATTTCCTTGCTGATCCTAAAGTCTACAGTAACGAATTTGACTCAGTCATCCTTGAGGAAGTTCTTAAATTCCTCGCACTCAACGTCGGCATGGAATATGTGGTAGACCAAGCATTAGTCATGCACGCAAACCTGGATCACGGGGGGCTTCTTCTTCTCTGCCTCCTTTAGTTTCTTCTCGCTTCCCAGGACCCTGGTGTACTCAACATCTAGCCTAGCAACCCACTCATCATTTGAGTTTTCGAACATGCATTTAAAGCGAGCAAGGCATTCTTTCACCGTTGTAGAAGAATGGGTGTAGATGACGTCGAACTCTTCACAGGCGATGGTTCTAACCTTGTACTCACCGCCGATCATGGAGATTTGGGACGCCATTGATTTGGGAGGAGGGTTAGGATTACTGGAACTACCGTAATGTGAAACGACGGGACGACTAGGAGCGGTTTATCGATTGTAAAATGTCGAGTGGGGGCGCGTGCGAATGGCAAGGTAGTGGCTTGCCTGGTGGATAAATGGATTCATGCACAGTACCATGGGGGCCCAATTACATGTCATGTCTACTCGACGCCCAATTAAGTGGCTTTCAATGTCATGTCAAGCGTCGAGAGAAATTACAGGTGATATGAAGCTTTCCATTCTCCCATGATACGGGCTTCCGAGAGCCCTTGGATCTGAGATCGAATGGTTGCATGGCGTGATTCTAGACCTATGGGTGAATATCCTATCCTGGAGGGTTATTCTACAAATTTTCAGCAACTTAGCATGCCACCGTTTGATCTCAGATACAAGGGCTGCCAGCAGCCCATATCATGGTCGCGCCTACCACGACCATCACCTCGCTCACGCAGTCACACCCTTGGAGATTTAACATGGTGCATTAGGCTATCTGATGATGGCATGTCATACATAGTCATCAGTTAGTCACTCATACAACAAGGTTAGCCATAAGGTTGGCTATGAGAGTATTTTTTGTTTACTTCTCTCTATCTCTTTCTTTGTAGTATTTATTGCATTTGCCAAGGAGTGACCTCTTCCAATGAAATAGTGCTTAGATGAGGTGCTATGGGCATTAAATGGCTTAGCAACTCAAGTCCCCAATGCACAGGTGCTTAGTTTTTTGTTGCTAAGTTTGCTTATCACCGTTTCTTCCTAGGGTCACCAAACTAGACACTCTCTTCTTAATTAACTTGCCACATCAGACTTTATGCCTATGTGGCAGGCTTAGCACCTGCATGATCAAGTACAATAGTGGGCTATAAGCCCGCTTTACATGGCATTTTTGCATATGTGGGGGAAAGAGGCAAGGAAAAAGTGGAGGAGTGGGCTCTCAAGCAAGAGCCAGCCTCTACATGGTGGAGCATCGGGAGAGGCACCTATATGGAGGTGGTCAGGAATCGGGAGACTCAAGCCGGTCATAGCGCCGCTGTTAAAATGATAATGGCAAGTCAAATCACCGGGCCCCACCTGTCCAGCAGTAACTCACTGTCAAATCACACAACCCTACGTTTGCAGCAGCCTACTACCTCATCTTCTCGCATCTCTGTCGAACCGACTAGGCGGAATTGCCCCGCCTACTGCGTGGGAAAAGCCCCACCCTCGACTTTTAAATACTCCCTCTGTTGCTAAATATTTGTCTTTCTAGACATTTCAAATGGACTACCACACACGGATGTATGTAGACATATTTTAGAGTGTAGATTCACTCATTTTTCTCCATATGTAGTCACTTGTTAAAATATCTAGAAAGACAAATATTTAGGAACAGAGGGAGTAGTACAATATACTAATTTTGTATCCATGGATTGCGCCATGGAGGAAAGCCTCAAGAAAATGGCGATACACATATACGGAGTATACAGCACGCACGTCGCGTTCGCGTCGCACCCCAGACGGTCGGTCGGTCTGGCACGCCGCTCTCCGAATGGAACATGCGTCATATTGCGTTTGCACACACATGTGGGACCGCAATTGAGAACCGACCATAGGCACACTCCCCGGCCCCGCAAGTCGGGTGAGTTAATAGAAGTATATACGTTGGTACCTGGACGATCCCTGCAAGACATGGAAGATCAGTTTGTCCATGCATGTGGCCAGACTCCAGCAGACACGCCTGGATTGGCTATCGTCTACATATCGTGCAGGCTGTGTTGTACATGGCTGTAGTTCTGGTGAGAAATCTAAAAAAAGGTTTCTTTTCATCTCGCAAAATTAGGTGTCATGTGCTTCGGATCACTGCGAGGGATAAACAGCGACAACTGAGTTGGGATAGTCATTGGGGGCACATGCACGAAGACTACTCGGCTACCATCTAGGTAAAGCCGGCTATGTTAATTAGGACATCTATCGACGAACCCCTTTTCTATGAGTTTATCTTTAATTTGAGCTTTGATCCTTGTCTAGTTTGTCCGTCGGGATTCATCTTGTCTCCTTTGGGCAGTGAGGTTATGATTTCTTGTCATGTGGCATTTTTTCGTGTTATATGTTATAATCCGGAGCTTCATATCAAAATGATGACAACTGCGCCTCTGGGGCACATGCATGAAGACTTCTCGACAGTCATTGCTGAGGTCAAGACGGCTCTGGCCGGTAGACAAAAGAAAACTAGTACTCCACTATATAGGAAGGAGCCTCCGCGCTTGCTTGCTAGTGTTTCTCTCTTCACACTGTCTCGTCCTCTCCAGATCTAAACACGACAGCGGTGGCCACACTCTCTCTCTCTACTCACCGCTGGTCACAGATCCAGCCGGATCCTCTCTGCCGGGGAAGGTGAGAGGGTGCAACGTTCACGCGGTCGTCCTCGGCGACGGCTGTTACCCACTACCGGCGCATCCCGATCAGCATGCCTTGTTGTTCTCTCCCAAGCATCGCCAGTGAGGGAGGGCCTCCCACCCCTTCTTCCTCGCTGCCGTAGTGTGGGCAGATCCGGCCTCCCATCGTCCACCTAGCGACATCCCGGCGACCCTCAAGTATAACTTCCTTCGAAACCGGCCTTGCTCTACTTCCCAAGCTCCTAACGTCACTGCATTTGTATCTTTTACTATTTCTCAGGCCCCCTCGTGTAGATAGGATCGATCAGTTGTTCGAAAACCACCTATTTTTTTACTATTAAGAGGTAAAACTAGTTCATGCACTCGAATCTAGTAGTACTTGGTTCAAACAAGGACGAAAGGGGGTGGGGGTGGGGAAGATTTGTTACGTGAATCTAGGACTTGGTCGAAAGAGGAAATAATAGGGGCGAAATGTAGCAGAGACTAGCTATCCAACTGGTCTCTAGGTCTAATAGGGAAATAAAGGGAATGTAGTACAAACTCAATATAAACCCGATCTATTGGTTGAAAAAGGAAAGAAAGTGGGGAATGGGGGACAAGTTAACAGAGTAAGTCCAGCACTAGATTTGCTAGCCTCACATAGTATAAGGTAGCTATATACCGAACAAAAATGGGACCAACCCAGATATCCTCTCCTGGTGTTTGTTTCCCCCAGCCGCTCTTATGTAATGCCACTGGTAAAATGTAGCAGTCGCACTGTTAAAAGTAAGGACACGTTAAACTAATGTTGTTTTCAATGTAATGCCTCCGGTAATATGAATCAATGGCACTTTTTTCATGTCCCGCTAAATTTCCCATTAAGATAAGTTGCTTCTTTTCATTAGAGATGCAATTGTCCTGGTCCGCCTACTCTCTAGGATCTTCACGACAAACCTTGATGTTGCTCAATTTTATTGCAAATAATGAAGAAGAAGCTCTGTGGGTTTCATTTTCTGATGGAAATGGAACCGGGGCTGGAGCCCTTTTCGTAAAAAAGAAGGAGAAGCTGCTAGCTCATGGGACATTGCTTCATTTTAGGTGAACTGCACCAAAAGGTCCCATGAATTGAATCATCCATGTTGGTGACTGGTGTCATCCCTTCTACGATGGCCTTGACTGCAGATATGGTTCCCATCACGAGGTATGTTCCTTTTTGGTCTGACCGTTTGCCAAAGATCCTGCATGTTGATCCTGCTCTTGTGCTATTGTTTTGGCACTGCCATGATAAAGCAGCAATGTTATTATTTTGCACCTTAATCTAGTGGCACTATTAATTTGAGGCAATGTTTTGGCACCGCTAGTGCCACTGTTTTTTTAATATATCGAAATAGGGGGTTCCCTCCGATTTCATTAAAGAAACCCAACCATAGAGAACCATTATCCGACAACATCTCAGTGTAAATGGGAAGTTATGCAACTACTACTAGAACGGACTGAGTACTAGCAGGAGACAAGTTCACCACATAAGCTAGGCAGGTAGGGGGACACAGCACCAGCTCGACCAAGTTTGGCTTACAACCCAAATGCTACCACAGAAACATTAGGGGGAAGATAGGGACTGAAAGAGCCAGCTTCAGCATCCCAGTCTAAGCACCCCCGGCCTTCATCCTTGCGACGCACAGTACACCTCATTTGCCATCTCCTCGACCCTAGTGTCACTAATAAAATGAAGTAATAATACAGTTAAAATAGAGAGAGTGTCCTCTCAATCATTTCATTTCCAATGTAGATAAAGAAAGTGCTTCTGTTTGTTAATGTATATTTCATCAACTAGTCCCATTGTTAATGTTTAAGTGTTTCTGCAAACTGGTGTGCTTAATTTTAGTTGATCTACACAAAAATAGAGATTTGAATGTCTCAAGGCCCCTCCTTGTACTACCGCTGTACACCGATGTTCATCACTGGCAGAAGGTGTATCGGGGAGACTTGGGTCGATTTCCAGTATAATTTAATATTTTCTTCTATTTATTAGTGTATGTTTCATCAACTAGAGCCACTATAATCTAATCACGCCTTTTCATTATCTATGCAAATAGGGCTATTCAGCTGCATTTTGGTGGAACTGCACAAATGTACGGATGGAACTGGCATATATGCAGAGTGTGAGGTGCCAAGTAAAAATTACCGACACCAACCCTGCTCCATCTAAGCATTGGCATCCACCAACATCAGTGGGATGTGTGGCGCTCACTGTGGATGGATTTTTCTTGGAAGCAAATCCTCTAACCAAATACTAATAGCTTAGAGTTAAAAAAATACTAATAGCTTATATTGGCAGTTTTCTAGGGGTGTAGTCTTTTCTGAAAGAAGCACCAATCTATTTTTCTTTATTTGTACACAGTGTCACAACTTTGACCCAACGGTCCAGAGCTATTTTAGGGTGATTGGCGTAGTACTCGGAGACTGATTGTAAGCATGATTTTTATTACTTGTCACACCGATTGTATGCATGTGCAGATGGAAGATTAGGTTAGTGCGAAGCTTGCCTTAAACCCTACCGACGTCATTGAAACAAGGCAAGCGTCGAGGGAACTGTGGAGAAAGGCGGGGAAGCAACGTCGCGCCATCCGGCCTCCTCTTGCGGTGGGAGAACGAATACTCCTGTAGCTCCGGCTGGCTCTGCACCCTCCCGAACGGCACACCATACTCGATCGATTCTCTCGGCCTTCGACCTGTACGCCCACAACCTCCGCCTGACTTTCGCCTCGGGAGAATCTGTCTGCTCCATCGCCTAGAGGAGATACTCGATGAACTCGAAGGACTGTGGCGTGACTGCCGCCGAGGAGTACATCACCGTCGTCTCGCTCTTTCGCATACATTGCCATATGGCCCTCACCGTCCTCGAAATCTCCCACTCATTGTCAAACCAAGTAAGGATCTCCTTCAACCTAGCTAACTTTGCCTGGTCGCCGCCGTCGATCTACCTGATTCGCTGCTGCATCCCCTCCATAGATCCTCGTCTGAGGAGAGAGGAGGTGGTTTTGCAATGGAGAAGAGGGAGAGGCGAGATGGTGGTTTTGGAATGGAGATGATGGAGAGGAGAGGAGGTGGTTTTGCAATGGAGAAGAGGGAGAGGAGCGTGTGGCGGAAATTTAGGATTGGACGAGAGGGCCGGCGCGCTGTTACTGGATCAAAATCAAAATGAATTTACCCTTCAATTAAGAAAGCAACCCCACATTAACTAGTCTCCCTTTTATTCTGGGTCATAATTGACCATGATTTTCTCAAATAAAATATATGTTATACGTTGCAAAAATAATATAATTTGAAAGTACATTCAGATACGAACCAAACGATACAATTTTTGGTGATTTGCATTCACATTTTGCTTGTCAAATACAGTACGTGGTCAAACTTTGACCCAAAATACGCAAAAAAAAATACTTCCAAGACCAGTGCCGCTCTTCCGCTCTTCTCCTCTTAAACCACCGCCGCTCCTCTCCTGTTCCAATCTAAATCCAGCGCCGCTCCTCTCCTCTTCCATTTCAAAACCACTGCCCCTCCTCTCTTGTTCCAATCCAAAACTAGCATCGCTCTTCTCCCATTCTAAACCAAAACCAGCGCTGCTCATCTCCTCTTCCATTCAAAAACCAACGCCGGTGAGTGAAGTTGGTGTGGAGATGTAGATCGATGGAGGAGTACAACCGATACGTGAGGATCGCAGACGGCGACCCTGTGAAGCTAGCTAGGATGTTGGAGATATAGTCTTGGTTTGACAAAAAGGACCAACTAGCGGCGACGGCGACATTCATGGCCAAATATCTGCAACAGAGCGAAAAGGCGGCGATACTCCCGGAGGGAGTCGCGTGGGAGTACATAGAGCTTCTCCTCTGGGACATGGAGCAAACAGATTCACCGAATCCGATCATGAGGGGGCGGTGGTGGGAGTATTGATCCAAGATGGAGCATCCACTAGAGATTGAAGGATCGAGCATCTACAAGGTACCGTTTGTGTGGGTGTCATGCCAGAGCGAGCCGGTGGAGTCTTCGTCAACCGAACCCACCTGCAAGAGGAGAAAAACATTTGGCCCGATGACGCTTCCCCGTCATCCTCTCCCTCGCCGTTCACATCGTCTCACGGGGCGGCTGTCTGCCGCTGAGGAATAGGAGGGATTGCCCCCCCCCCAGACCAATAGTCAGGCAGGTTGTGGATTGTCAGGAGGAGCTTAGGGTTGTTAGTATTTGAAGGTTGTGAATTGTGTTTTGTGTTGTGTATTTTGAGAGTACTTTTAGATATGAATGTCTTTTGAATTTCATATTTGCAGTATTGAGCATATGAAGTATTTTATGAATTCTAGAGATCTATTTTTAGCACTTAAAAAATGTAGTTTCATAGGAGTATAAAAGTGCAAACAATGTGATTCTCAAAGAAGAAACTGCAAGTTTCAAATTCAGATAAGAAACTCCAAGTTCAGTTTCAGATAAGAAACTGCAACTTTCAGAGGCAGAGCATTTATATTAACACGGCCTTTTCAAATAGTGTTAACATCATTCTTGATGTTTTATTCATGGTAGAAACTAGAACTTCCATTCAGTTAACATCATGCTGATCAACATTCATGCATAGCACATGTTCATATGATGCATAGTCAAACAGATATGCTATTTTCAAAATGCCTACACAATGTCCAGTGTGCGAAAAACATTGTCACACCCTAGCTAGTTCATGCATTAGAATGCTTGCATCATATTTAAATTATCAGAAACTTGGAAATGGGGATCACAGAACCCCCAGCACCCCCCTGAAACCAACTAGGGTTTACTAAAAATATTTTCAATGAATCTGAAATGCCCTTCTAAAATGTTCATCATCTTTGCCTTGGTCCTAAAACCTTTGACAAAAATGGTGCACAAATTTCTAGGTCATCCTAAGGTCACTGGATTAAATCATTAGTTATTTGAATTTGGGCATTTAACTGCTAATAAATATTTTAAATGCTCAAACAATCCTAAACTAAAATGTTCCATGTTGGATTTATTCCAAACAGTGGCCACGTGAAGTTTGGTGATTTTTTAAAGTGCCTAGCTATTTTTAGAAATGCCAGAAACTTGTAGGAAATAAAAAAACAGAACTAAATAAAAGAGAAGAGCTTACCTGGCTGCAGCCCAACTCCCGGCCCACTTGGTGGCCTAGCACTATGCTGGCCCATGCCAGCCAGCTGCTTCCTCCCGCCAGGCAGGTAGGCAAGAGGTTACGCCGGCGCGCGAGAGCTCTCCACCGCGCGACCTGCTTGCCGCTTCGCCCCTGGACACCTAGGCGAGCTCCACGTCGCCACCCTGACCCCGCAAACACCTCGCTCACTCCTCTATCTCTCTCTCTCGCCCTCTCCTCGCCATGGCCGACGCTGCCGCGCCCGCGCCACCGTGAAACCCGCGTCCACCGTCGTCCCCGCACCGCGTTGCCGTGTCCACGAGCTCCGCCGTCATCCGCTTCGTCAAGCTAGCCAAGCCCTGAGTGCTCGCACGCCCTACACCGTCTTCTACAACCTCGCCTTCACCGAACGCCACTGGAGAATCCCTTCGCCGTCACCGCCACACCTTCTCGTCTCCGACCTCGCCGTCTGCCTTGTTGGGATCCCCGTGAGCCATGCTACCTCCTCTCCCTCTCCGATTGCCTTCTCGAGCACCGCAGCAACCGCACCAAGATCGGCCGCACCCGCCGCCGCCACCGCACGTCGCCACAGCCATGTTGGCTCGAAACCGAGCACGCCATCGTCTTCACCGCACCCGCAGGAGCCCGTCGCACCGCTCCACGCTCCTCGCCGTGCCTCCTAGCAACGAGTTCGAGCTCGTCCGAGCTCCGGCCGTCGACACGCTCGTCGCCGGCGTCGTTTTCGGTGACCACGAGCCCAACCACTGGCACCACTCGACGCGGCTTGCTCCCAGCTACGCGTAGGTTACCTCCGCCGTCCATTTGGTCGTCGGAGTGCAAATCCCGCATTGCCCCGCCGCGTTTGGCCTCGCCGCCAGCGAGTTTGACCCCGCTGACCGCGTTTGACTCCGGGTGGGCCCAGTTTGACCCCCTTGGTTCTATGACAAGTGGGACCCGCTTGCTAATTAAGTTAGGATTAGGACTAACTAAAAATTAGTTAAACTAATGTCACTGACACATGGGACCCACTGTTCAGGTTTGACCTGGACCGTCCCCGTTGACTGCTGACGTCACCCTGACGCAATGCTGAAGTAGTAATTCAATTACTGGATTTATTCTTATACAGGAAATTCCAGAAAATGTTCTAAACTTCAAAAATTCATAGAAATTAATCTATAACTCCAAATGCAAAGGTTTATATATGAAAAATGATTAAAAACATCCAATATTTCTATCTGTAATGGTTTCATTCATGTCAGAACACGTTAACCTTGTTGTTTAAGTGAAACAAGATAATGCACTAATATGACTTCATGTCATGAGCTTATATTTGAATCTGTGATTCAAATGGACCCAAACCAACCTGTTTTAGAATGCATTAGCCAAAACACAACCATATTACCATGTCATGGCATGCATCATATTGTCGCATATTGCCATGTGATGATTGTGTTCCGTTGTGTCTCTCGTGGTAGGTTCTGCCTCCGAGGATACCTGCGAATATACGACTGAAGGGCAGTACCCTACTACCACTCCATCAGGCAAGCAACCCCATTGATCATATCGATACAATCCCATGTTCTTGCTCCTGCTCTCATTTACTACACTAAGACAACAACGTTTCAAACTGTTGTGTACTGCGGTAGTCGAACCTTCTCCTCTGCATGACCTGTCATTGCCACAGTAACTAGATGAAACCCACTAGCATGTGTAGGAGTTGATTGAGCCATGTCTGTGTTTCCTACCTTGCTATGCCTGCTATGCTTAGAGTTGTGTCAGGTCTGGTTCATCTGGATGATGGGCTAGAGTGAGTGATGTGTTGAACACGATTTGGTAAAGGTATCGATGAGAGGCCATGTAGGAGTACATGGTGGGTTGTTTCATTGGAACTGTCCTTAAGCACCGAGATCTGTATGTGTGATTTAAGAACCAATTACTACCATGATTTGGGATCCTTAATTGACCCTCTCGTCTTCTTAACCACCCTAGTCCTCTGTCCAGGAGTTGCAACTAGTTTCTGGTGTTTATAGGATATGTGTTGGCGGCTGTGCGTAGTGCTGACCCTAGGGGTGGGCTATGATGCCGTAGATACACCATGGCCGGGTATGCCAGACGCCCGTTTGGGGTCTTGGAACCCTGTACACATCGTTCGGGGCCGTATGTGGAAACCTCGGCCGGACTTCCTGCGGATGGAACCTGGATAGGCGATAAACCTGGACTAGTGACTTGAGTGTTTAGGTAGGCCGTGGCCGATACCCTCGTTGGGCTTCCGCTTGAAGGTTGCTGAGTACATGTCGTGTAAACAACGGTAAGTGCTGAGAGCGTGTATGAAGAAGTACACCCCTGCAGGGTTAACATCATCTATTCGAATAGCCGCCTCCACGGTAAAGGACTACTTTGTTGCCTATATAGTTCATAGACAAGTAAATGGATACTCCTAAAAGCCTCAAGACAAGTGTGAGTGCCGTTGATGGCCCTTCCGTAGGATGACGGAGTAGGGTCCACGGTAGTGTATTGTTGTGGTGAGTAGTGGACTCATGTGCGCAAAACATTTACAAGTTGTTGTCTCGTAGGATAGCTTAGCCAAGAGTCAAAGCTAGCTTGCTACAATAACACCACTATCCTTCTTGAGAATGTTGCATGTATAGTAGGATCTGTTGTAAGACTTGACGAGTACCTTTGTACTCGTGTTTGCTTAATTACTGTTGCAGAAGAGAACACCACCCCCTCCAATGGGTTCTATGTAGATCTCGACATTGATGAGTGACTTGCCACCCAGGTGGTGATCCTGAGCCGTGAAGGGCCTTCTAGATAGACATGCTTCGTCAAGCCTTCTTGCTTTCTAGTTGTCTATACTCAGACAAGTTTGCTTCCGCATGTGCTTGTATGTTTGTATGACTTGAGTGTCGGGTCGTGTGACCCTACCTGTATGAACATATGATGTATGGCTCTCTAGAGCCTTCTAAATAAAGTACTTTGAGTTGTAGAGTTTTGTTGTGATGCCATGTTGTATTTACACATATCGAGCATATTGTGTGTATGTTTGAAATGATTGGTATGTGTGGGATACGACAATCTACTTGTTTATCCTTGGTAGCCTCTCTTATGGGGAAATGTAGTCTTGTGCTTCCATGAGCCATAGTAGTCTGCTACAGCCCGGTTCACCGGAGTCCTGCTAGCCCAGCACTACTGCTCCGGAACACTAAACTGGCCGGCATGTGATTCACTTTGTTCCTGTGTCTGTGCCTTCGGGGAAATGTCACGCGGAGACATTCGTAGTCCTGTTAGCCTGCTACAGCCCGGGTTCCCGGAGTCCTGTTAGCCCAGTTGCTACAGCCCGGATTCATACGCTGTTGACCGACATGTTCGATGTTGATTCATGTATGCATGTCCCCGTACGTTAGTGCCACTTTGTGTTCACGACTAGTCATGTCGGCCCGGGTTCTCTATCATATGGATGCTAGCGACACTATCATATACGTGAGCCAAAAGGCGCAAATGGTCTCGGGCCATGGTAAGGCGACACCCGAGGGAATACCGTGCATGAGGCCGCAAAGTGATATGAGGTCTTACAGGCTAGCTCAGTGTGACATGGAATCGGGGTCCTGATAGCATTGGCATGAGAGCCGGACTGCCTGTAGGTTCGTTAAGCCAAACTGGTCGATGTCGAGTCTAGAAATGCTTTAGTTATATTTAGGGGAATTGATTGTGGGAGCGAACGTAAGGCCCTTTTACTCCTTTACCTTATGCCCTCTGATCTAATTCATCCTCTTCTCTTTCTACGTGGGTCAAGGACTAGGATCTTATCCTCTATCAGGTTCATGTGTTACTAATCCGTATAATCTTAGGATTGTTGGTTCCAGGCCTCAGTTCAGTTTCTACTACTTTTAGTATGTTGTCAGTTGAACCAGAACCTTGATATGATGTTGTTGAGTGGTTTTGCCAACTATTGTGAATGTCTCAAATCTATTTCTGAGCATTTACAGCCGTTATGTTGTTCGATTTCTCCTTGAAAATTCTAATGCCTTTGCATTATTTCGTGCTTTCAGATGGCCACCCGCACCGAGAATCAAGTGATTCGTTTGACTCGATGCCTCGATGTACCTGGTCACACGGCCATGCTAGTCCGTGTGATGACCGAGGCGGGCTATCAATGGTATTCTGAGTATACTATTGAGGCGCAATATCAAGATTTCAACCAAAGCCAATATCTTTGCACAGTCAGGATATACCCTTCCTATCCTGGAGCTACTGAATCCTTCCATTGTTCATATGGACTTGGGAATACCATCGAGATGTCCGTGCAGGATGCAGCTTACTCGATGATGACCATCATGCGAGCTAGACTTCCTTTGCTTCGAAACACTGAGTTCCGCTATATGCCAACATCATTTCCTGGTGCAAAAGGTTACTACCAGGCTCTCTAGGCTGACTCCTCCCATGAGGATTCGCTACTCTGCACCACAGAGATGCTTGAGGACAAGGTCCGTGAGAATCGTGCCTTGCGATTGGAGCTTTTCAACAATCGAGCTGATCACTGGGCCACTCTGACACGGTTTGCACCTGCCGTGCAGGCTGGGTATATGGACATGAGGGATTTGTACCCCGTGCGGTCTGGCCTGCCGGATCATATGGACTGGTGTGATGTAGGAGGCATCACTCCTCCCCGTGGGCCCCATCTGCCACCGTTTGCTGGACCGAGGCCTCATCCGAGTCCTTATGGAGCGCAAGCTCCACAGAAACGACTGTTTCCAGATGATCATGTTCAGCTCCCAGGATATGGTGGTAATCTCTATGAAGATTAATATGGAGACATCTGAGTTGGTAGTTGGTAGTAGCTTCACTAGTATTGTAATAGTTGTATTTCCACAGTCCTGCGCGTCTGGTGGAATATGACTTAGTGTGTACTGAATTCCGGAGGTGTAGAAAAATAATGTATAGGAGCTTGGAATGCCTCCGATGAGATGTAATGTTCCTCACTGTAGTTGTACTTGAACATGTCGTACGGATGAACATCTCTGCATTCTGTGTCATCCATTACATTCTGCATTCTTATGCCACGATTTTGCCATCCTTGTCTAAACTGTTGTTTTGATTTCCTAGGATGGTGAACACCCGAAGCACCCCTGCTGTTCAGGAGCTGGGTGAAGCCAGTGGAGCTAGGGATGGGAATCTACCCCATCCACCTTCCTTGGTTGAAGTCATGTTGGAGGCAGAAAGGAATAAACGCAAGACCATCCAGTTGTTAGAACGCATCGAGCTTAATATTGCATGTTCCTAGAGGAACGACTTGGTGTCTCTCAATGATTTCATCAAGCTGACCCACCAACTTTCCATCACTCTGTCGAGCCTCTCGATGCAGATGATTGGCTTCGCAGCATTACCCATAAGCTACGCTCTGCACGCATAGCCGAAGCTGACAAAGTCACTTACGCTACTTATCGCCTTGAGGGCCCTGTTAGCTTTTGGTGGGAAAACTATGAGGCTATGCGCCCAGCCGGCCAGGTTACCACTTGGGAAGAATTCAACGCGGCTTTCTGTGAACATCACATTCCGGAGGGTCTTATGGATCGCAAGAGAGAGGAATTCTACAACTTCACCAAAGGCAGACTGACCGTGGATGCCTACAGCCGTGAGTTTGGGAACTTGGCACGTTATGCACCTAAGGAAGTGTCCACTGACGCCAAGAAGCAGGCAAGGTTCTGCAAGGGACTTAGCCCCGAGCTTCGCCGTGAACTCCGTTTGCACGAGTGCACCTCCTTCCAGAAGCTTGTGAACAAAGCCATCAGTGCTGAGACCGATCAGACTGACTTTCAAGATACACGTAAGCATTCCCATGATTTTAGTTCTTCATCCGGCTCTAGTTCTCAAAAGCGTCGGGTGTGGATTCCAAACATAGCTCTGCCACCCAAGTTCACTTCGAGGCCATCCTATCAGGCGCCTCGCCCAACCTAACAGTATACACCGCCTAAGGTTTATGGTCAGCCGACCGCCAATGCTGCTCCGCGCACCAACACTGTGACATGCTTCATGTGCGGAGAGCTGATTCACTATAGTCGAGATTGTCCCCAGAACAACAACCCCGACCAATCTGGAAAGTCCGTTGGCCGTGGTAAGCCAGTGGGAAAGGTGTATTATTTCAAGCCGACCACCACTACACGTGGCCATGTTAACTATGTCTCAGCAGAGGATGCTCATGATGATCCTAACGTCGTTCTTGGTATGCTTCTTATTAACTGCCATCCGGCATCTGTTATTTTCGATACTGGAGCATCTCATTCATTCATATCTGAGAGCTATGCTCGGTTGCATAACACCACATTTTGTGACATGCCCACCACCATGGAAATTCAAACCCCTGGCTCTAGATGGCAAACTTCTAAAGTAAGCCATGGGAATGAAATTCTTGTTGATAAACTTGTCTTCCTTCCATCCTTAATAGCTCTCAAGTCCTCAGACATAAATAACATCTTAGGCATTGACTAGATGTCAGCCCATTATGCTAAGATTGATTGTGCCACTTAGTTGTGAGGCCAGTACATCTTTGTGGTAGCTTGAGAGGGGTTGATCGGGATGAGAGACGCAGGGCGGATCAACACACAAGACAAGGATTTAGACAGCTTCGGGCCCCGCGAAACATCATCTGGTAATAGCCATACATGTTGTTCGTGGCTAGATCTCATTATGCTCATGAGAGAGTCTCCGCATAAGCCGGCTCCCGCTTTGTGTATAGCCCTAGAGATTATTGCTTATTGCTTGTCCCTCTTTTGGGGAGCCCTGCCCCTCCTTATATATGTTGAAGGGGCGGGTTACATGACTAGTCCTAGTAGGATTAGGATTAATCTATTGCAAGTGGAGTCCTAGTCTTGCTTCCTTTGTAGGAGAATATTCCTTATGCCTCTCCTCGTAAACCGGACCACCATTAACATGAGTCGGCCTTCTGGGCCTTGGGCCTTGTCGTCCGTCTGACCCGCCAGCCGGGTCACCAGTGATTCATAATGTTCAGACGGGTTGCTTGTAAACCGCCAGGTCAGGGCGGGTCGCCAGTAAATCGCCAAGTGTCAGCCAGGTCTCAAGTAAACCACCAAGTCCGGTCGGGTCATATTTCCGGTCGGGTCATACCGCGGGGTATATCCCCGACATTAGCCCCCAGTTTAATTTGGATTTATCCATGTTAAACTGAACCTGTAAAACAAACACTAGAACAACTTTGGCAAGTTGTGCTCTGGGTTAAAAATTCTTGTAAGCTGGCACCTGATCTTCCTTAAATCCTTGTCATTTCCTTCTTAATACATGCCCATGAACTCATAGCAAATCTCATTTAATAGATACGTTCAAACTTTGTGAATTTAAAAAAATCTAGATACTTCTTTTGAGAAATCCGGGTCAATAGACCAGCTTCAGAGTCAATTTGCTGACATTGGTCTCTTGTAGAGAAATATTGTAAGAAGTAATCCACTTGAGTCGGCTTCCAAAGCGTCGGCTTAAGAAATATTGGTCTTGAAATACTCATCTGATATTCAGCCGGTTTGAACATGTAGAACTTGCCGGTTTAATATTACCAAAATTGCCGGTTTGTAAATATTGATGGCACCGAGTCATAATTGTTGTCGACGCTAGGTCATAATTATTGATGACGCTGGGCTATGATTGTTGCAGACACCAGGTCATAATGATTGGTGACGCCAGGTCAATCTGATTTGCTCAAAACTGAGATTTCGAAAGTATTTCTCCTTATATCCGTGTTACCTGCAGCCCCCTAGTGCCGGGTTGTCATGCTTGCGTCAACCTGGGACTTGTAATTGTCTTATGCTCACAAAAACTTCAACCGGTGTAGCCCCCAAGGGCCGGGTCATTATGCAATAATGAGTAGGAACTTTGTAGATGTAGACTTGAGCAGCAACATGTAGCCCCTAAGGGCCGGGTCAGTAAGATAATATTGAGTTGGGACTTTATATATATTTCCTTGAAAAGAATATCATATGTTGTAATCCTCTCCATGGGGCTCGAACCCACATCCATAAGGTTAAGAGCCTTGTACTCTTTTAACTTAATAGTGGACCTTTCAATATATTGGATTTAAGACTTGTGTACCTTGAATTGTTGACAGGAGCAATTGGTAGCCCCCAAGGGCCGGCTCATTACAATGTGATGAGTCGGGTCTTCAATAAGGCCAGTAAAAATGACTTTGCATTAGCCACCAAGTGCCATGGTTCGTGCTGGCAGTGACATGTGACTTGCATATTTTATGTAATCTCAACTTGAATAATGTAGCCCCTA
Organism: Triticum urartu; assembly: GCF_003073215.2. Lineage (NCBI taxonomy): Eukaryota > Viridiplantae > Streptophyta > Magnoliopsida > Poales > Poaceae > Triticum > Triticum urartu. The sequence goes on along the minus strand of NC_053024.1, from coordinate 338,693,007 downwards.
AGTGCCGGGTTGTAAGCCTCCAGCGACTCGGGACTATTCCTTCCATTGTAGAATAAATTATAGCCATTGATAAAATAATATCCCTTGCGCCGATCAAAACGGTACTGACAGCTGTGTTCTCTTTGGTTCGAATACGACCTATGTTTGAAAAGGATGCCCCCAAATGACCTTGAGAGGTTTTTAATGACCCTGATTCGAATACGATCCAAGTTGGACCCAAAAAGGGGTTAAGCTATTATTCAAATACGATCAAGAAGCCCCCTAGTGAGTTTGGCATTGTGCCGATCAAGAGGGTACCGACACCTATGTTCTCTTTGGTTCGAATATGACCTATGTTTGAACAGGAAGCCCCCTAGTGATCATTGAAATGGGGTACCTATGTTTGAGCTGTGCTTTGCAACAGACTCTCTTTGGTCCCTTTAATTTTTCTGAGAACTCGAACTTGTGAGTAATGGATTCTTCTTGAACTGGGCATTGAGCCGAATATTAAAAGCTTCAGAGCTTTGTGAGAGACAAATTTCCCTTGAGCAGGATTTTAAAATGGAGTTATTCATTTTGAGCCAGAATTTCTTTGACGGCCTTTAAACCGGCAAAATTTACTAAACTATGTCCATGTAGCCACCGAGTCTTTACGACGACTCAATGAGTTTGCTTAAGATTTTCCATAGTTAACCGTGATATACATCGGTTTGAGTCCTGCATTGGAGAGCTTGGAAACCAAAGTAATTGCTCTTTTAAAGAAAGCAATATGTAATATAAAAATATATTGGATGGATTTCACCTGATACGTCAGGCTAGTGGTTATCCACCGCGGAGTTGATGATAAGCACGGTGAAGCTGAAATCAATCGCAGTTGAGTCGGCCATGGGAACAGGTAAATGAGTCGGCCGCGGCATTGTAAGCCAGTGTGGATGGGCAAGTTGTCCTCCTCGTTGTAAGCTGGCATGGACATAAGAGTCGGCCGCAGCGTTGGAAAAGGCAGACACGGGCAACTTGAGCATGTATCCACCCCGCAGCACGACAAGAACGCGCTAGTGCAAAAATAATATTGGTGCACACCCCTTTGTGACACCTTTGTAATGAATAATGGTCCTGTGAAAAAATACCATAGACCAAAGTGACTATTTTCAATGAATTAATACGTATTGAAAAATAGATAGAGCAAATAGCACCTGGTATTTTTGTCGAACGAACACAGATGGTGATGATCAAAGACATAGCAAATGTCTGATATAGCTCTTGACATGAGCAGTAGCAGGAACAATCAATCCAACTTGCCTCCGCCCCACTGTTGTACTAGTTTTTACGTGCAGACACAGCAGTCTTCTAGTTAAGATACCCAGAGATATAGTGGCAATGCTATAGATGCCTTATTTTTTTGAACAGTGTTGTCAGCCTCGTGTAGTATATTCTTTTGGAATTGTTTTTGTGCGAGTGTTAGCTGGTGCTTCTCCTCTTCTATTCCCCTTATGTTGGCCAACACAGATCGCTGGGAATCGTGCTCCAATTCAGTCCACGGAGTGGTCTTCAAAACAATTATGCATGCATGCACTTCCTTTCCACGTGAATGCTCCAATGGAAATAGATTTGTACTTTGACCAGTATTATTTTCGCTTGGCTCACCGAGCGGCCATGATGGAAGCCCGATTCATAACAATGACTCAAAGTGCAACCGTTCGGTGAGGATGGCTTGAAGCAGGTTGATGCGAGGCGATAGGCGGCTCGCAGGTCAGCAGCGGGCCAGTGGACGTAGCACGGGGTCATGGAAGCAGCGCGGCGGTTTAGCGAAGACAGCTACGGGGTGGCGACTCTAAGGGCCACACACGTAGCAAAAGACGATGGATCAACCAGATCTGGCCCGCGGCCTGTAGCGTATAGGCGGCTCAAGGCGACCACAGCGGAGACCGGTGCCAATGACGGCAGAGGCGGCGGCCTTAAAGGTGGCTCAGAACAAACAAAGCGCGCCGGCGGCTCAGAGGAAGCGGGGCGCGGGGCGCAACCTGGTCGGGCGTAGCGATTTGTGGTAAAAAAACGAGAGCAAACCTTCCACCGAAGTGAGTCAATGGATCAGGAGGCAAGGGGACCCGTCTCTCCTCTGATCTTTGTTCTGGCTGCTGATATTTTACAGTCCATACTCAATGAGGCCATGAAAAACAGATTGATTTCCTCTCCTCTGGGCAACTGACAGGATTTCCCTGTCATCCAATATGCTGATGATACTCTTGTTATTCTGCAAGCTTGTCCAACTCAGTTGCAACAAATCCAAAATCCACTGCTACACTTCTCAGCTTTCATTGGCTTAAGGATAAATTTTGCAAAGTCTGCTATGTATCCAATCAATGTGTGACAAGACAAGCTGACCCAGTTGGCTGCTATTCTGGGCTGCACTATTCGCTCTTTTCCTTTTCCTTGTTTTGGACTGCCTCTAGGCACTAAAAAGCCAAAAGTGGATGATTTCTTCCCCATGCTGCAGAGAATTGAAAGAAGGCTCACTGGTTGCTCTACTTTGTTGTCTACCGGAGAAAAACTTTCTCTTATTAAAAGTGTTTTCACTAGCCTGCCAACTTTCTTCATGTGCTCCCTTGAGCTGCCTGTCACAGTGGTGGGTCAAGTAAAATCATACATAAGGCATTGCTTTTGGAGGAAATATGGTCAGGAAGGTGTTGGTCCTGCCCTCATTGCTTGGAACACAGTTTGCAAACCAAAAGAGCAAGGTGGTTTGGGGGTCTTGGAGATAGCAACTCACAACAAAGCTCTACTTCTAAAAAACCTCCACAAATTCATGAACAAGAGTGACCTTCCTTGGGTTCACATGATTTGGGAATCATACTATAGCATCAGAGCCCCAACCAGCAGACCTGTTGGCTCTTTCTGGTGGAAGTCCATCATTAAGTTTCTTCGGATTTTCAAGGAAATGGCTCACTGCTCTGTAGGACAAGGATCTTCAGTTCTGTTTTGGCATGATAGTTGGGGTCCTGTTCCTCTTAAGCTGCAATTCCCTCCTCTGTTTTCCTTCGCAAAGGATGAATTGCTATCCATCCAAGAGGCCTCTCACTCCAGCTCCTTCCAAGATCTTTTTCATCTGCCTCTGTCCAATCTAGCCTTTGCACAGTTTCATCAAGCACAAGCATGTTTAGCGCAAGCTAATCTCCGAGGACATGCTGATCAATGGAAATACATTTGGAACTCGGCCACATTTACCCCTTCAAAAGACTATAATTTTCTCATTAAAGGGGAGGAGGCTCATCCTATTTTCAAGAAGATTTGGGCTACTGCTATTATGTTAAGATATAAAATCTTCTTCTGGCTGCTACTGCATGATCGAGTAAACACAAGAGGTCTTTTACACAGGAAATCTTTCCACCTCCCATCTTATATGTGTGAGCTCTGTTCTGATCAAGTTGAAGAAACTGCTATGCACTTGTTTTGGGACTGCCCCTTTGCTCTACGGTGCTGGGACATGTTTTTCCCACACAAACATAGAGATACAAGTGTTCTTTCTGAGATTCTTTTAGCTCTGAATCATATACCAAAGGAAGTTGGTCTGAACTTTATCATCATGGCTTGCTGGCAAATTTGGATGCAAAGGAACGGCAAGATATTCAGACATATTACTCCCAATCTCAGGACGTGGAAAGTGCTCCTCAAGAAAGATCTACTTCTTCTTAAGCACAGGATCAAGTTGAAACATAAGCAATCCTTTTCAGACTGGATTGACGCGCACTTCTAACCTCAATATTTGTTCCCATGATGTTTCCGAAGATAGGCATTGGTTAGCTTAGCTGCTTTTCCTTTTTCCATGTTGCTGTAAATATTTATTCTTATCAATATAATTACCATACAACTATTGTTCTACGGTCTCTTCCTCAAAAAAATGGATCAGGAGGCGGCAGAGCCGCTGTGGCGGCTCAGGGCGATGTGGCGCAGCCGCGGGTGAGGTGTCACGCCGGCGGTGGTGGCTCATGAGCAGACTTGCGGGTGAGGCGCAGGCCAAGGCCAGCTTGGCGCGGCTGTTGCCGCGAGTGGCGTGCGGCAGAGGCGGAGGCGAGTCAACGGTCGAGACCAAGTCCGACGTCCCCTTCCGGGTCGTAGCTGGATCATTTGGCTCCCATCCGTCTCCTCCTCTAGGTTGTGGTCTTCTTTCCTTTTCCGTGTACGTACTAATGGGAAGCAGTGGAAGTGCTTGAGGATTCTTTAGACTTGACTCATTTCCCACGCCAGAAAAAACAACATGAGTAATGACGGTCGCTTCCCTCGGTATTTTTAATATGTGGGACTTGAGTACTGGCACTTGCATCCTCTAGTACCCTGTCAATTTGGTGTGATGTCTTATTTCCATCTTGGCTTCCGTCCAGCATGTTGGAAGTACTAGTTGAATTAGTCCTTTGACTTGGGTATTCATGTGATGACGTGGTAACTGGACAGATTGTTTGCTTGCCAACTCTGGGAGTTGAAGCGAATCTGCATACGTCAGCTGCTTTGGATGCGATCTGTCTCACGTAGTTTCCTTCCGAAAACAAATAACAAGGATGACAATGATATGACTTGTAACAACTGAACGGCCGCGTGTGAGTTATTGAATGGAAAAAATTTGTCCGACTCGGCTTCAAATAGCGATATGGTGAAAAACGATCTAGTTTTGATGGATCGTCCAGTCACGACGGCGCACACTGCGACCCTAATTTCCTCTTGACTGAAAATCTTGTATATGTTGTTCTGACTATTCATCGGTGATGACATCTTCTATGCCGGCTCTTTTTCATCCAACACATCGCGAGCTTCTCGATCCCTGAAATAGATCCCTTCAAGAACTCAACACCACCGTGCGTGGCCCCACGGTGGGCACCAACTATCGTGGAATTATCATGGCAGATGTCCTAGTGTGAGGACTTAGTCATGAGGCCAGTGTACCTTTGTGGTAGCTCGAGAGGGGTTGATCAGGATCAGAGATGCAGGGAAGATCAATACACAAGACAAAGATTTAGACAGCTTCGGGCCCTGGGAAACATCATCCGGTAATAGCCCTACATGTTGTTCGTGGCTAGATCTCATTATGCTCATGAGAGAGTCGCCGCATAAGCCGGCTCCCCCTTTGTGTCTAGCCCTAGAGATTATTGCTTATTGCTTGTCCCTCTTTTGGGGAGCCCTGCCCCTCCTTATATATGTTGAAGGGGCGGGTTACATGACTAGTCCTAGTAGGATTAGGATTACTCTATTACAAGTGGAGTCCTAGTTTTGCTTCCTTTGTAGGAGAATATTCCTTATGCATCTCCTCGTAAACCAGCCCACCATTAACATGAGACGGCCTTCTGGGCCTTGGGCCTTGTCGTCTGTCTGACTCGCTAGCCGGGTCACCAGTGAATCATAATGTTTAGACGGGTTGCTTGTAAATCGCCAGGTCAGGGCGTGTCACATCCCTAGTTCTGGTATGACCTAGACTAGCTAGTCATGTGTGCATCATGTTTAAATTTCATTTAGATTTGAATTGGGGATTTTTTGAAACCCTTAGAAATCATTTCTGGAAATAACCAAGATAAAAATAGCTCCAAAAAGGTCTAAGAAAATGTTCATGTTGCTCCCTGAAAATATTGGTCAGAGGTAAAATTCAAACCAATATTTTATTGAGCTCATAAATATTTATTTTGGCCATTTGGAATTAATGCAATACTTATTTGCATTGGATATATAAGTGTTATATATTTTATATATGTCCAAAATTATGCTAGTTGATGAGGAGCTCTGGAATAATATCACTAGGTCCTACAAAAATTGGCATAAGAAAACCCTTGCCTACGCCACATACCTGTGCAGCCCGGCACTGTGCATCCTAGCTTGGCCCAGCAGCCGGCCCAGCCCACCGGCCACCGCACAGTCCCCCACCTCGCGCCAGTAGGCGAGGCGTGTGTCCGGCGCGCGCGCACGCTCCGCGCGCCACGCGAGCTACCTGCCTGGCCTCTTCCTCGACGCCCTGGCTATCGCAAATGATGCCACATGACCCCCCAGGCCTCTCTCGCTCTCTCCAATCCTCCTACCCGCCTCTGTCGCCCTCTCCCGCGAACGCCCGAGCGCCGCCGTCGCCACCGCTCGCCGTTGTCGCGCCCACCGTCACGGCCTCGCCCTCGCTTCATGCCCAGAGCCTCCGCCTACTCGTCTCCGACTGCTCCGACGGCCCACGCGACCAGGGACGCGCTGCATCACCGTAATCGCCGTCGACTTCAACCTCCAGCACCGGAGATTGTCGTCGCCGCTCCGTCGACTCCAGAGCCTCCCTCGAGCCGCTGAGCACGCCCGCCGAACCGCCATGAGCTCTCCTCCATTTCCCCTCCGACCCCGCGCTCGATTTCCTCGCCATAGCTCCGCTCCCCACCATGGCCATATCTCCTCGCCTCCGTCCATATCGCCGTTGTCACGTTAGCCGCTGCAGCTCGCCCCCGAGCACCCAGCTGTGCTCCTGGTGCCACGAGGGTGCCGCAGAGCCCCTCGGGTGGCCTCCCCGTGCCCCGCAGCCCGGTCCTGCCCGTAGCTGTGCTCCGACCACCGCCCCGAGCTCCGCTCCTGCGACCTCCGGCCACCTCGCGTCTTCCCGTCGCCTCCCATGGATGCCCGAGAGCCCGGGCTACGCCCCGGTGCCCTTAGCCGCCGCCCCTGTGGCCTGAATCGCGGACACCGCCGCATCCAGAGGTCGCCGGCGATGACCTTGCCGGCCTGACGTGCGGGCCCAACCTGCCAGGTGATTAGCTTAAGGCTAATCACCATCTAATTAAACCCCTGAGAAACAGACCAGTGGGCCCCAGCGCCACTAACCCTATAATTAGGATAAGTTAAACCCCCTATTAAGCTATGACACGGACGTGTGGACCCCACACGTCAGGTTTGACCTGGTCATCCGCGGTTGACTCGCTGATGTCATGCCTCTGTCATGCTGACGCAGTTATTCATTTTCTGGTATTAAAATAAATCAGGAAAATCAAGAAAATGATATAAACTTAAAAAATTCAGAGAAATTCAACCGTAGCTCAGATTGAAATAATTTATATATGAAAAATTATCAGAAAATTTCAATCTATCGATCTGTACCAGTTTCATGCATGATAAACCAACTTATACTTGCTGTATAGGTGAAAACATATAAATGGCATTTATAAAGACTTAACTTGGAGTTGCATTTGAATTCTTGGTTCAAATGGAGTTCATCCAAATGAATGCTAGCTACATTAGCTCAAACAATATCACATCTACATGCCATGATCATGCATCATATTGTTGCATATGCTTGTGTATTGATTACCGGCACCGTTCTTCTCGATAGGTCCTGCTCCGGAGAGTGTTCGAGAGTACCTGTCTGAAGGGCAGTGTTCTACTGTCGATTTATCAGGCAAGCAAACCCCCCTTGTTCATTCCGATATGATCCCACTCTCTCACGCCTGCTCTCTTTTATTGCAATAGGACAACAGCGATTCAACTGCTACTTTATGTTGTGGTAGTTGAACCCATTCCTCTTCATGACCTGTCATTGCCACAGTAATTAGTTGAAACCCACAAGCATGTGTAGGAGTTGATTGAGCCATGTTGTGTTCCTACCAAACCATGCCTGCTATTGCTTAGAGTCGTGTCAGGTCTGATTCATTGGGAATGAATTGGAGTGTTACGATATGTTCTGGTGCTGAGAGTTAAGTGTGTGAACACGATTTGGTAAAGGTAACGGTGAGGGGCCATGTAGGAGTACATGGTGGGTTGTCTCACTGGAACTGTCCTTAAGCACTGAGTTCTGTGTATGTTGTCTAATGACTAGCTACTACCATACATTGGAATGCTTAAGTGCCCCTCTCGACTTATTAACCAACTTGATCTATGTCCAGGAGTTGCAACTAGTTTTTGGTGTTTGTAGGTAGTGTTAGTAGTCTACCAAGTGGCACCCGCCCAGGTGGGCTTAGGACAGACTAGGCACGAGTGGCACGGTGTACCAAGCGTAGATCCATCCGGTGAGGTAGGCTAGGGAACCCTCCACACATCGTTTGGGGCCATGAGTGAAACCCCGGCCAGATCTCCTTGTGGATGGAACCCGAATAGGTGATAAACCTGGACTAGAGTCTTGTGTGGTTAGTTAGGTCGTGGCCGACTCCCTCGCCAGGCTTCTGCTTGAAGTTTGCCGAGATACATGACGTGTACATGGCGGTAAGTGGCGAGAGCGTGTGTGAAGAAGTACACCCCTGCAGGGTTTTCATGATCTATTCGAATAGCCGGGTCTGCGGTTATGGACTTCTTGGATGCTTACGTGGTACATAGACAACTTGAAGTGGATACTCTAAAATGCTCAAGACAAGTGTGAGTGCTATGAATGGCCTTCTCATAGGGAGACAGGAATGAATCCATAGCAGAGTATTGATGTGGTGATTAGTGGACTCGTGTGCGCCACCTCAAAAGAGTTACCAGCAGTCGTAGTACAGGATAGCCACTGAGTCAAAGCTGGCTTGCTGCGACTAAACCCCACATTACCTTCTTGATACAAATTAATGTATGATAGGAGCTGATGTAAGTCTTGCTGACTACCGTTGTACTTATGTTTCTTTATTTATGTTTTTGCAGCGGAGACTTCGGTCTTACTAGTAGTTCCGCTTGGACTTCGACGAGTAGCTTGTTACCTCAGCTACGATCTTGTGCCCTTGGGAGGGTCTTGTAGATAGTCAGGCTTCTCAGCCTTTTTCTTTTGTAGTTTTCTGTACTCAGACATGTAATTCTTCCGTTGCTTGTATGCTCTGAATGATTGGTCATGTGACCCATGTTTGTATTTAATGCTATGTGGCTCTTCTGGACCTTTATCTATATGAGTTTGTGTTATGTTGTGATGCCATGTTGTACAACACATACTTGCATGTTATGCATACGTGTAATGTGTATTGCTATTTGTGGGATCCGACAACCTAGTTGTCTATCCTTGGTAGCCTCTCTTATGGGGAAATGTAGCCTAGTGCTTCCACCGAGCCATGGTAGTCTGCTACAGCCTGGGTTCCCGGAGTCCTGTTAGCCTAGTTGCTACAGCCCGAATTCACACGCTGCTGACCGACATGCTCGATGTTGTTTCATGTATGCCTGTCCCCGTAAGTTAGTGCCACTTTGGGTTCACGACTAGTCATGTCGGCCTGGGTTCTCTGTCATATGGATGCTAGCGAGACTATCATATACATGAGCCAAAAGGCGCAAACGGTCCCGGGTCATGGTAAGGCAACACCCGTGGGAATACCGTGCGTGAGGCCGCAAAGTGATATGAGGTGTAACATGCTAGATTGGTGTGACTTAGAATCGTGGTCCTGACAGCTTTGGTATCAGAGCCTGGCTGCCTATAGGATTACCAAGCCAAACTGGTCGAAGTTGAGTCTAGAAATTCTATAGTTATGTAATGGAATTGATTGTGGGAAGGAACGTAAGGCTCTTTTTACTCTTTTTACTCCTTATACCTCATGCCTTCTGATCTGAGTCATCCTATTTTTTCTTACGGGGTTAAGGAACTAGGCTTTCTCTTCTGTCTATCAGGATCATGTGTTACTACTCTGTAATCTCTTAGGGTTGGTTGATCAGAGTCATATCCCAGTTCGAGTACCTCCGGTGTAGCCTGTTTAGTAATATCTCAGAACCCTGAGTGATGATGTTGAGTATGGTGCTACCCCGTCTTTTGTAGAGTGTCTCATTTTGAGCATTTTACTGTCGTTATGATGCCGGAATTGTCCTAGGAGTTTGAGAGATACTAAATTTCCTTGTGCTACATGTTGCATCCTATAGTTGTTGTTGACCTTGTCCTTGGTTCCGCTTCTCAGGATGTCGTCAGTTAACCAAAGTTCTGTTGCTCGTTGCCTAAACCACGGAGGTGGTAGGGATGAGGAGGATCCTACCGACCAGCCTTCGTTGGCAGAGTTCATGTTAGAAATTGAGAGGAACAAGCGTGAGACTAACCGCTTGTTGGCACAGACCGAGGAGAACACCGCCCATCATCGTAGTGAGTTGGTTTCCATCACCGACTTCATTGGCCTGAACCCACCCAACTTCCATCATTCCATTGAGCCACTTGATGCAGATGACTGGCTCTGTAGTATCACTCACAAGTTGCATTCTGCGAACGTAGCTGAAGGTGACAAGGTCACCTATGCTGCATATCACATGGATGGTCCTGCTAGTCTTTGGTGGAAGAACTATGAGGGTATGCTTCCAGTTGGCCAGATTCCTACCTGGAGAGATTTCACTGAGGCCTTTCATGAGCATCACATTCCTCAAGCCCTCGTCGATCGCAAGAGAGAAGAGTTCTGTAGTTTCACCCAGAGTAAGATGGCTATTGATGCTTACAGTAGAGAGTTTGAGAACCTCGCCCACTATGCTACAGAAGAAGTGTCCACGGACACCAAGAAGCAGGCTAGGTTCCGGAAAGGGCTAAGCCCGAAGTTGCATCATGATCTCCACTTGCACCATTGCAATACATTCCAGGCTCTTGTGAACAAGGCCATTAATGCGGAGACATCTCAGCTCACTTACGAGGAGTCTCATAAGCACACCCATGATTTGGGTTCTTCCTCCGGTTCTAGTTCAAAGAAGCGCCGGATTTGGGTTCCGAACTCTGCTCTTCCACCCGGTTACACACCGACGCCATCTTATGTGGTGCCTCACCCGGTTCAGTTATATGCTCCACCCAGGCCTATAGGTGGACCGCCTGCAAATGAGGGTCCACGTCCTACCTCCAAGATTTGTTACAAGTGCGGAGAGCCAGGCCACATTGCCCGTATTTGCACTTAGACCAGCATTGCTCCACCCCAGCCCGAGAAGTCTGTTGGCCATGGTAGTAAGCCATCACGCAAGATGATCAGTGCCAAATCAGCTCCCACTGAACATGGACGTGTGCATCACATCTCAGCTAAAGATGCTCATGATGATCCAGATGTCGTTCTTGGTACACTCCTTGTAAACTGTCATCCAACATCGGTTCTATTCGATACTGGGCCGTTTCATTCCATCATTTCTGAAATTTATGCCCGCTTGCACGACATATCATTTTGTGATATGCATTCCCCACTACTCATTCAAACTCCTAGATCCAAATGGAAAACTTCTAGGATAAGTTATGGCAATGCAATACATGTTGACAGACTTGTATTCCTAGCCTCCTTGATATCTCTTAAGTCTTCAGATATTAACATCATCTTGGGTATGGACTGGATGAAAGCTCATTACGCTAAGATTGATTGTTACACCAGGTCTGTTCAGCTCACACACCCATCTGGCAAGATAGTCACTGGCTCCGCCAGAATTGCAAAGCGTCAGCTTTATTCTCTTAATGCCAGCCCTCTTCCAGACCTTGAGGAAACCCGGTAGTCCGTGACTTTCTGGATGTCTTTCCAGAAGAACTGCCAGGTGTTCCACCTGACAGGGATGTAGAGTTTGTCATAGATCTTATCCCAGGAACCGCCCCAATTTCTAGGAGACCTTACAAGATGGCACCTGAGGGAGTCCTGGATTAGGGGGTATCCGGACAGCCGGATTATATCCTTTGGCCGGATTGTTGGACTATGAAGATACAAGATTGAAGACTTCGTCTCATGTCCGGATGGAACTCTACTTGGCGTGGAAGGCAAGCTAGGCAGTACGGATATGGATATCTCCTCCTTTGTGTAACCCTAGCCCCCTCCGGTGTCTATATAAACTAGAGGGTTTTAGTCCGTAGGACAACATACAATCATACCATAGGCTATCCTCTAGGGTTTAGCCTCTCCAATCTCGTGGTAGATCAACTCTTGTAATACTCATATCATCAAGAATAAATCAAGAAGGACGTAGGGTTTTACCTCCATCAAGAGGGCCCGAACGTGGGTAAAACATCGTGTCCCCTGCCTCCTATTACCATCCGCCGTAGACGCACAGTTCGGGACCCCCTACCCGAGATCCGCCAGTTTTGACACCGACATTGGTGCTTTCATTGAGAGTTCCTCTATGACGTCTCCGTAAGGAAGGATGCCTCATCTCGTTGTTAAAAACAACATTACCGCCGAGGGAGCTCTGGCTGTCGGCCAAACTCTCCGGCTAGGCAGTTTCGTCATGACTGCGTGTTCGGCCACTGTACCGACGATGACTTCTCGGGTCATCAAAAACAGCCTCCATGTCGGCTCGGAATTTGCCGAGCAGATGGATCCAATGGAGCTCTCTTCCCCAAATGAACTCTTGGATCGCATCGCCGCCTTGGGAGTCGCTACGGAGTATGATCGGATTGGGCTTAAACCCGATCGAAGGGAGATTAACTCTCCATCAGTCACCCATCACGTTGCAGTGGTGGAGGAACAATTTGTAACTCTGATACCAACTTGTAACGCCCTCTATGCGGCTATAGCTCCCACGTGTCGAGGCACGACTTAGAGACATAACCGCATTGACAGCAATGTCACAAGTTAGGCAATCATCGCAACATCCCATGTAATATAAGTAATAAAAGGGGAGATACATAGTTGGCTTACACTCGCCACGTCACATCAAAGTACATAAATAACATACATCAACCAAACACTCATGGCCCGACTACGGCGCCAAAATAGAAAATAACCCAACATGCGACACGATCCTGATCAAACCCCAACTAGGCACCACTACTGATCATCAGGAAAAGACACGTTGTAACACTGAGAGTCCTCGTCGAACTCCCACTTGAGCTCGTGTGCGACACCTGGAGCGGAATCACCTGGACCTGCATCTGGAGTTATAGTATCTGTGAGTCACAGGGACTCAGCAATCTCGCACCCTCGTGATCAAGACTATTTAAGCTTATAGGAAGGGGTAAGGCAAATATATGTGGAGCTGCAGCAAGCGACTAGCATATATGGTGGCTAACTTATTCGCAAAAGAGAGCGAGAAGAGGAGGCAAAGCGCGAGCGAGAATCTAGAGGAACAACCTGCGCAAGCATTACTCCAACACCGTGTCCACCTCCCGGACTCCGCCGAGAAGGGGCCATCACGGTAACACACACGGTTGATTCATTTTAATTAAATTTATGTTCAAGTTATCTACAACCGGACATTAACAAATTCCCATCTGCCCATAACCGCGGGCACGGCTTTCGAAAGTTCAATCCCTGTAGGGGAGTCCCAACTTAGCCCATGACAAGCTCTCACGGTCAACGAAGGAATACACCTCCACCCGAGACATTCCGATCAGACTCGGTATCCCGGTACAACAAGACACTTCCACAAGTTAAAACAAGACCACTAACACCGCCCGAATGTGCCGACAAATCCCGATAGGAGCTGCACATATCTCTTTCTCAGGGCACACTCAGATTGTCTAAACTTCCAGTAGGCCAGCCCAGCGTTGCCCCTGGTAGTCACCGGTGGCTGACAGTTTGGACCAACACTCAGAGGAGCACTGGCCAGGGGGGGTTAAATAATGATGACCCTTGAGTCTGCAGAACCCAAGGGAAGAAAAAGGCTAGGTGGCAAATGGTAAAACCAAGGTTGGGCATTGCTGGAAAAGTTTTAATCAAGGCGAACTATCAAGGGGTTCCCATTATAACCCAACCGCGTATGGAACGCAAAAATCCGGGAACATAACACCGATATGACGGAAACTAGGGCGGCAAGAGTGGAACAAAACACTAGGCGAGAGGCCGAGCCTTCCACCCTTTACCAAGTATATAGCTGCATTAAGATAACATAGCAATATAGTGATATCCCAACAAGTAAATAAATGTTCCAACAAGGAACGCCTCCAATCTTCACCTGCAACTAGCAACGCTATAAGAGGGGCTGAGCAAAGCGGTAACATAGCCAATCAACGGTTTGCTAGGACATGGTGGGTTAGAGGTTCAACATGGCAATAGGGAGGATGACAAGCAAAAGGTAGGCATCGTAGCATTGGCATAGCAAAAGAGTGAGCAAACTAGCATAGCAAAGATAGTAGTGATTTCGAGGGTATGATCATCTTGCCTGCAAAGCTGTCAGAGTTGACTGGATCCTAAAAAACAAACTCAACGGGCTCCTCGTTAGCGAACTCGTCTCCCGGCTCTACCCAAACAAGACAAACAAGCAACACGGATACAATCAACCACGTGCAAGCTCAAACAATAAGATGCAATGATGGTATGCTATGTGGGATGCGATGCGGGATGCAAAATGCAAGATGTGACAGGAAATGCATGAACCTGGCCTCTTCTTGGAAAACCAAGTGTTCCACTGGATAGATGGGATGAAATCACTTGAAAACAATATAAAGATCATCGGAATCGGAGTTACGGTTTGGAAATGGCAAGCGATTTAAGAATGACACTGGTCTGCGATTTACAGCAAGTAGGCATTTAAATGCAATGAAATGAACATGCTACAGCACTCAAACATGACAACAAAATACATGGCAGGGAAGCATTCAAGATGCTTAACAAAAGACTAGCACTGAGCCACGGCCAATTCATCCATTATGAGGTTCAAACAAGCATGGCAAAAACGCAAATGCAAAACAGATTTCAGACTTAGTGAAATTAACACTTGTCTGAAATTTCAGATCATGAAGCCCTCTTCGGAGCAACAAAACAACATGATACAAGACCTGAATAAGACAAAGAAGAACATGGCATGGAGCTACTCAACAAGCTTAACAAAAGTCCCTAAGTGACCTGGGGCCAAAAGGGATCACAAAATATACTAACAAGCACAGGAACATAGCTAAAACATAATCAGTTTTCAGACTTAGTGAAAACTGAGATATGCTGAAATATAACTCACGAAGGCATGTAAACGAGCTCGATGCACTCACTACGGTGCAAGCCATGGAAAGGCAAGCATACAACCATTAAGAAGGCACAAAATTCTAGCTAGACATGGCAAGAACAATGGCATAGCATGCACGAATCAACTACAATAGCATCGGCAAAATCGCAAACAAGTTGACGATCTGCCCAGATTCACCACGAAGCAAAAGTAGAGCTCGATAGACTCAAGCTAGGAACTCAATAATTGCCAAAAAAGGCATGTATGGATAGAGCACTACAAGATTAACAAAACTCCTTTACTGATCATCCTCAAAAGAGGCACGGATCACTAGGAAACTGCATGAACATATGGCATCATGAACTAAATAATCTCAGACTTAGTGAAAACTACCAAGTCCCTGAAAACAGATTCACCGGGTGCCTCTCTTTGCAAGCTTGCACAAGTCACCACACACATCCTAAAAATGCATGGGTTGCACCTCTGGAAATATAACAAGATGCTTAACAAAACATATGAAGGACTCACAAGCATATCATGCACACAACAATCATGGCAAAAATGACAAAAGTCTAGGATGAACTAGCAGATCTGACAATTAACTCACGAAGCCTCCTTCTAACATCATTTCGGGCATCAAGATAAACTCAAATGAAAATGATGCAATGGAATGAAATGATGTACTCGTCGAGGCGAACATTTTGATATACTATGTGTCCAAAACGGAGCTACGAATGCGGAGATATGGCCGGTCAAAGTATGCACAAAAAATTAGGGTTCGGAGGGAAAGTCAACTGAGAGGATATTCCAGATCTGAGATCTGCACGCTTCCCGAGGCTCACCGGCACGCACTGTTCACCGGAGCATGGAAGTCGAGGAGGGAGAGGCCGAGGGCGGCGGTGGCGGCGAGGCCGGGCGGTGCGGCGGCGGGGCCGGACGGCGGCGAGGACGGAGAGGCAGGGCGGCGCGGCGCCCGGGCGGCAGCGGCGCGGCGGCGGAGAGGTGGGGCGGCGGCGGCCGGAGTTGGCGGCGGTGGGGTCGCCCGCGGTGGCGCGGTGGTGGCCCGTGGCGGCGCCGGCCACCGGCGCTGGAGAGGGCGGCGGCGGACGAGGTAGGAGGCGGCGGGCGGATCGGGCCGCGCGGGGGCCCGACTTGGGCTCGCGGGCCTCCGAGGCGGCGGCGGCGGCGGTTGCCACGTGTCAGGCGCTGATTGGCTGGGGCATGGCGGCGGACGTGTCCGGTCAGGCGACGGACATGTCCGTCGGTGGCGGGGCGATCTTTTAGGGTTTCGAGGGGGTCTATTTATAGGCATAAGTGGAGCTAGGAGAGTCCAAATGAGGTGCGGTTTTCGGCCACGCGATTGTGATCGAACGCTCTAGGTGATGGAGCAGAGTTTGGTGGGTGTTGGGCCAAATTGGAGGGGTGTTGGGCTGGAACACACACGAGGCCTTTTCGGTCCCTCGGTTAACCGTTGGAGTATCAAACGAAGTCCAATTGATACGAAACTTGACAGGCGGTCTACCGGTAGTAAACCAAGGCCGCTTGGAAAGTCTCGGTCCAATCCGGAAATGTTTAATCCCCACACACGAAAGAAAGTTAGAAATGACCACCGGAGGAGAACGAAGTGCCGGAATGCAAAACGGACAACGGGGAAAAAGCTCGAATGCATGAGATGAACACGTATGCAAATGAAATGCACATGATGACATGATATGAGATGCATGACAACGAAAACAACACACGGAGACAAAGACCCGAACCCGAGAAATAAATATAACTTAACACCGGAAACGGCAAGAGTTGGAGTACAAATTGGGAAAGTTATATCCGGGGTGTTACATGGAGGAACAATGCGGCGACTCTTCCTCTATTATGAGGACTAACTATGTCCAGATTCCTGAGCTCTCCGAGCCGGATACCCGCTTACGGGAGGACATCACCCAAGCCCTGAACCTAGAATCAGGCAGCGGGCCAGACTTATCGGGCAACACTCTGGAACCTGAACTTCCAAGATTGGAAACTCCTCGACCCCTGGGTCTCACATCGGGTAGGGGTTCGGACTCAAATCCACCCACCCACCCAGACATAAATGATCTTTACCACATCAGGCAAGAGCCCCATGAAACAGTACATCATTATTGGGCCAGATTCCTCCTTGTGATGAACAAGGTTAAGGACTGTCGCGAGGAAGATGCAGTCTCACTTTTCTGCAATAATTGCACGGACAAGGGAATCCTTAATGCCTTAAGTCACCGTGACATATCATTCTTCACTGACTTGGCGTCCATAGGACAAAAGTACTGTGCGATGGAAAGCGCTTGGAAAACCGAAACGAAATTTTGGGGTAATCCGGCTCCAAATATACACCCAGTCCGAAGTAAAAGGGTGCACTATCATAAGACACCTGAGTTAGTTGCAAAGAAACAAAAACCCTCTACAGGACATGGAACCGTACTGGAGGGATGGCTTAACGGACGCTGCAAAATTCATAGTACAACGGTTACAATACCAACGCACAACCTTAGAGCATGTTGGATACTCCGGCAGGTGGCCAAAAGTGGTGAGGATCTTCTTATCCCAAATGCCACAGAGCACCATCCCGTGGATAACAATACGGTGTTAACAGTCTTTGAGACCTTCGCGTCAAATAATAGGCGCAAGAGAACACTCCGCAGCATGGCCGAAATCTGCCACGTAGCAGCAATAAATCCATGGAGTGACACAGCTATTACCTTCAATGCCAGTGAAAAACCTAAATTCCGAACAGCCCGAGCACCAGCCGCGCTGGTCCTCAGTCCAATTGTGGACGGCATTCGACTCACCAAAGTACTCATGGACGGTGGCAGGGGATTAAACCTCATCTATGTAACACCCATGATGCGGCTATATCTCTCACGTGTTGGAGCACGACTTAGAGGCATAACCGCATAGTAGGCATGTCGCAAGAGGAGTAATCTTTACACATCCCATGTACTGAATAAGAAAGAGGTACAGAGTTGGCTTACAATCGCCACTTCACAAAATACATGAATATAACATTACATCATCCAGATACAATCAAGGTCCGACTACGGAACCAAAATAAAAGAAGACCACCCCTAATGCTAGATCCCCGATCGCCCTGACTGGGCTCCACTACTGATCAACTGGAAACGAAACAAATCAACGCAGACGAGCTTCATCGAGCTCCTCCTTGAGCTCGGTTGCGTCACCTGCACGGTATCATCGACACCTGCAAGATGGTTTTGGAAGTAAATTGTGAGTCACGGGGAATCAGCAATCTCACACCCTCGCGATCAGACTATTTAAGCTTATGGGTAGGGAAAAGGTATGAGGTGGAGCTGTAGCAAGCACTAGCATATATGGTGGATAACTTACGCAAATGAGAGCGAGAAAAGAAGGCAAAGCATGGTCGTGAACTAGAAGTGATCAAGAAGTGATCCTAAAACTACTTACGTTCAAGCATAACTCCAACACGGTGTTCACTTCCCGGACTCCGCCAAGAAGAGACCATCACGGCTACACATGCGGTTGATGCATTTTAATTAAGTTAAGGGTCAACTCCTCTACAACCGGACATTAACAAATTCCCATCTGCCCATAACCGCGGGCACGCCTTTCGAAAGTTCAAAACCCTGCAGGGGTGTCCCAACTTAGCCCATCACAAGCTCTCACGGTCAACAAAGGATATTCCGTCTCCCAAGAAGACCCGATGAGGCTCGGAATCCTAGTTACAAGACATTTCGACAATGGTAAAACAAGACCAGCAAAGCTGCCCGATGCGCCGACATCCTGATAGGAGCTGCACATATCTCATTCTCAGGGCAACACTGGATGAGACATCCTACGAGTAAAACCAACCCTCAAGTTTCCCCGAGGTGGCCCCGCAGTCTACTCAGTTCGGACCAACACTTAGAGATGCACTGGCCCGGGGGGGGGGAGTTAAAATAAAGATGACCCTTGAGTCTGCAGAACCCAAGGGAAGGTGGTAGGTTGTTAGTGCAAATGGTAAAACCAAGGTTGGGCCTTTCCGGAGGAGTTTTATTCAAGGCGAACTATCAAGGGGTTCCCATTATAACCCAACCGCGTAAGGAACGCAAAATCAAGGAACATAACACAGGTATGACGGAAACTAGGGCGGCAAGAGTGGAACAAAACACCAGGCATAAGGCCGAGCCTTCCACCCTTTACCAAGTATATAGATGCATTAATTAAATAAGAGATATTGTGATAACCCAACAATAACCATGTTCCAACATGGAACAAACTCCAATCTTCACCTGCTACTAACAACGCTATAAGAGGGGCTGAGCAAAGCGGTAACATAGCCAAACAACGGTTTGCTAGGACAAGGTGGTTAGAGATTTGACATGGCAATATGGGAGGCATGATAAAGCATGTGGTAGGTATCGCGGCATAGGCATAGCAATAGAGCGAGCAACCAGCAAGCAAAGATAGAAGTGATTTCGAGGGTATGGTCATCTTGCCTGAGATCCCGCAAGGAAAAAGAACGAGTCCATGAAGAAGAAAAATGGACGTAGTCGAACGAATGCTCACAAACGCGACGTTATCAGAACCAACCCGAAGAAGGAATACCGGAAAGGAGCAAACAACATAGTAAAAAACCATCACATAAGCATGGCATGATGCACAATCAAGTATGATGCATGTCCGGTTTAATGAAGCATGACATGGCAAAGTGCAACAAACAACACTACAAATTAAGTGGAGATCGATATGCAATGGAGTTGCATATTGAAGAAAACACCACATGACTTATTTAGTTCTCACTCGTTTATGTACCCAATAAAATTAAATGTTGATTGACATGGCAAGGGGTGAAGCAAATGAAAAGTACCTATCTAGGCAAGTTTAAATGAGGCCAGAACAACAAACAACAAGTCTGGAAACTCCTCATGTGCATATTTTAGGTTTTGGTACTGATCTGCCCTAAACCATATTTTATAGTTGTTAAACATGTAAAGCAAAGTCACCATGTTAAACTAAGCATTTTTCCACCCCATTTACATATAAAGTTTATTAAATTTGGAGCTACGGTTATTTAGTTATGGAATAAAGCATTTTAAGGAGTTATTTAAGAAAATTTAAACTAACAACATTTTAAACATTTTAAACATAGATGAAAGTGGCAAATTATTAATCTACACAAAATTCTAAGCAAGTTTCATATATTATGTTTTTACATGTGATGCTTAGTTTGAGAGTTAAAATATGCATGAAGTTCAAGGGGTTTTCTGCAAATCTGCACTCACTGAAATATTAGGAAAATCCTCCTGAACTGAAAAAGACATAACGAGCTGAATCTGCTGGCTGCTGGGGCGCTCACCATGGGCTGAGGCCCATGAGTTGGAGGGGAGGCCGCTGGGCCTGATGCATGCTGCAGTTGCGGCCCGGGCCTTGGTGGGTAGGACGCCCACGCACACCGCGGTCAACGAGTAGGCGAGCGAGCGTGCTCGATCCTGAACCGCTGCTCGAAGCAGGGGAAGGAGAGGCCAGGCGCTGGCCTGGCACAGATGGGACAGGAAGCAGGGCGAGGCGGCACTGCTTGATGGGAGGTTCGACGATATGGGGCCTGCAAGCGGCGTACGGCGGCGGGAATCCACTGGATCTGACGAGGGAAGCCGGTTCCTGATGGTGGGAGTCGAACAAGACGACGACGGCTCGGTTCCTGTGAAGAAATACAACAAGGAAATGAGTTCAGAGGGGATAGACAGGGATAAGAAACGGGGAAGAAAGGAGGGAAGAATGGGCGCGGCTTGGCTGACCGGAGCTTCGCCAGAGGCGTGCGGGCACGTCGGCGCTGCCGGAGGAGATGCAGACAACGGGGAGGGTTCATGGTGACGGCAGCGAGGGTGATGCCGAACGAGGACGGCGACATCGAAGTCCTGTCCATGGCGGTAGAGAGGGAGCAGAGAAATTAGGGAGGTCAAAGAAGGACGGAGGAAAAGGAGAAGGGCGGCAAGTGTTGGCCTTGTTGCGGTGGTCTCCATGGCTGACGGCTCGCCGACGAGTCAAGCGGGAGCAAGGGCGACGAGGGCTGCTGGTCGAAAAGGGCCGTGGGGGCTCTAATTGGTGGGGATCGAGAGGAGTGGTGGCGCTAGAGGTGGCAGGAGGAAGTGGATCCCGGCGGCGAGGTCCTCGGGGATCATAGGAGCT
Source organism: Triticum urartu (assembly GCF_003073215.2). NCBI lineage: Eukaryota > Viridiplantae > Streptophyta > Magnoliopsida > Poales > Poaceae > Triticum > Triticum urartu. The sequence continues at coordinate 338,672,103 of NC_053024.1, read as the reverse complement.
CTTGGCGCGAATCCATGGTGTTCGACGGCTGCGACCAGTTCCTGCGGTAAGAAGTAGAGGAGGGGAGTTGAGAGATGTTGGAGGAAGACGAGGAGAAGGAGAAAATAGGAGGAAGAGGAGGGTCGTGATGCTCATCTTCTGCTGATTCTTGGGTGGCTGGCGACCATCGCGCTAGGTGGGGCGTGGAGGAGCTCCTATCCTCCGGATTGAACAGGGGAGAGAATGCAGCGGGGCGCTGGTTGCTCGAGTAGGTGGTGGCCATGGATTAAGGGGAGAAGGTGGTTGGCCTGGTGGATCGAGTGAGAGGAGGCTGGTTGGTTCGGTGGCGAAATCGAGGAGGGGAAGGAGGCGCGGGTTGGCTCGGGATAAATCCCTATGAAGATGCGGCGACGGCGGGGTAAGGGACAGATGCCCTAGGTTTTAGGGTTTTGTCCAGATTTAGACTAGGGAGTATATATAAGGAAAGAGGGAGAATTTAGGGGCTAATCCGTCCCTCCAATTAAATCGAGCGGTCGAGGAAAATAGACTAGGAAGTCCAAATAAGAAAACGGTGATGTTTTGTAGATGTTTGGGGATGATCCAGACCCAATGGTGACGACTCCCCGGGTCAGGTTTGGGACAACTTCCGGACGCGTGCGAGGGGTTCGATGCATTGTGCAGAGAGGATTTTCGGACTGTGCGATCACATCGGACGGCTGCGGACGCGAAGAGGGGTAGGTGGATGGACTAGGTGGGCTGCAGCGAGGCTGAGAGGAGAGAACAGAGAGAGAGAGGGCCCGGCAGCAGTTTTCGGAGACCGAAAACGCCCGACATTAGACCGGATATACTGCCGCTATAGTTATCCATTGGGGCGTCAAACAAACTCCGAATGCGATGAAACTTGGCAGGCTGTCTACTGACAACATAACAACACCGCACGCCAACTTTCATCCCATTTCGGGAACATTTTTCGGCCACTTATAAAATAATGTTTCAGAGGTGCCGCAGGCGCGTGCAATTGTGTATGGACTCAGAACGGACAATGGACGGAACTGGGGAACCCGAACGGATGCATTTTTTGAAAACATGCAGATGCAATGCGGATGATGACATGATGAAAAGCAACACGCAAGCAAATGACATGACAACAACAATGAATAACTAGAAGACACCTCGTGCAACGGTCTCGGGGCGTCACAACACTCCACCACTATGAGAGGATCTCGTCCCGAGATCTAGAATGGCACCGGAGGGAAACGGAAGAGGAAGAGAAAAGGTAAAACAAAGTTGCTTCTTTGAAAAACGAGTGAAACCACGAAACTTTAGAGGTTGAACAACTTCGAGAAAAGAATACAATGGAGATGAACAAAGTTGAAAATACTCCGTTAGAAAAGAGGAACAAGGAACATTTTTTTTGACTGGGGACTGTAGGGAAAACCCCCACAGCATATCAAAACTTTATTAAAAGGCAGAACAAGTACAAGTACAAGTGGGATTACAAGGGGTAATCAAGCTAATCTAAATAAAGAAGGAGGAACAACAAACAGGCTCAAGGTGGTAGAAAAGAGATCCATTTGAGGAGATCATCCTTATAAGCAGGCTTAATCCTATATTGCATTAAAGTAATATCATGTAGAAAAGCTGTTCTCCATTTATTAAATCCAACTCTCTCATGCCTAAAGACCTTAGAATTTTTGACAATCCATATATTCCAGCAAGCTATGAAGACCACTTCAGTGAAGAAAGGTTTCCTAAAACTCCTTTTGGCATTGAGGACCAGCTCCTTCATCGAGTCACCTGATGACCAATCAATTTGCAAATAGTTCCAAACCCTGACACTAAAATTGCAATTGAAGAACAGATGATCTCTTGTTTCCCTAGCCTACAAAGGGCAGAGAACACAGTTTACTCCATCCTCCAAATGCCAATGCCTCCGTTCCACCATATCTTTGGTATTCAGCCTATCCATAATGAGCATCCAAGCAAAGACCTTTATTTTCATAGTGCAAGAGGACTTCCAGATCCAAGCTGTTAGGGGGTTGAAAGATTGTGACACAAACACATGGGAGTAAAAAAGCTTCGGAGAGTATCCCTTGGCAGTGCCATTCCAAAGCCAAATATCCTTGGACCCAGTGTCTCTATCATGGCTTTCTAACAGAGATTGGAAAATAACCAGCTCATCAAAGGCCTGGCTAGACAAAGGAAGATGGAAGTGGTGATACATGTCCTGAGAGTCCAAGAAATCCTTAACAGAAATCCAGGGATCTTTGACATATGAAAAAAGCCTAGGAAATCTGAATTGAAGCTTAGAGTCCTGATCATCAAGCTTCCAAGTGTCTGACCACATGAGTGCAGTGTCTCCTTCATTGATCTGAACCCAAGCACAGTCCCTAAAGTTTTGCAAGACCTTGCATATATCCTTCCACCAGAAGGATCCACAATCATAAGTTCCTTGGGGTACTCTACCATGATAGTAAGAGTCCCAAATTAAGGACACCCAAGGTATATCCTTTTTATTGAGAAAGTTATTTGCATGTTTGAGCAGCAGAGCCACATTCTGAACACCCAGGTTTAGAATACCAAGGCCTCCCTTGTTTTTTGGCCTGCAAATAAGGTCCCAAGCAGCCAGAGAAGGGGCAGGTTCACCCCTGTTTTTCCTCCATAGGCATTGTCTCTGAATTCTCTCCAATTGCTTTAGAATGCCAGCAGGGGCAGCCAAACTAGAAAGAAAGAAGATGGGCATAGAAGACAATGCTGAGTTCAGAAACTGCAATCTCTCCCCCTGATTTAAAAAAGAGGAGCTAGCTGTCATTCTTCTCTCCATGCAGTCCACCAGAGGCATGAAGTCCACCATTTTAGGCCTAGTAGTACCTACTGGCAATCCAAGGTATGTTAAAGGCATTTTCCCAATTTGACATCCAAAAGCAGCAGCTAAATCTATCATGACAGCATTGTCCACATTGATAGGAATGATAAAGGATTTATGATAATTCACATCCAGCCCAGTAGACACAGAGAAGACCTGTAACATGTCCTTCAAAGCAATTAACTGTACCTTGTCAGCAGGCAAGATAATCAAGGTATCATCAGCATATTGAATCACAGGATAGTCCTGGTCATGACAAGGTATTGGGAGGAACAAGGAACATTACTAGAACCTTGTAGGTTGAAAGGCATAAGAAAAGTGTTACAAAGGACAAGAAGTACATGCAAGCACTCCGGTGGGAACAAGATGCAGAAGGAACGATAAAGATCAATTACGACAACACTCCGGTTAAAACAAGATAGAGGAGGAAAAAGAATGATATAATTTGTACAGCACTCCGACTGCAAATGGAAGGAATTAACAAGAATTTGACAAGATGAGAGGATACTTGATGAAATCAACAACACGCTGCCTCCGAAACTATTGAAAGAATGGCACAAGGGGTAAGAAAGATTTCAGACAGCACTACGGTTGAGAAAGGAGGTAAAACTTGATAAGATGAGAGAACTAGAATGAAAGCACGACACTCCGGTTGAATGGATAAGCAAAGGAAAGAGCATGATCTTCACAATACGAGATGATGAGTGAAGAGAGCATCATCACAATGCCTCCGGAAGAAATGAAAGAATGCAATGAAAAGAATGGAGAAGAAAACAACATGTTCTACCTCAAATGAATTTGAGAGAGCATCCTTAAGAAGAAGGATTTAACGGAGTTGTTGGGAAATCAACAACGAAAAGAACAGGCTTCTTGAGGGCTTACGGAAAACATCTCAAGAACTTGAGGTGTAAACCTGCCATAAATGGAAAAAAGATTGGAGTGATATGAACAAGGAGACAAGAAACTTATTCACCAGAAGGATAAATGAAGAACTTGGGTCATTTATAAGCACCATAAATAGCTTTAGGTGAAATATAACCCAAGATAACTCCAACAAAGCGATTGATGGATTGAGAAGAGCTCATGTTCGAAGAAATTGGTGGGTTTAACTACCTCATTCGTGACAGTTGTTGTATCATGAAACACGAACTCAAATTGTCACGAATGGCATAACACCACCTCAAATGATAAGGTTGAAAGGATAGCACTTTGAAATGCAAGATAAAGAATGCTTGAGCTCCTCTAAAAAGAATCTCGATGAATACTTCGATAAGGAATTAAATCCTTGATGAACCACCATGTTGAGCCTCCATGAAGAACTCTGGAAATAAAAGAATGATCAAAAGAAAGAGAAGTTGAGAACATAAGGTGAAGCCTTGTAATGATTTAGATGGATCTCCATGGTGATATAATTGCGAGAGCTTGGAACTCCGGGAAAGATAAGATGAAACAATTGAAAACCGAGAACTTGATGAGCCTCCGAAATAAGGAATTGAATTTACTCGATGTAACAAGAATAAGAATTATATTATGCTTATCCTTCACCAATTAAATTGATGACAAGCAACGGATTTGGCATACTACTTATTCTTCTTGAAAAAGGATTGAGGAGAGATATAGCGCAAACTTGGGAAAATCTTCAACGAACCACCGGTAGAATTGAAACAACGAATAAATTGATATGATAAGCGAAGGACGAAGAATCTTGGAACAACCAGCATAAGAATTGAAAATGAACGGATAAAAGATGAAGACACGCCGGGAAGGATTAGCAAATAAACGAAGATGCTTGAGAGAATTTATATACATGAGAATGAAGAGATCAAGAACTGATTAGAGGATATTTGATCGATGCACCGGTAAGATTTGGAGAACGAGAGCTGAAAGCTGAGAATGAATAATTCTTCTGAAATGATGGGCTCCGGAGGAAAGAAAAGAAAAAACAACTCATGAAAAGCTCCAGATGTATGAAAAGAATTCCCACAATCAAAACAATTATGAGAGGATGGCCTCAAACTAGAACCACGAATTTAGAAGAGAATGGAGCAAGGTATAAGAGAAACTCTTCTTCGGTCTTCAAAATCTGAGAATGACGACGAGAAACACCACCATGAATTGTTGAGGCACTCCAGAATGGAAATTAGAAAGGTTGAACCGACAATGAAAAGAATTTGATAGATCTAGGAGAAGACATTTCACTGATGATAACTCATTCTTACGTCAAACTTCAAAAAGAAAATTGAGGATAGCTCCGGGAAAATTAGAAGAGTCGGGTAAGATCCTGGGAAAAGACCTGTGGGTTAGGGCCCACTCAAAAGAAAACACCGTTGAACGATTTAAAAGAGAGAAAGCACCGGTTGAATTAAAAGGCTTGAATGAGATAACATCCTCAAAAGGACTTGAGCGAATTGAGAATGGAAACTTGAGTCTTCTGAGATATCTTCAGCACTCCGGAATAATTGAATAGAGAGAAGTGGATGATTAAGAGGTGCACCGGCTTGAGAACACATTTAAAACTAGGAAAGGAATATGATCAACTCTGAAAGAGTGAATTGGATCCACCAGAGAAGAAAAGAGAACGAAGAATGATAAACTAGAAGCTCCGTTAGGATCTTCATGAGAATCACCGAATAAGAACATTGACGGAAAGGAATGGAGAGACTTCCTATCAATAAAATGATACTTGATTCAGAAATCTGAGTCCTTGAAGAAACAAGGGTGGGAGGGTGGGAAAACAAAAACAATTTGGGACAAATGAAACAAACACCGTTGAGAATAATTAGAGTTGCTCTTGCGGATGTTGACAATGACCGGATCCACTTGAAGAGGAGCACACCGGTTGAAAAGGATTGACATGACAATCTCGATGATCGAGAAGGATTCGTATTCACATAGGAATATGAGAATACCACTTAAGAAAAGGTATGATTTCAACACTTGACTTCGAAGCAACTCGAATACCACAACTGAAAACAAAACAAAGGATTGGCTTGCGGAATAAGCCAGAACAGACATATGATAGAGATTTCATCCGAAGTTTTTGTTGTGGGGCCCACACGGGCTCGACTGTATAGCACCATCATGTACAAGGCAGTGCACATGACATACAAAGTGTCCCCGAGTCAGCATAGCCAAGGACTCTTTAAGACACAATGAGACCACTGTAAAACCAACCGTGGATGGGCGGACTACTAGACGTCGGACCCCAATCTCATATCATGCATCTGACGGAAAGATATCCTAAGAGCTACTTGAATTCCCACTTATAAACTCCTGAAACTTTCCGGTTATGCAATCAGGTGTTGGGGATACAGGGGAAGCATAATATCTCACCCAAAACTAGCAAATCCTACATCTAGCTGTATCCATCCTTCAACACATAACCAAGAAACCTTCAGAAATCGTTTACCTCAACCTTTGAAAAGCATCCGTTATACGAGTAATGGAAATACTCCCGAACTCCCGCCCCAGTACTGGGTGGTGTCGAGGTTATCTCACCAACAACTGCATAAAAGAGATTTTCGATGTCGGCGACCAGAACTGCAACGATAAAATTGTGACGAGAACACCTCAGAGCTCAACTCCCTGGGACACTGCCACAACCCCTAAATGTCAGGAGGCACCAAGAACAATTTTCTCGTCACAAAACCATCGGAACGATTCGAAGATACCCGCGTGATCCTAATTTTTTTTAGTGAAATTTGAGAAGAGAAAATTCAAAACTCTACATCAGGATGCCTCACCAGAGCGACGAAGGGACTGAGGAGTGAAAAGAATCCTACTCTCTGATATATATAATCCTATAAGACACAAAACTTTTTCTAGACTCAACAACGCCAGCGATTCGATCAAGCAGGGGGCTCCTAAGTCAGGGAAGACTCTGATACCAACTTGTAAAACCCACGATGCGGCTATATCTCCCACGTGTTGGAGCACGACTTAGAGGCATAACCGCATAGTAGGCATGTCGCAAGAGGGGTAATCTTTACACATCCCATGTACTGAATAAGAAAGAGGTACAGAGTTGGCTTACAATCGCCACTTCACACAATACATGAATATAACATTACATCGTCCAGATACAATCAAGGTCCGACTACGGAACCAAAATAAAAGAAGACCACCCCTAATGCTAGATCCCCGATCGCCCCGACTGGGCTCCACTACTGATCAACTGGAAACGAAACAACTCAATTCACACGATCTTCATCGAGCTCCTCCTTGAGCTCGGTTGCGTCACCTGCACGGTATCATCGGCACCTGCAAGCTGCTTTTGGAAGTAAACTATGAGTCACGGGGACTCAGCAATCTCACATCCTCGCGATCAAGACTATTTAAGCTTATGGGTAGGAAAAAGGTATGAGGTGGAGCTGCAGCAAGCACTAGCATATATGGTGGATAACTTACGCAAATGAGAGCGAGAAGAGAAGGCAAAGCACGGTCGTGAACTAGAAGTGATCAAGAAGTGATGCTGAAACTACTTACGTCCAAGCATAACTCCAACACCGTGTTCACTTCCCAGACTCCGCCGAGAAGAGACCATCACGGCTACACACGCGGTTGATGCATTTTAATTAAGTTAAGGGTCAAGTCCTCTACAACCCGACATTAACAAATTCCCATCTGCCCATAACCGCGGGAACGACTTTCGGAAGTTCAAAACCCTGCAGGGGTGTCCCAACTTAGCCCATCACAAGCTCTCACGGTCAACGAAGGATATTCCTTCTCCCAGGAAGACCCGATCAGGCTCGGAACCCCGGTTACAAGACATTTCGACAATGGTAAAACAAGACCAACAAAGCCGCCTGATGCGCCGACATCCTGATAGGAGCTGCACATATCTCATTCTCAGGGAAACACCGGATGAGACATCCTACGAGTAAAACCAACCCTCAAGTTTCCCCGAGGTGGCCCCGCAGTCTACTCAGTTCGGACCAACACTTAGAGAAGCACTGGCCCGGGGGGTTAAAATAAAGATGACCCTTGAATCTGCAGAACCCAAGGGAGATGGTAGGTTGTTAGTGCAAATGGTAAAACCAAGGTTGGGCCTTGCTGGAGGATTTTTATTCAAGGCGAATTGTCAAGGGGTTCCCATTATAACCCAACCGCGTAAGGAACGCAAAATCAAGGAACATAACACCGGTATGACGAAAACTAGGGCAGCAAGAGTGGAACAAAACACCAGGCATAAGGCCGAGGCTTCCACCCTTTACCAAGTATATAGATGCATTAATTAAATAAGAGATATTGTGATAACCCAACAATAACCATGTTCCAACATGGAACAAACTCCAATCTTCACCTGCAACTAACAACGCTATAAGAGGGGCTGAGCAAAGCAGTAACATAGCCAAACAACGGTTTGCTAGGACAAGGTGGTTAGAGGTTTGACATGGCAATATGGGAGGCATGATAAAGCATGTGGTAGGTATCATGGTATAGGCATAGCAATAGAGCGAGCAACTAGCAAGAAAAGATAGAGGTGATTTCGAGGGTATGGTCATCTTGCCTGAGATCCCGCAAGGAAAAAGAAAGAGTCCATGAAGAAGGCAAACGGACGTAGTCGAACGAATCCTCACAAACACGACGTTATCGGAACCAACCCGAAGAAGCAACACCGGAAAGGAGCAAACAACATAGTAAACAACCATCACATAATCATGGCATGATGCACAATCAAGTATGATGCATGTCCGGTTTAATGAAGCATCACATGGCAAAGTGCAACAAACAACACTACAAATTAAGTGGAGATCAATATGCAACGGAGTTGTATATTGAAGAAAACACCACATGACTTATTTAGTTCTCACTCCTTCATGTACCCAACAAAATTAAATGTTGATTAACATGGCAACGGGTGAAGCAAATTAAAACTACCTATCTAGGCAAGTTTAAATGAGGCCGGAACAACAAATAACAAGTCCGGAAACTCCTCATGTGCATATTTTAGGTATTGGTACTGATCTGCCCTAAACCATATTTTATAGTTGTAAAACATGCAAAGCAAAGTCACCATGTTAAACTAGGCATTTTTCCACCCCATTTACATATAAAGTTTATTAAATTTGGAGCTATGGTTATTTAGTTATGGAATAAAGCTTTTTAACGAGTTATTTAAGAAAATTTAAACAAACAACATTTTAGACATTTTAAACATAGATGAAAGTGGCAAATTATTAATCTACACAAAATTCTAAGCAAGTTTCATATATTAAGTTTTTACATGTGATGCTTAGTTTGAGAGTTAAAATATGCATGAAGTTCAAGGGGTTTTCTAAAATCTACACTCTGAAATATTAGGAAAATCCTCCTGAACTGAAAAAAACATAAAGGGCCAAATCTGCAGGCTGCTGGGGTGCTCACCATGTGTTGAAGCCCATGAGTTGGAGGGGAGGCCGCTGGGCCTGATGCATGCTGCGGTTGCGGCCCGGGCCTTGGTGGGCAGGAGGAGGCCCACGCACGGCGCGATCAACGAGCGGGCGAGCGGGCGCGCCCGATCCTGAACCGCTGCTCGAAGCAGGGGAAGGAGAGGCCGGGTGCTGGCCTGGCACGGATGGGATAGGAAGCAGGGCGAGGCGGCGCTGCTTGATGGGAGGTTCGACGATATGGGGCCTACAGGCGGCGTACGGCGGCGGGAATCCACCGGATCTGACAAGGGAAGCCGGTTCCTGATGGTGGGAGTCGAAAAAGACGACGACGACTCGGTTCCTGTGAAGAAATACAGTGAGCAAATGAGTTCAGAGGGGAGAGACAGGGAGAAGAAACAGGGAAGAAAGGAGGGAAGAATGGGCGCGGCTTCGCTGACCGGAGCTTCGCCAGAGGCGTGCTGGCACGGCGGCGCTGTAGGAGGAGATGCAGACAACGGGGAGGGTTCGTGGTGACGGCAGCAAGGGCAATGCAACACGAGGACGGCGGCATCAAAGTCCTGTCCATGGCGGCAGAGAGGGAGCAGAGAGATTAGGGAGGTGGAAGAAGGACGGAGGAAAAAGAGAAGGGCGGTGAGGGCTGGCCTTGTCGCGGTGGTCTCCATGGCAGACGGCTAGCCGACGAGTCGAGCGGGAGCAAGGGCGACGAGGGCTGCTAGTCGAGAAGGGTCGTGGGGGCTTTGATTGGTGGGGATCGAGAGGAGTAGTGGCACTGGAGGTGGCAGGAGGAAGTGGATCTTGGCGGCGAGGTCCTCGGGGATCATAGGAGCTCTTGGCGCGAATCCATGGTGTTCGACGGCTTCGACCGTTTCCTGTGGTAAGAAGGAGAGGAGGGGAGTTGAGAGATGGAGGAGGAAGACGAGGAGAAGGAGAAAACAGGAGGAAGAGGAGGGCCGTGATGCTCATCTGCTGCTGATGCTTGGGTGGCCGTTGACCATCGCGCTAGGTGGGGCCTGGAGGAGCTCCTCTCCTCCAGATTGAACAACGGAGAGAAAGAAGCGGGGCGCTGGTTGCTCGAGTAGGAGGTGGCCATGGATCAAGGGGAGAAGGTGGTTGGCCCGGTGGATCGAATGAGAGGAGGCTGGTTGATTCGATGGCGAAATCTAGGAGGGGAAGGAGGCGCGGGTTGGCTCGGGATAGATCCCGATGAAGATGCGGCGACGGCGGGGTAAGGGACAGATGCCCTAGGTTTTAGGGTTTTGTCCAGATTTAGACTAGGGAGTATATATAAGGAAAGAGGGAGAGTTTAGGGGCTAATCCATCCCTCCAATTAAATGGAGCGGTCGAGGAAAATAGACTAGGAAGTCCAAATAAGAAAACGGTGATGTTTTATAGACGTTTGGGGATGATCCAGACCCAACGGTGACGACTCCCCGGGTCGGGTTCGGGACAACTTCCAGACGCGCACGAGGGTTCGATGCACTGTGCAGAGAAGGTTTTCGGACCGTGCAATCGCATCGAACGGCTCCGGACACGAAGAGGGGTAGGTGGATGGACTAGGTGGGTTGTGGCGAGGCTGAGAGGAGAGAAGAGAGAGAGGGCCCGACAGCAGTTTTTGGAGACCGAAAACGTCCGACATTAGACCGGCTATACTGCCGCTATAGTTATCCGTTGGGGCGTCAAACAAACTCCGAATGCGATGAAACTTGGCAGGCGGTCTACTGACAACATAACAACACCGCACGCCAACTTTCATCACATTTCGGGAACATTTTTCGGCCACTTATAAAATAAAATTTCGGAGGTGCCGTGGGCGCGTGCAATTGTGTCTGGGCTCAGAACGGACAACAGACGGAACTGGGGAACCCGAATGGATGCAATTTTTTAAAACATGCAGATGGAATGCGGATGATGACATGATGAAAAGCAACACACAAGCAAATGACATGACAACGACAATGAATAACTGGAAGACACCTGGCGCAACGGTCTCGGGGCGTCACAATCTATGAGGAAACTCTTCAAAAAATGGAAATAGACTGGAACCGCATTGAGTAAAGTAGCACAACCTTCAGGGGAATCATACCCAGTCGGGAGGCACGATGCGCTGGGAAAATCACACTAGATGTGGTATTCGGTACGCCAGAGAACTATTGGTCCGAAGAAATTACATTTGAAGTGGCCCCGTTCAGCAGTGGATACCACGCCCTTTTAGGACGTGAGGCGTTCACAATCTTCCAAGCCGTACCGCATTATGGTTACGTGAAGCTCAAAATGCCCAGGCCCAACGGAATCATCACCCTCGCCAGTGATCCGGACATAGCACTCCGCGCCAAAAACAAAACAGCCTCACTGGCCCTCGAGGCATTATCCAAAGCCCTCTCGGCCGAGGAATTAACCATGCTACGCTCCACAGTGGACAGGGACGACGTGATCCTCGATAAGAGATCCAAGTCCACCTCTTTTAAACCAGTGGATGAAATAGTCAAATTCCAAGTCCACCCAACAGACCGTACAAAAACAGCCTCAATCAGGGCACAGTTAAACCCTGCCATGGACGTCACACTACGAGAGTTCCTGCGCGAGAATTGGGGCATATTCGCCTGGCATCCCTCACACATGCCAGGAATCCCATGCAGGCTGGCCGAGCATAGCCTCAATATCCTAAAGGGATTCAAGCCATTCAAGCAAGCTCTTCGGCGTTTCTACGAACCTAAGAGATAGGCCATGGGAGAGGAACTAGCCAAGTTATTGGAGGCCGGATTCATCAGAGAAATAAAACACCCGGACTGGCTAGAAAACCTGGTGATGGTAACAAAGAAGGATAAATCCTGGCGCCTTTGTGTCGATTTCAAGGACCTCAATAAAGCTTGCCCAAAGGAACCCTTCCCCCTCCCCCGCATCGATCAAATTATTGATGCTACCGCAGGACACGAGTCATTGTGTTTCCTCGATGTATACTCCAGTTACCACCAAACCAAGATGGCGGAGTCCGGCCAAGCCACAACGGCATTCATCACACCATACGGTCCCTTCTGTTTCAACAGAATGCCTTTTGGGCTCAAAAACGCCGGCGCAACATATCAGCACATGATTTAGACATGTCTGGAGAAACAAATCGGCAAAACAGTAGAGGCATACGTAGACTATGTGGTCGTCAAAACCAAACACGTCGACTCTTTGATAGACGACTTGAGGCTCACATTCGACAACCTCCAAACATACGACATCAAGCTCAATCCGGAAAAATGCGTTTTCGGCGTACCAGCCGGAAAGCTCCTGGGTTTCATTGTCTCCAGTAGAGGTATTGAAGCTAATGCGGCCAAAATCCTAGCTTTGTCACAGTTGGCTACCCCAACAGACCTCAAACAAATCCAGAAGTTAACTAGATGCGTGGCAGCTCTAAGCCACTTTATCTGCCGCTTAGGAGAAAAGGCTTTACCCCTTTATCGCCTCCTTCGGCGCACCCAACACATCGAGTGGACGGACGCTGCCACAGCCGGATTGGAAGAAATAAAGGCCATTTTGGCAACCAACCCAATCCTGGTCGCGCCAAACGTCGGCGAACCAATGCTATTGTACATTGCGGCAACTCATCAAGTTGTAAGCGCAATGCTCGTCGTCGAACGAGAAGCTGACGGACATAAATTCCCTCTTCAAAAGCCGGTATACTATGTATCCACTGTTCTCACTCCATGCAAATCACGGTACCCACATTATGAAAAGATAGCCTATGCGGTATTCATGGCATCCCGGAAGCTGCGACACTACTTTCAAGAGTGTTCGATTACAGTAGCCTCGGAAGTGCCACTGAATGATATTATAAACAACCATGATGCTACGGGCCGGATTGCTAAATGGGCCATTGAGCTCCTCCCGTTCGAAATAACATACAAACCTCGACAAGCCATTAAGTTGCAAGTATTGGCCGACTTTGTCACCGAATGGACGGAGGTCGAACTCCCTAAAGAGTACGGCGCATACTCTAATTGGATCATGCACTTCGACGGTTCTAAAATGTTGGCTGGTCTAGGGGCTGGCTTCATCCTGACGTCCCCAATCAGAGATACCGTTCAATACGTGCTGCAAATATTGTATACAGACTCCAACAACGCAGCCGAATACGAAGCTCTGTTGCATGGTCTTCGGATGGCAGTCTCCATGGGCATTCAACGCCTGGAGGTGCGTGGGGATTCAAACCTCGCAATATCCCAAATAAATGGAGACTTTGACGCCAAGGATCTGAAAATGGCGGCCTACCGAAACGCCATCCTAAAAATGTCAGCTCGGTTCGAGGGGCTCGAATTTCACCATGTGGCTTGGGAAAACAATCAGGCGGCGGATATCCTCGCCCTCATCGGCGCAAAACGCGATGCGGTCCCCCCCAAAATATTTCTGGAGAGGCTGTTCAAGCCATCCGTAGTATGGGAAGGGGACACCGGTAACAATAGTCTAGACCCGACCAAAATGCCAGATACCGAACACTCTGACACAACCGGAGGCTCCGCCACCGAAATAACACCTTCATCCCACGTAATAATGGCCATCATAGCCCCGTGACAGAACCATTCCTGGCCTACCTAACTAGGCAGGAACTTCCGGAGGACCAAAATGAGGCACGCTGCATAGTGCGCCGATCTAAGGCCTACAGGGTCCATGATGGAGAATTGTCTAAAAAAAGCACTACCGGAGTCCTTGAAAGGTGCATCTCTGAAGAGGAAGGGTGGAACCTTTTGGCAGAAATCCACGCCAGACTCGGTGGTCACCACGCCGCAGCCCGGGCTCTTGTAAGCAAGGCCTTCCGTACAGGATTCTATTGGCTAACGGCCCGGGCAGATGCACATGAGTTGGTCCAATGTTGCGCCGGTTGCCAGCTCTTTGCAAATCAAAGCCACATGCCACCCACCGCCCTCCAAACAATCCCCATTACGTGGCCCTTCGCGATCTGGGGGCTTGACATGGTTGGACCCCTTAAAGGGGGAACCCACAAGAAAAAATACTTACTGGTCATGGTGGATCAATTCACCAAATGGATACAAGCCAAACCTGTTAAAACAGCCGAATCCGGCCAGTGATAGACTTCATATCGGGGGTCGTACACCGTTATGGCGTCCCCCATAGCATCATCACTGACAATGGCAGGAACTTCACTGCCGATGAGGTAAAACTCTGGTGCAGCAAAATGGGCATCAAGCTCGATTATGCTTCAGTCTATCACCCACAAACCAACGGCCAAGTTGAGCGAGCAAACGGTCTTATAATGAGCAGCATTAAACCCAGCTTAGTGCATTCCTTAACGGAGTCTAACACGCGCTGGGTAGAGGAGCTCGACTCCGTAGTCTGGGGGCTGCGGACCATGCCGAATCGTAGTACCGGATATACACCCTTCTTTATGGTGTACGGCGCAGAGGTAGTCTTGCCCTGTGACATAATTCATGACTCACCTCGGGTCCGCATGTATGAAGAAAGAGAAGCCGAGCTCGATCGGCAGGATAGTCTAGAAATCCTGGAGGAGGAGCACAATGTAGCAAAAGCATGTTCCGCATTTTATTAGCAATAGGCTCGCAGATACCAAAGCAGAGAAGTACGGGCCAAAACTTATAACGTTAGCGAACTTGTTCTACGCCTGCCGGATGAGAAAAAGAACAAGCTCGAGCCCAAATGGGAAGGTCCCTTCATTATTGACCAAGTTCTGACCGATGGAGCGTACCGACTGCGGGATGCATCGACTAATCGACTCGAGCCGAACCAATGGAACGCGGCCAGGCTCCGAAGATTCTACTCCTAGCGCTGGACTCTATGTTCGTCCCCTTCCTCTGTCCATTTTTTGCATATACATTATCTGTCTTGTTTTTGTTTCTTTCTTTTATTCTTTCTCTAGGCCTCCAAGGGCCAACTTGTGCCTCGGTTGGACATTATAGAAGCGCTAGCAGCGCTCATCATACCCGGGGGCTTCTTTCACAGAAGCTTAATTATTTATCTGGGCCTCATGCCCCGCACATGTGTTATACTTCCGCATATACCTTTTTTGCCATTATATGCATCGATATGACTTAAGTTTTGGCCAAGCTGGGTTGCCTGGCTCTTGTATTTATGCCCTACGTTCCCGTTAATTCGGCTAGGGCATAAGGGGAGCACCTCTGCGATTTTTACTGCCGGGTCAGCCGGATGTGTACCTCAGACTTGGTGAAGCCGAAAGCTAGCGTTCTTAAGGGAATATTTGGTCGGTGAACAAAAGATGATTTTTATTTTCCATACCTGCCCCCAGATGTTTTTCCTGCGTTTCCTATTGCTGTCCGGACATGCACTTTAGGGCATGCTGACCCAAGGAAAGGAACCCTTAACGGAACTATTCTCCCTGGAAGATGTTTCTTACTACCCATGTAATATAACATAACTAGTTGGGCACTTGTTTGTTCAAGCACTGATGACCCCTACGCCTGGTCTCCACGCATACCCCGATTCTTATATAACTGAGCGGGTATTCAGATACACTCCGGACTATCGGGTCCTGAGGTTGAAGCGAAAAGGTGCGCCATGACAAATGATCTACAATCTGACTAGAAGGCATTATACATGTCACTTTAATTACATACTCATGCAGACTGACTAAATTCCTCTTCTATACCATCCAACAGGCGGTCTAGCCTACAATCCTGTTGGGAATACTTGGCGGCTAATTCTACTTGTCCATAAACTAAGCTAATGGGGATCTCTTTTCCGTCGGGCCCCACAGGTCCGCCCTCGGCCATGTGATTTGGGTCAGCCTTGGTATACCGCGTCTTCACCATGGCCCAGGCTTCTCTGGCACCTTGTCGGTAGGCCGATATCTTCCATAATCAGAAGCGCTGTCGTGCTCCCTTGAGCTTCTCCGTAAGCTCTGCAACGCCTTCTGGAAGGGAGGCGGGTGGCCACAAGGCCTGGGCAACACCTTGCATCACCTGCCGAACTTGTTCGTGCAGATGTGAGAGCTCGGATAGAAGATCACCCACAGACCCGGGCATTCCCTCCGCGGGACGACCCATCAGGATACCTATAGACATAACGCTGTTAGTCGGCTTCTTCGCCGAACTCCTTCAAAAGGATTCGTTCAAGCACTTACTGAAAATGCCGCGCCGAAGCTGCTTATTCTCCTTCTCGGAGTCTGCAAGCTTGGCTCGAACGTCTTTTAGTTCCACTCTCTGCTTTATATTGGCGTCTCGGAGATTGTTGTTCTCCCGCCAAACCTCAATTAGCATGCGTTTGCCAGCCTCTAGCTGTCGCACAACATGCTGGTCCTCCAGATTTTCTCCGGATTCATCTGCAACATCTATTGTTAGATCTGCAGCCACGCCGCACACTATATGGTAACCATCATTCTTTAAAGTAAATGTTACCAGCGGGAGGCTTTTTCGGTTCCTACATTGCGGCAACAGTGGCCCGCAGTTGGGTCTTGCATTCCTCCAGCTCCTATGACAGCCTAGTATTCTTCTCTATAAGAACCTGCATGATAAATATGATCCTTAAATCAGTTCTGCTAACTGTTTCAAGTCTCAGGGGCTACTGATACATATAAATCGTCAGATTTACTTACCTGTACATCCTTTACATACTGATCCGTGGCTCTGGCTAGACCAACTTGAGCAGCATGGAGGTACGCCTCTCCAGAATTGAAGGCATCAAATGCCTCTAGTGAGAAACAAGCGTCACAGAGTACGGCCCGATGGCGCCTATGATTCATGGCGCTTTCCAATTCTAAGTTTGTAGTGGATAATCTATCTACATCCTCTGTAGGGGGATTATCCGGCGCCCGCCCCGTAACGGCTTCCGCCTCTATGTCCGGTCCTGGCGCCCGACTGGTGGAAGCGTGATTAGCAACATCGCCGGACATATTCTGGCGAGCATTTTTTTTGTTAAAGAAACACAGGCGTCATTACATTTCGAGAAAGACGACAACCACGGAGCATGGTTTTTGTTATACCTTTGCGTCGGCGTCTCTGTCCTGACTGCCTTCCTCTTTGGCTTACCCGGCCTCGGTGCCTCTTGTTGGCGAGTTGCTGCAGGTTCGGTAGGGCGTCCCGAATGCCTTCCCTGTAAAAATGCCATATGTATATGGTGGGTGAAGTGTCTAAAAGGGGATCCTAGTTTTTGGAGTTGGGATTTTTGGTTTTTCTTACGTGCGATGCAGGGAGCAGTCCGGGATAGTTGGCCGTAATGGCCACCATGGCATCCTCACATCTTAACTGATAGAACTGCCGGTCTATCAGCTCCACGAATATAACTGGATCTTCTTCAAGTCCAAAGTCGAGGGCCCGGTCAGGGTACTCTGGTTGTGGAGAAGGGCTGCTGACCTCCTTTATGGCTTTTCGCAGTTCCTATCGCAAAGTCGCAAGGTGAATACTTACGACAAATAATGCGGGAAAAATGGGAGTAAGGAGATATAACTTACCCAGCTTGGAGGATTGTACATGGAGAATCCGTCCCGTGGCCTGATGCGGATGAACTCCTCTTCCTCTCCCTAGAACAATTCAGACAGAATTTTTGCTAAAGCGGCAGCATTGTCCGGACCCTTACGCTTGCAGCGGGTGGCATCATCCACCCCGTTAAGACACCACAAGGGGTACCGACGATATTGAAGTGGTTGCACTCCCTGCATTATGCAAATCGACAAAACTTTGATTACTGTCAATCCTGATTGAGCTAGTGCTTTAATCCGGTTCATCAGATAGAGGACTTCTCCATTGTCTTCCACCTGGGGGCTCCATGGGCGCCAACTTCGGCGTTTCTTCAGAGGAGCTTTGTTGAACTCGGGAAGACCTCGCCGAACAGGGTCGGGAAGGGGAACGCCCTCCATATAAAACCATTCTGAAGGCCAGTCTTCGGACGACTTCTTCGGGGTATCGGACAGGTATCCGGTACCGGCGATGCGCCATATTTTGGCTCTGCCGACTTGATAAAGTGACCCCCTCTGTGTGCGAGGGACGAGGCAAAATAGCCTCTTCCACAGCTCGAAGTGAGCTTCGCAGCCCAGGTACAACTCGCAAAGAGCAACATAGCTGGCGATATGTAGAATGGAGGCAGGGGTGAAATTGTGTAATTGGAGGCCGTAGAACTCCAGGAGCCCACAGAGGAACGGATGAACTGGAAATCCGAGTCCCCTTAATAAATAAGGAACAAGGCAGACCTGTTCCCCCATAGAGGGACAGGGAAAGCTCTCCGCTTGCTCCCCACCATTGTAGGTGGCAAGCCCGGCTCGAAAGGGCACCATATACGCCGGAGGGAGAAATCCCTTAGTCTGTAGTTCGACTAATCGACTGTGCAGGACTGAACACCTCTCCCAATCACCGGGCTTAGGGCTACGGGGGTGGGAGGAGGAGCTGCGGAGGTCGGCCATGCTGGAATGGATCTTTCCGAAACGCACTTTGTTGGATTCTCGCTGGGGGAGGATGGTATGGATCGGATCTAAGAATCCCCATCCCTTTAATAGATAATTTATTTATCTGGCTAGGGGGGCGAATGTAAAAACGCCCTGGCGCCTCGTATTCATTCGACGCATGGGAGATAGCCCTTATTGGGCACAGAAGCCAAGAGGTCCAAACATTTATGGGACTAGACACTGCTTTACAAACGTTCGAAAGATGGAGAAGAACCCGCCTTGCAATGCCAAAGACAACACTGCGTGCCGGACTCATCGTCATTGAAGCCTGGTTCGGGGGCTACTGAGGGAGTCCTGGATTAGGGGGTATCCGGAAAGCCGGATTATATCCTTTGGCCGGACTGTTGGACTATGAAGATAAAAGATTGAAGACTTCTTCTCGTGTCCGGATTGAACTCTACTTGGCGTGGAAGGCAAGCTGGGCAGTATGGATATGGATATCTCCTCCTTTGTAACTGACTTTGTGTAACCCTAGCCCCCTCCGGTGTCTATATAAACTGGAGGGTTTTAGTCTGTAGGAAAACATACAATCATACCATAGGCTAGCTTCTAGGGTTTAGCCTCTCGGATCTCGTGGTAGATCAACTCTTGTAATACTCATATCATCAAGAATAAATCAAGCAGGACGTAGGGTTTTACCTCCATCAAGAGGGCCCGAACCTGGGTAAAACATCGTGTCCCCTACCTCCTGCTACCATCCGCCTTAGATGTACAGTTCGGGACCCCCTACCCGAGATCCGCCGGTTTTGACACCGACAGCACCCTTAGAGCTAGCCGAGCTTAAGAAACAACTCGATGAATCCTTGCAAAAGGGTTTCATCCGTCCTAGTTCTTCTCCTTGGGCTTGCCCCGTCCTCTTCGTCAAGAAGAAGGATGGTACGGACCGGATGGTTGTAGATTATAGTCCCGTTAATTTGGTCACAATAAAGAACAAGTATCCGCTCCCCTGGATCAACGACCAGTATGATCAGCTCGCTGGATACTCAGTCTTATCGAAGATGGATTTGAGGTTAGGCTACCACCAAATCAAATCAAAAACGGGACATTCCTAAAATGGCTTTTGTCACTCGTTATGGTCAGTACGAGTACACCATCATGTCCTTTGGTCTAACCAATGCTCCAGCTACCTTCTCCCGCTTGATGAACTCGATCTTCATGGAGTACTTAGATAAGTTCATCGTGGTTTACCTCGATGATATCCTTATTTACTCGAAGAACGAGAAAGAGCATGCCGAACATCTTAGACTCATGTTATAGAAACTTAGAGAGCATCGCCTTTATGCCAAGTTCTCCAAGTGCGAATTTTGGTTGCCAGAAGTGACATATATAGGCCACGTGATATCTGGTAAGGGCATTGTTATCAATCCCGAGAGAGTTCAGGCCGTTCTTGATTGGACTCCACCTGAAACAGTTAAACAAGTTAGGAGTTTCCTTGGTCTACCAGTTATTGTCGCTACTTCATTGAGAACTTCTCCAAAGTGGCCAAGCCTCTCATGGAACATCTCAAGAAAGATAAAAAGTTTGAGTGGTCCCCATAGTGTGAGTACAGTTTTCAGGAACTGAAAAGACGCCTGACTTCTACTCCCATACTTGTGCCACCAGATTTCACTAAAGTCTTTGTTATCTACTGCGACACCTCACGACATGGACTAGGTTGCATTCTTATGCAGGATCGTCATGTGATTGCCTACGCATCTCAACAGTTGCATCCACATGAGGAGAATTATCCTACACATGATCTAGAGCTTGCAGTCGTAGTCTATGCGCTTAAGACATGGCGACATTACCTTCTTGGTAAACGTTGTGAGATTTACACCGATCACCAGAGTCTTAAGTATATCTTCACCTAACCAGATTTGAACCTTAGGCAAAGACGTTGGTTGGAGTTAATCTCAGATTACGACTTAGGTATTACCTACACCCCAGGCAAGGGCAATGTCATGGCTGATGCGCTAAGTCATAAGTCCTATTGCAACAATCTTATGTTGCAGCAGGGCCAACCACTTCTCCATGAGGAATTCTGTAAGCTTAATCTTCACATTTCTCCTCACGGATTCCTTTCTACCTTGGTGGCGAAACCTACCCTTGAGGATCAGATCATTTCTAACCAGAAGTTTGATACGGGTGTTATCCGCATCAAGAGAAACATTAAAAAGGGAGTTGGTGGATGTTTCTCTATGGATGATCGAGGTGTTGTTTTCTTTGAGAATCGCTTGGTGGTTCCCAAGAATCGACATCTGCGACAACTGATCCTTAAGGAGGCGCGTGAATCTCCTCTCACAATTCATCCCGACAGTACTAAGATATATCAGGACCTACACCAGAGGTTCTGCTAGACTAGGATGAAGAGAGAGATCGCTCAGTTCATTGCTAACTGTGACATTTGTCGTCGCGTTAAGGCAGAACATCAAAGACCAGCTGGCACCCTTCAGCCTTTAGCTATTCCTGAGTGGAAATGGGATAAAGTTGGTATGGACTTCATCACCGGCTTTCCCAGGACCAAGAAAGGGAATAATGCTATCTTTGTAGTCATCGACCGTCTTTCCAAAGTGGCTCACTTCCTACCTGTTCGAGAGAATATCACCGCTAGTCAACTCGCTGACTTATATATTTCTCGAATAGTTTCACTTCATGGTGTTCAACTAGAGATCAATTCAGACCGTGGTAGTCTTTTCAATTCTCATTTCTGGGAAAGTTTCCAAACTGCCATGGGCACCCATCTTTCCTTCAGTACCGCTTTCCACCCTCAGTCAAGTGGTCAAGTGGAACGGGTCAATCAAATACTCGAAGACATGCTTAGAGCTTGTGTTATCTCATTCGGTATGGATTGGGAAAAGTGTCTTCCTTTCGCCGAGTTTTCTTATAACAATAGCTACAAATCCTGTCTCAAGAAAGCTCCTTTCGAGATTCTGTATGGACGAAGATGTCAAACACCTTTGAACTGGTCAGAAACTGGTGAAAGACAATTCTTTGGACCGGATATGATTCAGGAAGCAGAAGAGCAAGTTCGCATTATTCGTGAGAATTTGAAAACAGCCCAATCTCGTCAAAAGAGCCAGTATGACCGTCGTCATAAGGAAGTGGCTTATGAAGTTGGCGACAAGGCTTACCTTCGGGTTAGCCCTTTGAAGGGTACCCATCGTTTCGGTATCAAGGGCAAGTTGACTCCTCATTACATTGGTCCTTTTCGCATTCTCGCTAAAAGAGGGGAGGTTGCCTACCAGTTGGAACTACCCCCACATATTTCTCGAGTACATGATGTCTTCCACGTCTCTCAACTCAGGTGTTGCTTCTCGGATCCCATCCGCGGAGTGGACCACGAAATGCTTGATCTCCATGATAACCTCACGTATCGAGAGTACCTTGTTCGCATTCTGGATTAAGCAGAGCGTGTCACTTCATGTCATAACATCAAGTTTCTCAAGGTTCAGTGGTCTCATCATTCCGAGAGGGAAGCTACCTGGGAGCGAGAAGATCGTCTTCGACTTGAGTAGCCCAGTTTCTTTCCGTCGACTCCTGAATCTCGGGACGAGATTCTTTCGAGTGGGGGCGAGTTGTCACATCCCTAGTTCTGGTATGACCTAGACTAGCTAGTCATGTGTGCATCATGTTTAAATTTCATTTAAATTTGAAGTGGGGATTTTTGAAACCCTCAGAAATCATTTCTGGAAATAACCCAGATAAAAATTGCTCCAAAAAGGTCCAACAAAATGTTCATGCTGCTCCCTGAAAATATTGGTTAGAGGTAAAATTCAAACCAATATTTTATTGAGCTCATAAATGTTTATTTTGGCCATTTGGAATTAATGCAATACTTATTTGCATTGGATATATATGTGTTATATATTTTATATATGTCCAAAAATTATGTTAGTTGATGAGGAGCTCTGGAATAATATCACTAGCTCCTACAAAAATTGGCATAAGTAGATAAATTAGTTTGGTATTGTTTTTAAATCAAACAGATGTCAGAAAAATAGAAAAGAAAACAGAAAAAGGAAAACCCTTGCCTGGGCCACATACCTGTGAAGCCCGGCACTGTGCATCCTAGCTTGGCCCAGCAACCGGCCCAGGCCTCTCTCGCTCTCTCCAATCCTCCTCCCCGCCTCTGTCGCCCTCTCCCGCGAACGCTTGAGCGCCGTCGTCGCCACCGCTCGCCGTTGTCGCGCCCACCGTCACAGCCTCGCCCTCCCTTCGTGCCCAGACACTTCTCCTGCTCGTCTCAGACCACTCCGACGACCCACGCGACCAGGGATGCACTGCATCGCCGCAATCGCCATCGACTTCAACCTCCAGCATCGGAGATCGCCGTCGCTGCTCTATCGACTCCAGAGCCTCCCTCGAGCCGCTGAGCACGCCCGCCGAACCGCCGTGAGCTCTCCCCCGTTTCCCCTCTGACCCCGCGCTCGATTTCCTCATCGTAGCTCCACTCCCCGCCATGGCCGTATCTCCTCGCCGCCGTCCATGTCGCCGCCATCACGTTAGCCGCTGCAGCTCGCCCCCGAACACCCAGCCGTTGTCCTGGTGCCACGAGGGTGCCTCAGAGCCCCTCGGGTGGCCTCCCCAGGCCCCGCAGCCCGCTCCCGCCCGTAGCCGTGCTCCGGCCACCCCGCGTCCTTCGTCGCCTCCCCTGAATGCGCGAGAGCCCGGGCTACGACCCGGTGCCCTTAGCCGCCGCCCCCATGGCCTGAATCGCGGACACCGCCGCGTCCAGAGGACGCCGGCGATGACCTCGTAGGCCTGATGTGCGGGTCCAACCTGCTAGGTGATTAGCTCAAGGCTAATCACCATCTAACTAAACTGTTGAGAAATTGACCAGTGGGCCCCAGCGCCACTAACCCTGTAATTAGGATAAGTTAAACCCCCTGTTAAGCTATGACACCGACATGTGGACCCCACATGTCAGGTTTGACCTGTTCAGCGCGGTTGACTCGCTGATGTCATGCCTCTGTCACGCTGACGCAGTTATTCATTTTCTGGTATTAAAATAAATCAGGAAAATCCAGAAAATGATATAAACTTCAAAAATTCATAGAAATTCAACCGTAGCTCAGATTGAAATAATTTATATATGAAAAATTATCACAAAAATTCAATCTATCCATCTGTACCAGTTTCATGCATGATAAACCAACTTATACTTTCTGTATAGGTGAAAACATATAAATGGCATTTATAAAGACTTAACTTGGAGTTGCATTTGAATTCTTGGTTCAAATGGAGTTCATCCAAATGAATGCTAGCTACATAGCTCAAACAACATCACATCTACATGCCATGATCATGCATCATATTGTTGCATATGCTTGTGTATTGATTGTCGGCACCTTTCTTCTCGATAGGTCCTGCTCCGGAGAGTGTTCGAGAGTACATGTCTGAAGAGCAGTGTTCTACTATCGATTTATCAGGCAAGGAAACCCCCCTTGTTCATTCTGATATGATCCCACTCTCTCGCGCCTGCTCTCTTATATTGCATTATGACAACAGCGATTCAACTGCTACTTTATGCTGCGGTTGTTGAACCCATTCCTCTACATGACCTGTCATCGCCACAGTAATTAGTTGAAACCCACTAGCATTTGTAGGAGTTGATTGAGCCATGTTGTGTTCCAACCATGCCATGCATGCTATTGCTTAGAGTTGTGTCAGGTCTGATTCATTGGGAATGAATTGGAGTGTTACGATATGTTCTGGTGCTGATAGTTAAGTGTGTGAACATGATTTCGTAAAGGTAGCAGTGATGGGCCATGTAGGAGAACATGGTGGGTTGTCTCACTGGAACCGTCCTTAAGCACTGAGTCATGTGTATGTTGTCCAATGACTAGCTACTACCACACATTGGAATGCTTAAGTGACCCTCTCGACTTAATAACCAACTTGATATCTGTCAAGGAGTTGCAACTAGTTTCTGGTGTTTGTAGGTAGTGTTAGTAGTCTACCAAGTGGCACCCAGCTAGGTGGGCTTGGGACTGACTAGGCACAAGTGGCATGGTGTACCAAGAGTAGATCCATCCGGCGAGGTGGGCTTGGGAACCCTGCACACATCGTTTGGGGCCGTGAGTGAAACCCTGGCCGGATCTCCTTGCGGTTGGAACCTGGACTAGAGTCTTGTGTGGTTAGTTAGGTCGTGACCGACTCCATCGCCAGGCTTCCGCTTGAAGGTTGCCGAGATACATGATGTGTACATGGCGGTAAGTGGCGAGAGCGTATGTGAAGAAGTACACCCCTGCAGGGTTTTCATGATCTATTCAAATAGCCGGGTCCGCGGTTATGGACTTCTTGGATGCTTACGTGGTACATAGACAACTTGAAGTGCATACTCTAAAATGCTCAAGACAAGTGTGAGTGCTATGAATGGCCTTCTCGTAGGGAGACGGGAATGAATTCATAGCAGAGTATTAATGTGGTGATTAGTGGACTCGTGTGCGCCACCTCAAAAGAGTTACCAGCAGTCGTAGTACAGGATAGCCACTGAGTCAAAGCTCGCTTGCTGCGACTAAGCCCCACATTACCTTCTTGATACAAATGCATGTATGATAGGAGCTGATGTAAGTCTTGCTGAGTACCTTTGTACTCATGTTGCTTTATTTATGTTTTTGCAGCGGAGACTTCGGTCTTACTAGTAGTTCCGCTTGGACTTCGGTGAGTAGCTTGTTACCTCAGCTACGATCTTGTGCCCTTGGGAGGGTCTTGTAGATAGTCAGGCTTCTCAGCCTTTTTCTTTTGTAGTTGTCTATACTCAGACATGTAATGCTTCCGTTGCTTGTATGCTATGAATGATGGGTCATGTGACCCCTGTTTGTATTTAATGCTATGTGGATCTTCTGGGCCTGTATCTATATGAGTTTGCGTTATGTTGTGATGCCATGTTGTACAACACATACTTGCATGTTATGCGTACGGGTAATGTGTATTGCTATGTGTGGGATCCGACAACCTAGTTGTCTATCCTTGGTACCCTCTCTTATGGGGAAATGTAGTCTAGTGCTTCCACCCAGCCCGGTTTACCGGAGTCCTACTAGCCCATCACTACTGCTCCGGAACACTTAGACTGGCCGGCATGTGATTCACTTCGTTCCTGTGTCTGTCCCTTCAGGGAAATGTCACGCAGTGACATTCGGAGTCCTCCCTAGCCTGCTACAACCCGGGTTCCCGGAGTCCTGTTAGCCCAGTTGCTACAGCCCGGATTCACATGCTGCTGACCGACATGCTCGATGTTGTTTCATGTATGCCTGTCCCCGTAAGTTAGTGCCACTTTGGGTTCACGACTAGTCATGCCGGCCCGGGTTCTCTGTCATATGGATGCTAGCGACACTATCATATACATGAGCCAAAAGGCGCAATCGGTCCTGGGTCATGGTAAGGCGACACCCGTGGGAATACCGTGCGTGAGGCCGCAAAGTGATATGAGGTGTTACATGCTAGATCGTTGTGACTTAGAATCAGGGTCCTGACAGGGCGTGTCGCCAGTAAATCGCCAAGTGTCAGCTAGGTCTCAAGTAAACCGCCAAGTCCGGCCGAGTCATATTTCCGGCCGGGTCATACCGCGGGGTATATCCCCGACACCACAAGAATTGTTCAACTTACTCACCCATAGAGTGAGACAGTCAATGTCTTAACCTGAGTGGCCAAGCGTGAGCTCTACTCCCTAAATGCCAACCCTCTTCCAGACCTTGAAGATATTCCGGTAGTCCGTGACTTCCTACATGTCTTTCCAGAAGAATTGCCAAGAGTTCCACCTGACAGGGATGTCGAGTTCGTCATAGACATAGTAACAGGAACCATTCCAATCTCTAGAAGACCTTATAAGATTGCACCCCTAGAACTAGCTGAACTTAAGAAACAACTCGATGAGTCCTTGAAAAGGGTTTTATCCGTCCTAGTTCTTCTCCATGGGCTTGCCCCGTCCACTTCGTCAAGAAGGATGGTACAGATCGGATGGTTGTAGATTATCGACCCGTCAACTTGGTTACCATAAAGAACAAGTATCCGCTCCCCGGGATCAACGATCTATATGATCAGCTCGCTGGATCCTCAGTCTTCTCCAAAATGGATTTGAGGTCGGGCTACCATCAAATCAAAATAAAAAATGGGGACTTTCCCAAAATGGCCTTTGTTACTCGTTATGGCTAATACGAGTACACCGTCATGTCCTTCAGTTTAACCAATGACCTAGCCACCTTCTCTCGGTTAATGAACTCAATCTTCATGGAGTATTTAGATAAATTCGTCATGGTATACCTCGATGATATACTCATCTACTCCAAGAATGAGGAAGAACATGCCGAGCATCTAAGGCTAGTATTGACGAAACTTCAAGAGCATCACCTTTATGCCAAATACTCCAAATGTGAATTTTGGTTACCAGAAGTGACCTACCTAGGCCATGTAATCTCTGGTAAGGGTATTGCTGTCAATCTGGAGCAAGTTCAAGCTATCCTTGATTGGACTCCACCTAAAAACGGTTAAGCAAGTTTGGAGTTTCCTTGGCTTAGAGAGCTACTATCGCCGCTTCGTCGAGAATTTCTCCAAGGTTGCTAAACCTCTAACTGAACTCCTCAAGAAAGATAAAAAGTTCGAGTGGACCCCACAGTGTGAGTTCAGCTTTCAGGAACTGAAAAGACGCCTGACATCTGCTACCATACTGGTACCACAAGACTTCTCCAAGGACTTTATTATCTATTGCGACGCCTCATGACAAGGACTAGGTTGCATACTCATCCAAGATCGTCATGTAAGTGCCTATGCTTCACGGCAGTTACACCCACATGAGGAAAACTATCCCACACATGATCTAGAGTTGTAGTCCATGCACTTAAAACCTGGCGACATTACTTTCTCGGTAATCGTTGCGAGATCTTCACCAATCACCAAAGTCTGAAATATATCTTCACCCAACCGGATTTGAATCTCAGGCAAAGACGTTGGGTCGAGTTGATCTCAGATTATGACTTAGGGATAACTTACACCCCGGTAAAAGCCATTGTTATGGCTGATGCACTAAGCCGTCAATCCTATTATAACAACCTGATGTTACAACAAGGTGAACCACTTCTCCATGAGGAATTTCGGAAGCTTAATCTTCACATTCTTCCTCAAGGATTCCTATCTACCTTGGTGGCGAAACCAACCCTTATGGATCAGATCATAACCACCCAGCGGTATGACAAGGGGATATCTCAGATCAAGCAGAACATTGCTAGCGAAGCTGCTAAATGTTTCTCTGTGAACGATCAAGGTGTTGTCTTCTTTGAGAACCGCCTAGTGGTTCCCAAGAAACAACAACTACGGCAACTGATCCTTAAGGAAGATCATGATTCTCCTCTCACCATTCATCCCAGTAGTACTAAAATGTATCAAGACCTACGCCAGAGGTTTTGGTGGACTAGGATGAAGAGAGAAATCGCTCAATATATTGCAAATTGCGACGTATGTCATCGTGTTAAAGCAGAGCATCAACGGCCTGCTGGCACCCTTCAACCTTTAGCTATTCCTGAATGGAAATAGGATCAAATCGGTATGGACTTCATCACCGGGTTTCCCAGGACCAAGAAAGGGAATAATGCTATTTTTGTTGTCATCGACCGTCTTTCCAAAGTAGCCCACTTCCTACCTGTTCGGGAGAGTATAAACGCTAGCCAGCTGGCAGAGCTGTATATCTCTTGAATAGTGTCTCTTCATGGTGTTCCATTGGAGATTAACTCAGACTATGGAAGTCTCTTCACCTCTCGATTTTAGGAAAGCTTCCAAAATGCTATGGGCACTCTTCTCTCCTTTAGCACCGCTTTCCACCCTCAATCAAGTGGTCAAGTAGAACGCGTCAATCAAATTCTGGAAGATATGCTTCGAGCTTCTGTTATCTCATTCGGAATGGATTGGGAGAAATTCCTTCCCTTTGCCGAATTTGCTTATAACAATAGCTACCAATCTAGCTTGGGCAAAGCTCCTTTTGAAGTTCTCTATGGACGAAGATGTTGAACGCCTCTTAACTGGTCAAAAACTGGGGAAAGACAATTCTTTGGCCCGGATATGATCCATGAAGCAGAAGAGCAAGTTCGCATTGTTCGTGAAAAGTTGAAAACGGCCCAATCCCGTCAAAAGAGCAAATATGATCGTAAATATAAGGCCATGACTTTTGAAGTCGACGAGAAGGCTTACCTTCGGGTTACTCCTCTAAAGGGAACCCATTGATTCGGTATCAAAGGCAAATTGGCTCCTCTTTACATTCGTCCCTTTCGCATTCTTGCCAAACAAGGAGAAGTTGCCTACCAATTGGAACTACCTCCGCATATTTCTAGAGTTCATGATGCCTTCCACGTCTCTCAACTAAGGTGTTGCTTCTCGGATCCTATCCGTGGAGTGGACCATGAAACGCTTGATCTCTAAGAAAATCTCACATACTGGGAATATCCCATTCGTATCCTTGATCAAGCTGAGCGTACCACTTGATGCCACAACATCAAGTTTCTCAAGGTTCAATAGTCACACCATTCCGCGAAAGAAGCCACTTGGGAAAGGGAGGATCGTCTTCGACTTGAGTACCCCACCTTCTTCCCGCCAGACCCTAAATCTCGGGACATGATTCTTTTGAGTGGGGGTGAGTTGTCACACCCTAGATAGTTCATGCATTAGAGTGCTTGCATCATGTTTTAATTATCAGAAACTTGGAAATGGGGATGACAGAACCCCCCCCCCCCCAACACCCCCCTGAAACCAACTAGGGTTTACTAAAAATATTTTCATTGAACCTGAGATGCCCTTCTAAAATGTTCATCATCTTTGCCTTGGTCCTAAACCTCTGACAAAAATGGTGTACAAATTTCTAGGTCATCCTAAGGTCACTGGATTAAATCATTAGTTATTTGAATTCGGGAATTTAAATGCTAATAAATATTTTAAATGCTCAAATAATCCTAAACTAAAATGTTCCATGTTGGATTTATTCCAAACAGTGGCCATGTGAAGTTTGGTGATTTTTGAAAGTGCCTAGCTATTTTTAGAAACGCCACAAACTTGCAGGAAATAAAAAAAACAGAATTAAATAAAACAGAAGAGCTTACCTAGCCACAACCCACCTCCCGGCACACCTGGCGGCCTAGCACTGTGCTCGCCTGCGCCAGCCAACTACTTCCTCCCGCCAGCCATGCAGGCAAGAGGTGACGCCGGTGCGCGAGAGCTCGCCACCGCGCCACTTGCTTACCGCTTTGCCCCTGCACACCTGGGCGAGCTCCAAGTCGCCGCCCCGCCCCCGCAGACACCTCGCTCACTCCTCTCTCTCTCTCTCTCTCTCCCTCTGTCTCTCTCTATCTCGCCCTCTCCTCGCCATGGCCGACGCTGCCGCGCCCGCGCCACCATGAAACCCGCGTCCACCGTCATCCCTGCGCCGCGTTGCCATGTCCACGAGCTCTGCCGTCGTCCGCTTCATCGAGCTAGCCGAGCCTCGAATGCTCGCACGCCCTACGCCATCTTCTTCAACCTCGCCTTCACCAAACGCCGCCGGAGATCCCCTTCGCCGTCAGCTCTGCACTAGCTCGTCCCCGACCTTGCCGTCTGCCTCGTTGGGATCGCCGTGAGCCCTGCTACCTCCTTCCCCTCTCTGTTTGCCTTCTCGTGTAGCACAGCAACCGCACCAAGCTCGGCCGCACCCGCCGCCGCCACAGCTACGTTGGCTCGAAACCGAGCATGCCATCGTCTTCACCGCACCCGCAGGAACCCGTAGCACCGCTCCACGCTCCTCGCCGTGCCTCCTAGCGACGAGTTCGAGCTCGTCCGAGCTCTGGCCGCCGCCACGCTCGTCGTCGGCGTCGTTTCCAGCGACCACGAGTCCAACGACTAGCACCACTTGACGCGGCTTGCTCCCAGCTACGCGTAGGTGGCCTCCGCCTTCCATTTGGTCGTCGGAGTGCAAATCCTGCACTGCCCCACCGCGTTTGGCCTCGCCGGCGGCTAAGCGCCAGCGAGTTTGACCCCGCTGGCCGCGTTTGACTCTAGGTTGGCCCAGTTTGACCCTCCTGGGTCTATGACAAGTGGGACCCGCCTGCTAATTAAGTTAGGATTAGGACTAACTAAAAATTAGTTAAACTAGTGACACTAACACGTGGGACCCACTGGTCAGGTTTGACCTGGACTGTCCCCATTGACTATTGACGTCACCCAGATGCAATGCTGACACAGTAATTCAATTACTGGATTTATTCTTATACAGGAAATTCCATAAAATGTTCCAAACTTCGAAAATTCATAGAAATTAATCTGTAACTCCAAATGCAAAGGTTTATATATGAAAAATGATAAGAAAAATCCAATCTTTCCATCTGTAATGGTTTCATGCATGTTAGAACACTTTAACCTTGTTGTTTAAGTGAAACAAGCTAATGCACTAATATGACTTCATGTCATGAGCGTATATTTGAATCTTTGATTCAAATGGACTCAAAACAACCTGTTTTAGAATGCATTAGCCAAAACACAACCATATTACCATGTCATAGCATGCATCATATTGTTGCATATTGCCATGTGATGATTGTGTTCCTACGAATATCTGACTGAAGGTTAGTATCCTACTACCACTCCATCAGGCAAGCATCCCCATTGATCATATCGATACAATCCCATGTTCTCGCTCCTGCTCTCATATACTGCATTAAGACAACAACATTTCAAACTGTTGTGTGCAGCGGTAGTTGAACCTTTTCCTCTGCATGACCTGTCATTGCCACATTAAGTAGATGAAAAGCACTAGCATGTGTAGGAGTTGATTGAGCCATGTATGTGTTTCCTACCTTGCTATGCCTGCTATGCTTAGAGTTGTGTTAGGTCTAGTTCATCTGGGTGATGGGCTAGAGTGAAATGAATATGTCGGTAATGTGAGTGATGTGTTGAACACGACTTGGTAAAGGTATCGATGAGAGGCCATGTAGGAGTACATGGTGGGTTGTTTCATTAGAACCATCCTTAAGCACCGAGATCTGTATGTGTGATTTAAGAACCAGTTACTACCATGCATTGGGATCCTTAATTGACCCTCTCGGCTTCTTAACCACCCTAGTCCTCTGTCTAGGAGTTGTAACTAGTTTCTGGTGTTTATAGGATATGTGTTGGCGGCCGTGCATAGCGCTGACCCTAGGGGTGGGCTATGATGCGGTAGATACACCGTGGCCGGGTATGCCGGGCGCCCGTTTGGTGTCTTGGAATCCTGTACACATCGTTCGGGGCCGTATGTGGAAACCTCGGCCGGACTCCCTGCGGATGGAACCTGGATAGGCGATAAACCTGGACTAGAGACGGAGTGTTTAGGTAGGCCGTGGCCGACACACTCATTGGGCTTCCGCTTGAAGGTTGTCGAGTACATGTCGTGTAAACGACGATAAGTGGTGAGAGCGTGTATGAAGAAGTACACCCCTGCAGGGTTAACATCATCTATTCGAATAGTCGCGTCCGCGGTAAAGGACTATTTGGTTGCCTATACAGTTCATAGACAAGTAAATGGATACTCGTAAAAGCCTGAAGACAAGTGTGAGTGCCGTTGATGGCCCTTCCGTAGGATGACGAAGGAGGGTCCACGGTAGTGTATTGTTGTGGTGAGTAGTGGACTCGTGTGCGCAAAACATTTACAAGTTGCTGTCTCGTAGGATAGCTTAGCCAAGAGTCAAAGCTAGCTTGCTGCAATAACCACACTATCCTTCTTGAGAATGTTGCATGTATAGTAGGATCTGTTGTAAGACTTGTTGAGTACCTTTGTACTCATGTTTGCTTAATTACTGTTGTAGAAGAGAACACCACCCCCTCCGATGGGTTCTATGTAGATCTCGACATTGATGAGTGACTTGCCACCCAGGTGGTGATCCTGAGCCGTGAAGGGCCTTGTAGATAGACAAGCTTCGTCAAGCCTTCTTGCTTTCTAGTTGTCTGTACTCAGACAAGTTTGCTTCCGCATGTGCTTGTATGTTTGTATGACTTGAGTGTCGGGTCATGTGACCCTACCTGTATGAACATATGATATATGGCTCTCTAGAGCCTTCTAAATAAAGTACTTTGAGTTGTAGATTTTTGTTGTGATGCCATGTTGTATTTACACATATCGAGCATATTGTGTGTATGTTTGAAATGCTTGGTATGTGTGGGATCCGACAATCTAGTTGTTTATCCTTGGTAGCCTCTCTTATGGGGAAATGTGGTCTTGTGCTTCCATGAGCCATAGTAGTCCGCTACAGCCCGGTTCACCGGAGTCCTACTAGCCCAGCACTACTGCTCCGAAACACCTGACTGGTCGGCATGTGATTCACTTCATTCCTGTGTCTGTCCCTTCAGGGAAATGTCACGCGGAGACATCCGGAGTCCTATTAGCCTACTACAGCCCGGGTTCCCGGAGTCCTGTTAGCCCAGTTGCTACAGCCCGGATTCATACGCTGTTGACCGACATGTTCGATGTTGACTCATGTATGCCTGTCCCCGTAAGTTAGTGCCACTTTGAGTTCATGACTAGTCATGTCAGCCCGGGTTCTATGTCATATGGATGCTAGCGACACTATCATATACGTGAGCCAAAAGCCGCAAATGGTCCTGGGCCATGGTAAGGCGACACCCGTGGGAATACCATGCGTGAGGCCGCAAAGTGATATGAGGTGTTACAGGCTAGATCAGTGTGACTTGGAATCGGGGTCCTGACAAATAGAGAAAACGAGGGATGAAGTTTTGGCAAGTGTAGGACGTGGTGTGCGTATATCACAATTGGGACCCACATGTCAATAAAGGCAGAGGCAAAAAATTTGGAAATATTTTCTTTGCACAGGTGGAATCGAACTCGGGCGGAACAGCTGTCGGGTAGTGTCACTCGACCACTAGGCTAGTTCAGTTGTTTCGTTACTAATAAGGCACTTCCTCAGGTGGTCGGATCTCCTCATGCGCCTTTGTGCGCTCGCCGTGACGCCGCTGTCTGCCGTTGTGAACATGCTGAACAAATGAGAGGAATCTGGAGAGGACTGTACATGGAGAGGCGGACAGTTAGGACCCACCAGGTCTATGGTCGTACGCAAGCAAGTGCCTCATTGAAAAAAATACTTCCTCCTAATGCTATACTGACGTTGGGGTCCACAGGTTTGTCTACATAGTTACATTTTTAGGTGCTTCAACGTAGTTACTATAGGAGATAAATTCACAACGAAGCCAGGGAGCTGGCATGTATCATTTATTATCACTGGGGCAGCAAGTATCAGCTTGGTTTTTGGTTGCCCCGTCTAGGCTTTTTTTTTAACATGCATAGCCCACGACCTCGGATGGAAGGTCCATAGGCCTGTTTGTATTTTCTTGAGGGTCGTCATGTATCGACCGGCCTATGGACCTCCCATCCGAGGTTTTATTTTTCCTGAAAGATCGGCAGCCCAATTTATGTATTTTTTTTGGAGAAAACGCAGAGGTCTGTTCTATTTTTCTATATAAACATCGGCAACCCAACTTATGTTTCCCTTCTAACTATATTATATATATTTAAATTACTTTATATGTTGTTATATATTATTGTTATTGTCATCATATATTTAACAGATACTTACATATGTAAGAAAACAATATCCCACATCTTGTTAACTTATAAAAATAATTTCTTAACAATAAAATCCTAGATTTTTTTGGCGACGAAAATCCTGGTGATTGTGTACAAAAGCTTGGTAAGATTTAAGGACCAATGTAATAATAAATCACTTATTTATATATATATATATATAACAAAATGATCAGCCCTTGTTTATTTTTTGATAACATTGCTACGCTCTCCCCAACATTATAATTAGAATCAGCCTAGCAAAATCGTGTATTTCGAGAAAGTGCAAATGGCGTGTAATTTTTTAGGAAAACATAAATTGGTCGCATGGATGCTACATTATTTTTTCACCCAGCCTAGCTAATGGACTGTAATTCAAAAAAAAGAGATCAAATGGACAATAAATTCCACCCCGCAAAAAAAGACTCTAAATTCTGAAAAAATGGGTTGAATACGTGCCACATTTTTGGAGCCTGAAATGTGGGCAAATAGGCCGAAGCCAATGCAAGTCGTTGTCAACTTAGTCAAAAAATGATTCTAACATCGTTAGCCGTTGGATTTACATCCAATGACTGTCATCCATCTTCAATCTCTCGTCTTCTTCCTCTAGCGCCGCTGTGGCCACCTGCTCCCGCCTCCTATTGCTAGCAGCTCTGCTTAGCACGCTTCGCTGTGAAGCGCTACTCCACTGTTGGCCAGGCCATCCCTCTACCCCTCCACACCTCTTGTTCTTCTCCACCGACTGCCGAACCACACTGCACCAGAACCAGTTAACCCTCATACACCTCTCCGTCTGTGACTCTACTCCTGTGTCTTTCCATCTCCAGCTCGTTGCTGTCCGGGGCCTCACCGTCATCCACCACCTTGGATGCGCTTGGCGCGGAGTGGTCAATGTGGTCAACGAACGACACCATCGGAAGTAGACTGTGCGTGGAGAGGCTGACAGCTGGGTCCCTGGCCGCACGCAAGGAAATGCCTCCTTATTATGCGCAAAATAATGATTCCTCCACCTCACAGTTGGGACCCACCGGAAGGGCCTCTGTATTTCGCTAAAAAAATGTTCCCACCGCTGACAGGTTGGACCCACCAGCTATATCTTCGCACACAAGGAAATGCCTCCTTATTACGCACAAAAAAATGAATACTCCCCCTGCTAGTTGGGACCCACCTTGGTGGGAGGCTGACTTGTGGGCCTACTAAGTTGACGGGGACGGAGTGCTATGTCAACTTAGTCAATATGAACGATTCTAACTCCAGTTACCGTACGATGTCCATCCAACAACCGTAGTGCTTCTTCAACCTCTGGTCTTCTTGCTCCAGCCGCTCAAAGCAGTGCCGGTCGTGCCGCACGCTCCTGCCTCCCGTGGCCGACTGTGCTGCCGCGAAGGCCTCATCGCCCCCTACTATTCCCACCGCTGGCCAGGCCCTACGGTGACGGCAGCCTCACACCGCAGCCGAACCAGTGAACCCTCATACTCCTATCCATGTGGACTTCCACTTCGGCGTCTTCCCCGGCTCCACG
Source organism: Triticum urartu (assembly GCF_003073215.2). Classification (NCBI taxonomy): domain Eukaryota; kingdom Viridiplantae; phylum Streptophyta; class Magnoliopsida; order Poales; family Poaceae; genus Triticum; species Triticum urartu. Next base: position 338,636,412 of record NC_053024.1, on the reverse strand, counting down.
TAGTCCCCTTCCTAGTCCTCGCCGTCTTCCACAACTCTGGTGCTCTCAGCGTGGCGTGGTCAACGTGGTCAAGGAATGGCTTCCATCGGATGTGGACTGTACATGGAGTGGCTGACAACTGGGTCCCCGGCCGCAGCAAGGAAGTGCCTCCTTATTATGCGCAAAATAATTATTCCTCCACCTGTAAGCGGGGACCCACCGGACGGGCCACCGTATTTCGTGAAGAAATGTTTCCCCCTAACTGCTGGGACCCACCAGCTACATCTTCGCACGCAAGGAAGTGCGTCCAGGCAAAAAAAAATGATTCTTCCCCCTGACTGCTGGGACCCACCAGCTACATCTTCGCATGCAAGGAATTGCCTGACAGTCAGGACCCACATGGTCGAAGCATACGTAGCATGTACACGTCCGTACATCGGCCAGTGTGCAAGAAAGAAAATACGGCCACGTACGTGCATATGGGCAGGGTCTCGAACGCCTACTCGCGCATACGTATGGCCATGGCTCGTGTACATGGCTGGGTCGGAACGGAGAAAGTGCGGCGTCGTCGTGTTCATGGGGAGCCAACCGGCTGGGTCAGAACGGAATGCATTGTCGTGTTCATCAGGAGGGTTTGGACGGAACAGCCGATGGAAACGAGGCCTGGCGTACCGCAGAACGGTGGAAACGGCCTTGTGTTTGACCAGCCACGGTCGAAACGGGATCCTGTTCATCGGGAGGGGTCTGGCATACCGCAAAACGGAGGAAACGGGCCTCCTACGGTCAAAACGGGGGTACTGCTGATCGGGAAGGGTGTGGCGTACCGCAAAACGGAGGAAACAGACTTGTGTTGGAGTGCTACAGTCGAAACGGGGGTCGTGTTCATCGGGAGGGGTGTGGCGTACCACAAAACGGGACTCCACAGGATACTATTCATCTCCACCGTCGACCCTCTCCAGCCTCCACGGGCTACTGTTCATCCACCGTCGACCTCCTCCAGCCTGCACCTACGACTGTTCATCCACGGGCTCCTGTTCCTCCAGCCTCCACCACGCGCTACTCCACCGGCTACTGTTCAACCAACCCTCTCCATGGGCTCATGTTCAACCACACCTCCAGGGGCTACTGTTCATCCAGCCCTCCACCGTCTACTCCTCATCCTGCCCTCCACGGGCTGGTCCTGTTCATCCAGCCCTTCACGGGGTCCTGTTCATCCAGCCCTTCACGGGGTCCTGTTCATCCAGCCCTTCACGGGGTCCTGTTCATCGAGCCCCAGGCGGCTCGATCAATCGGGGTCCTGTTTATCCTGAGGCAACACCACGGGTGTCCTGTTCATCCACCCCACCAGGAACTGTTCATCCAAACCCCCCAGCAACGCTCACTGTTCATCCAGAGGCAACACCACGGGGTCCTGTTCATCCACCCCCACCGGGAACTGGTCATCCAAACCCCCCCAGCAATGCTCACTGTTCATCCAGAGGCAGCATCGATCAGCTTCAGTTAGCAGGAGTAGCGAAGGAATCGCTCAATCGGGTTCAGTTAACACCCATCGATCGATCACTCGGGTTCACTAACACGTAGCCTGTAGTGCAATCGCTCAGGTTCAGTTAGAGCCCAACGCCTCTCACCCACGCGCGTGCGTGTACGAGAGCAACGCGCATCGCTCAGCCCCGACCACCCACCGTAACCGGGAACACCCCAATATTTTCCTCGCCCTCGCTTCTACCATGGTTTTTTCCGTCATGGACGGCCCAAAGAATGTCATGCAGCTGCGTCTTCGGCCCGCCCAGGACAAAAAGCCCATTTTTTGTCATGATTTTTTGTCATAGAAGAAGGACCCCACCACATCTATGATGATACTGGGTTTTGTCACAATTATCGTCATAGAAGTGTCATAAGTATGACAAATTTTTTTTCGTTCTACCCAAAATGTCACGGATGTGTTTTTTTGTAGTGTACATGTGCAATAGCCTGGGCCAAATCGGTGAGACCGAATACTCCAAATCGATCCGTCCGAGATGAGTTCAGCAGAAACCTAACCCTAAGTTTTTGCATCAAAACTAATCTAAAGGAAGTTTTGATTGGATAGAAGGATCACAATTGCGGCGAGATACATGGCATTATCCTTTGTGCAAGAATCGGAGTTAGGGCAATAACGGCGGAGGCGATTCCCATTGACGGCAGTGGAGACCAGCGGCAGGAGGTCGCTGGCGACGACGATGATGATTGATACATCTCCAACATATCTATAATTTTTTATTGTTCCATGCTATTATATTATCAATATTGGATGTTTTATAATCATTTCATAGTCATTTTATATCATTTTTTGGAACCAACCTATTGACATAGTGCCAAGTGCCAGTTGATGTTTTTTGCAGGTTTTTTACATCGTAGAAAATCAATACCAAACGGAGTCCAAATGCAACAAAACTTTATAGAGATTTTTTGTGGACCAGAAGACACCTAATGGGCCAAGGTTGTGCCTGGGGGGGGTGCTCCGAGGATAGCACAGCCCACCAGGGCGCGCCCTGGTGGGTTGTGCCCACCTCGGTTACCCCCTCGACCGCCTCTTTTCTCTATAAATACCCCAATATTCTAGAAACCCTAGGGGAGTCAACGAAAATCAATTCCAACCGCCGCAGTGTCCAGAACCACCAGATCCAATCTAGACACCATCACGGATGGGGTTCACCACCTCCATTGGTGCATCTCCGATGATGCGTGAGTAGTTCTTTGTAGACCTTCGGGTCCGTAGTTAGTAGCCAGATGGCTTCCTCTCTCTTTTTGATTCTCAATACAATGCTCTCTTGGAGATCCATATGATGTAACTCTTTTTGCGGTGTGTTTGTTGGGATCAGATGAACTTTGAGTTTATGATCAGATCTATCTTTTTATATCCATGAAAGTATTTGAGTTTCTTTGATCTCTTTTATGCATGATTGCTAATAGCCCCGTATTTATTATACAATATATGGGTTTTGTTTGGCCAACTTGATCTATTTATCTTGCAATGGGAAGAGGTGCTTTGCAGCGGGTTCGCTCTTACGGTGCTTGATCCTAGTGATAGAAGGGGAACCGACACGTATGTATAGTTGCTACTAAGGATAAAACGATGGGGTCTATCTCGACATAGATAGATCTTGTCTACATGATGTCATCGTTCTTATTGCATTACTCTGTTTCTCCATGAAGTTAATACAGTAGATGCATGCTGGATAGCGGTCGATGTGTGGAGTAATTGTATTAGATGCATGCAGGAGTCGGTCTACTAATCTTGGACGTGATGCCTACATAATGATCATTGCTGGATATCGTCATGAGTATTTGAAGTTCTATCAATTACCCAATAGTAATTTGTTTACCCACCGTTTGCTATTTTTCTCGAGAGAAGCCACTAGTGAAACCTACGGCCCCGGGGTCTCTTTCTCATATTATTTGCCTTTGCGATCTATTTTCGTCTGCTTTTATTTTCAGATCCATTAAACCAAAAATACAAAAATACCTTGCTACAATTTATTTTATTTGGCGTTCGATCTATAAATATTTACAACTCTCTCACGTCCGTTTGCCAATTTCTGGTGCCGCTACCCGAAAGGGATTGACAACCCCTTTTACACGTGGGGTTGCGAGTAGTTGTTATTTGTGTGCAGGTGCTGTGTACGTTGTGTTGCTTGGTTCTCCTACTGGTTAGATAACCTTGGTTTCATATCTAAGGGAAATACCTACCACCGTTGTGTTGCATCATCCCTTCTCTTTGGGGAAATATCGACGTAGCTTCAAGCGACAACAAAAGGAATTTCTTGTGCCATTGCCGGGGAGGATCTTCAACATATACCAGGTTCCTAATCACAAATCTCATCTCCTCGCAATTTACATTATTTGCCATTGGCCTCTCGTTTTCCTCTCCCCCACTTCACAACAATTTTCCGTTTTATTCGCCCCTCTTCTCCATTCCCCATTTTCTCGTCAGATCTATCCGTGTTTTCGCTTCCTAGTCATAATGGCTAGCATGCCTACTCCTCGTTTGTCACCAGATTTTGAAGTTCGTTACTTTAAGCAAAGACAAGGAGAAAAGTTCAAAGATGCTTGGTATAGGCTTATGGAATCTTATCGTATTTGCAATTTAAAGGGGGATGCTAAGATCTTGCTTCATAATTTTTATATAGGATTGTCTTGGCATCATAGACAACTCCTAGATTATCCGCTAAAGGAAATTTTATTGAGCTTGATGCTAATGCTGCCTATGAAATTTTAGAAGGAATTTTTGGAGTTACACATCAAAAGAAGGGGTTTTCTTTCACCCCTGAGGGAGCTCAAATGTTGGACAAACTTTGTGATTTGCATAAACATATGGTTGAAATACAGAAATATAATGAACCCCTCAAACACCTTAATGGTAGTATCAATCGCATGAATACCTTGATTACTCTTTGCAATAAGCAAATGGATATTTTGGATCTAAAGATGGTTTCTTTTCCAGAGAATTTAGGGAAGCGTAAAGAGCCTCCTGGGTTTGACAAAACCCTTACAAAAGTTTCCAAAACTATGGAAGACAAAACTTAGATCCTTGCTTTATGCCTAGCTAAGGGCGTAAAACTATAGCGCTTGTTGGGAGGCAACCCAATGAAAAAAAATTATTTTTTCTTTTTGCTTCCTGCTTTTGAGTGTTTGCACAATTATTCTACTGTTATGATTGTTTTTTTATGTTTTAATTAGTGTTTATCCCAAGTAAAGCCTTTAGGATCTGCTTGGGTGATAGTTGTTTGATCTTGCTGAAAAAAACAGAAACTTTTGCGCTCGTGAAAATAATTTTCATTTTTAACCAGAGAGCGATAAAATACCCATTCCTTTTGTAGTGGATCAATAGACAAATTTCTCAGGCCTTCCTAATTTCTCAGAATTTTTGTAGTTAAATAAGTATTCTAAACAGTCATATTTCTACAGACTGTTCTGTTTTGACAGATTCTGTTTTCTTTGTGTTGTGTGCTTGTTTTGATGGCTCTATGGTTTTCTTTGATGAGTTATTTCCATAAAAAAGTTGGAATACAGTAGATATAATTCAAAAACAAAATATGAATTGGTTTGATACAGTACTTATAGTAGTGATTTATTTTTCTTGTACTAACGGATCTCACTAAGGTTTTGTTTAGTTTTGTGTGAGTGAAGTTTTCAAGTATTGGGTTATTTTACGATGGATGAAGGAATAAGGAGTAAGAAGAGCATAAGCTTGGGGATGTCCCGGCATCCCAGGCTATTATCCAAAAGAGAGCAAGCAACTAAGCTTGGGGATGCCCCGAGTGGCATCCCCTATTTCTTCTAACGACCATCGATATTTTACTCGAAGCTATATTTTTATTCGTCACATACTATGTGTTTTGCTTGGACGGTCTTGTATGATATGAGTCTTTGCTTGTTTTATTTTGTGTTTTAAGTATTGATTCCTTGCTGGACACCCCTATTGGAGAGAGCCAAAATTATGTCTATGGACTTGCTCTAGTGCTTCACTTATATCTTTTTGAGCACGGTGTGCTTTAGTATTTTTGAAGAATTTCTCTCTTGATTCACTTAGATTTATTTCAGAGTTAGTAAAATTTTCAACAAATTCTCTCTTGCTTCACTTAAATTAATTTGAGAGAAAGAAACATTATGCTCATGATCTTCACATATATTTGTTTGAGCTTATCAAAAGCAACATATGAAAATTAGTTCCAAAGTGATAGATATCCAAGAAGGATACAATAAAAACTTTCATGAAGATCATTGGACAAAATAAACTTGATTCTTAGTAATAGTTTTGAGATATGATGATGTGATATGTGGGTTATGTTGATGTGTAATTATGCTTTAGTAAGAATATTGGTGTTAAGGTTTGTGATTCACTATGCAAGCACGGAAGTCAATAATTGTGCAATGAAATTATATCCTACTTGTGGTGCATTATTCAGTGTTAATTATGCTTAATGCTCGCTTATGAGATTATTTGTTTCTTGGTTTGTCACTTTTCAATATTTTGCTAGCCTTCATTTTTCACTAAGTATGATCACTACTTGTGCATCCAAAACCCTTTAAACCAATTTTGCCACATGAGTCCACTATCTGTACCAATATGCGGTATTCTTTTGCCGTTATAAGCAAATTTGTATGTGCCATCTCTAATTTTCAAAATAAACTTCTCTTTTGTGTGTTTGTTTCGCTCGCGGAGCGGTGAGGGGTGGCTAATATTTTCCATGCTAGATGTGTTATTCTCACGATGAGTGTTTTTTCACTTGTCATTGCATGAGAGTAAGGCAAAGGTATTAGGGATGCCCAGTCCCGAAATGAAAAATGAATTTACTTCATGTTGTCAAATAATAAATTTCTTGGAAAGTGTTGGTATGAAGGAAACCGTGGATACGACTAGCGATGGAAAGTGAAAGTATGGTGGAAAAAGGAATAAACTTTATTTTCTGTTTGGGAACCGCCTATGATATATCTAGAATGGAAAGTGTTGGGAACTCTATGCCGTTTTCGTTGGTGGAAAGGATACACCTCCCAAAATGTTTTTATCTCTATGTTTTTCGCTTTGACCTCTGGCACCCCTACAAATCCCTACTTCCCTCTGCGAAGGGCCTTTTTTTACTTTATGAAATTTTTATTTTGAATTTGAGTCTCCATCTTCTCTTATAAAAGCACCAACTAGGAGGCACTATGATCATACTTGAACAATGGGTGTAGTTAATATGGGAGTGTGTTTCATGAATGGATTAATGATTGAGCATGATGGGCTAGGGATAGCTTATTTTAGCGTTGATATTTCGAAAGACAGGGTTGCTTGTTGATATGCTTAAGTATTTAAGTTACATGTCAAAACTGGACTATTTCTTTGAACAATATAAAAGTCCAAATGTCCATGCTATAAAGAAAAGAATATGATATGACATGTTAGGCAGCATTCCACATCGAAAATTCTTTTCTTATCACTTACCTACTCGAGGGCGAGTACGAGCTAAGCATGGGGATGCTGAAATGTCTCCAACGTTTCTATAACTTTTGATTGTTCCATGTTGTTAGATTATCAATCTTGGATGTTTTATAATCATTTTATAGTCATTTTATATCATTTTTTGGCACTAACCTATTGACATAGTGCCAAGTGCTAGTTGTTGTTTTTTGCATGTTTTTTACATCGCAGAAAATCAATACCAACAGAGTCCAAATGCGAAGAAACTTTACAAATATTTTTTATGGACCAGAAGACACCTAATGGGCCAAGGCTGCGCCTAGGGGGGTGCTCCGAGGAGAGCACAACCCACCAGGGCACACCAGGAGGCCCAGGCGCGCCTTGGTGGGTTGTGCCCACCTCGGGTGCCCACCCCCCGACCGCCTCTTTTCTCTATAAATTCCCCAATATTCTAGAAACCCTTGGGGAGTAGACGAAAATCAATTCTAGCCGCCGTAGAGTCCAGAACCACCAGATCCAATCTAGACACCATCACGGATGGGGTTCACCACCTCCATTGGTGCATCTCCGATGATGTGTGAGTAGTTCTTTATAGACCTTCGGGTCCGTAGTTAGTAGCTAGATGGCTTCCTCTCTCATGTTTGATTCTCAATACAATGGTCTCTTGGAGATCCATATGATGTAACTCTTTTTGCGGTGTGTTTGTTGGGAACGGATGAACTTGGAGTTTATGATCAGATCTATCTTTTTATATCCATGAAAGTATTTGAGTTTCTTTGATCTCTTTTATGCATGATTGCTTATAGCCTCGTATTTATTGTCCAATATTTGGGTTTTGTTTGGCCAACTTGATCTATTTATCTTGCAATGGGAAGAGGTGCTTTGCAGCGGGTTCGATCTTACGGTGCTTGATCCCAATGATAGAAGGGGAATCAACACGTATGTATCGTTGCTACTAAGTATAAAATGATGGTGTCTATCTCTACATAGATAGATCTTGTCTACATCACGTCATCATTCTTATTGCATTACTCCGTTTCTCCATGAACTTGTCTACATCACGTCATCATTCTTAGAGCGGTCGATGTGTGGAGTAATAGTAGTAGATGCAGGCAGGAGTCGGTCTACTAATCTTGGACGTGATGCATATATAATGATCGTTGCCTGGATATTGTCATGAGTATTTGAAGTTCAATCAATTGCCCAATAGTAATTTTTTTAACCATCGTTTGCATTTTTTCTCGAGAGAAGCCACTAGTGAAACCTACGGCCCCCGGGTCTCTTTCTCATATTATTTGCCTGTGCAATATATTTTCCTTTGCTTTTATTTTCAGATCTATTAAACCAAAAATACAAAAAATACCTTGCTGCAATTTATTTTATTTGGCGCTCGATCTATCAATATTTACAACTCTCTCACGTTCGTTTGCCAATTTCTAGCGCCACTACACGAAAGGGATTGACAACCCCTTTTACGTGTTGGGTTGCGAGTAGTTGTTATTTGTGTGAAGGTTCTGTTTACGTTGTGTTGCTTGGTTGTCCTACTGGTTCGATAACCTTTGTTTCATATCTGAGGGAAATACCTACCGCCGTTGTGCTGCATCATCCCTTGCTCTTTGGGGAAATATCGACGTAGCTTCAAGCGACATGAATGATCCGGAGACCAGGAGGGGCGGCAGAGCTGGGGAGGTGCGGTTGGAGGTTTGAAGTACTTTCCAAATTTCAACCCGTGGATATATATATATATACCAAGTCACTGTCGGTGTGATCGAGTGGAACGACTTGGTGCCACCAAGATGCAGAATCGCAAGCGGTTACTGCAACTCGGTGAGACCGAACTATTCTAATCAGTTGCACTGAGATGAAAACCTAGATCAACCCAATGATTCTGGTGGGACCGAAAGGGATGGATCGTTCAGACCAAGATGTCATTGGGAGGTTTTGGAAGTTAAGCCCTTGACGGATCGGTGGCTCTGAGTGCTCCTCACCCGGAGGGTCCGGATTCGACTTGATCAAACTTTGTGATGTAGCATGAATAGAGTTTGAGACGAGAAAAACATGGATAGCTAGAGGGTGTTCTTAGGCATTCTTATCCATCCATTTGGCAAAAAGAAAAGCCAAACAAACAAAGCAACAAATGGATGTCCTCGAATGGGAAAAATATGCAACCAACATGCTCACACAACAAGATAACAAATAAAATATGTGGCAAAGCAGGCATGGATACTCTAGCATCTATCAAGCAATTGGTGATGACCAAGTCATCTATATATGAGTATATAGACCAAGGAGTCAAATGAGAACATTTGAATCGTACGTCATACTCATCGTTTATGCACAAGTGGGGTTAACACTTTTACATAAAGCATTGTTTTGTTCACACCACTAGAGTTTCTTTAGCTCAATTCTTAGAGAAAAGCTCCCCCTAGATGTCATATCTCCCCTAAGAGGGATGAACTAACCTTGGGTTTTGTCGATGATGAGTTCATGTAGGTCTTGAAGATGTAGATGATCAATGTTGATGTAGATCATTTGGAGCAATCCTTTGGAGTGAGTTGCACTTTCAATACCTACATGGGTTAGTCCCAAAAGGAACATTCAAGGATATCCATAGACATAGAGTGAAATTCATATATGATGATGTCCATGAAAGCATTAGGTGTAACACCCCGTATGTAACATGCCATATTTGTATTCCAACTCTTGCCATTTTTGGCATTAAGTTATTTCATTTCCTCGTTGTAGGGTTTTTGTCTTCGTGTTGTTTTGTCTTGTCATGCATCTCATTTGCATACGTGTTCGTCTCAGGCATCCGAGCATTTTCCCCGTTGTCCGTTTTGCATTCCGGCGCTCCTATGTCCTCCGGTGTCCCTTTCTACCTCTTTTGCGTGTGTGGGTGTTCAATGTTCTCGGATTGGACTGAGACTTGTCATGCGGCCTTGGTTTACTACCGGTATACCTCCTGTCAAGTTTCGTGCCATTTGGACTTCGTTTAATACTCCAACGGTTAACCGAGGGACCGAAAAGGCCTCGTGTGTGTTGCAGCCCAACACCCCTCCAAAGTGGCCCAAAACCCACCTAAACCTCCTGCATCATCTAGATCATTCGATCACGATCGCGTGGCCGAAAACCGTGCTCAATTTGGAGTCTCCTAGCTCCCTCTACCCCCATATAAAGGCCACTCCCCGAAATTTTTGTGCAAACCCTAGTCCATCTCCCTCCTCCCGCGGCCGGACACGTCCGGAGCGGATCGGACGCGTCCTCCCGTCATGCCCCAGCCAGCCACTCGCAGCCATGTGGCAGGCACCCACATCGCCGCCGCCGCGGCTCGGGAGCCCGCAACCTGCCCCCGAGGCCCGTATCCGCTCCGCCGTCCGTGCCGCTCTCCTTCTCCCGCGCCGGCGACAAACCCCGCCGCCACCGCACCGAGCTCCGCCACCGGCGCCGCCCCGCTCTGGCAATCCATCCGCCGCGCCGCCCGAGCCAGGGAGCCGAGCCGCGCCGCTGCTCGCCGCTCCGGTGACCTCTTCGACCGCGGCCACCTCCGCCGCGCCCGGGGCTTGCGACCTGTCCGGCGTCCGGCTCCGGCCGCCGTTGTCTTCTCTCCGGTGAACAAGGATCCCGGCGAGCACCTGTACTATAGTACCCCGGCGAGATCCAGATCCATCCCCTCGGTTGACCTTTTCTCCCCAAAACCCTAGTTTTATGCAATCTTTGTCATGCCATAACTTCATCATCGTTACTCCGATTCGCGCGTGTAGCATATCAGAATGTTCGCCTCGACGAGTACTCCTTTTCATCTCATTGCATCATTTTCATTTGAGCTCATCTTGATGCCCGAAATGCTGTTGGAATAGGGCTATGTGATGTTAGTTTCAGATCTGTATCAGCAAATGCACTTTTGTCATTTTTGCCATGATTAATGTGTGCATGCTATGATCTTGAGCTCTACATGTCTTTTGAAGTATGCCATGCCATCTTTACAGGGGTGTATGCCATGGCATCTTTACAGCCCGGCCCGGCAAATGACTTCTCGAGTTTTCGTTCTGGATGTTTCTATCACGTTGGGCGACTATAAGTTCTTGTCTTCTAGCAATGTCCTTGTTGATTCGGATACTGATCTTATTCTCGGAATGGACTGGCTTTCTAAGCACAAGGCTCAACTTGATTGTGCTGCCAGGAAGACTCAATTGACACATTCGTCTGAGGATGTAATCGTCTTTGTCGCTCATGATGATACCATTTGACTGTGTTCACTCAATGAGAAGGGCGAGCTGGATGCCATCTCTCAGAGTCCAGTCGGTTGCGAATATCAAGACGTCTTTCCAGAAGAGCTTCCAGGAACGCCTCCTCACCGGCCAGTTGAATTTGTCATCGATCTTGAGCTGGGCACGCAACCTGTTTGCAAACGTCCTTACAAGCTTGGACCTGAAGAGTTGAAGGAGCTGAAGAAGCAACTCGACATTCAAGAGCATATGGGTCTCATCCGACCAAGTTCTTCTCCATGGGGTTGTGGAGTTCTTTTCGTCAAGAAGAAGGATGGAACAGACCGACTTTGTGTTGACTACCGTCCATTGAACAAGAAGAGTATAAAGAACAAGTACCCACTTCCCAACATCAATGAGCTTTTCGAACAACTCAAAGGTGCTCAAGTATTCTCCAAGCTTGATCTCCGTATGGGCTATCATCAGATTCGCATTCGTGAAGAAGATATCCCCAAGACAGCATTCAGAACAAGCTATGGTTCATATGAATACACTGTCTTGTCTTTCAGCCTTGTCAACGCTCCCCCAACTTTCTCTCGCATGATGAACTTCATCTTCAATGCCTACACAAATGACTTCGTCTTGGTCTACCTCGATGACATTTTGGTCTTTTCCAAGAACAAGGAGGATCATGTCAAGCACTTGCGTTTGGTGCTAGATAAACTCAGAGAACATCAGTTCTATGCGAAGTTTTCAAAGTGCGAGTTTTGGCTCGATGAGGTTCTCTACCTTGGACATATCATCTCTACCAAGGGCATAGCTATTAAATCCTGAGAAGGTGTCTGCAATTGTGAATTGGGAACCACCTCAGAACGTGAAGCAACTCCGCAGCTTCCTTGGTCTCGCAAGCTATTGTCAAAGGTTCGTTGAGAACTTCTCAAAGATCGCGAAGCCTCTTTCCAACCTTCTCCAGAAGCACGTGAAGTATGTCTGGTCTCCTGAATATGACATCGCTTTCACCACCCTGAAAGAGAAGTTAGTCACCGCTCCAGTTCTGACTCCTCCTGATGAATCCAAACCGTTTGAGGTCTTCTGTGATGCTTCCCTTCAAGGTCTTGGTGCAGTGTTGATGCAAGAGAAGAAAGTTGTGGCCTATACCTCTCGACAGTTGAAGCCCAATGAAAAGAACTACCCCACTCATGACCTCGAGTTGGCGGCAGTTGTCCATGCTCTTTTAACTTGGAGACATCTCTTATTGGGAAGAAAAGTGGACATCTTCACTGATCATAAGAGTCTCAAGTACATCTTCACTCAGCCTAACCTCAACCTCAGGCAGACTCGTTGGGTCGCGATGATTCAAGAGTATAATCCGAGTATCGAATATACACTAGGAAAGGCCAATGTAATTGCTGACGCTTTGGGCAAAAAGGCTTACTGCAACAGTTTTATTATCAAGCCTTACCAACCGGAGCTTTGTGAAGCTTTCTGTAAACTCAACCTTCAAGTTGTTCCTCTAGGATTTCTGGCCAACCTCCAAGTCTCTCCTACCTTAGAATATCAGATTCGTGAGGCTCAACTTCTTGATGCTATGGTGAAGAAGGTGAAGATTGGGATTGCCAAGAGTCAACCCAAGTACAAGTGCTATCGCCTTGATGACAAGGATACTCTATTCTTCGAGGATTGCATTGTTGTGCCTAAAGGTGACCTTCGCAAAGTCATTATGAACGAGGCTCACAATTCACTCCTCTCTATCCACCCTGGAATTACAAAGATGTACCATGACCTCAAGCAGTCGTATTGGTGGACTCGAATGAAGCATGAGATTGCTCAGTTCGTGAACGAATGTGATTTCTGCAGAAGAGTGGAAGCAGAACACCAACGACCAGCTGGTCTCCTCCAACCTCTTGCCATTACAGAATGGAAGTTTGACCATATTGAGATGGACTTCGTGACTGGATTTCCAAAGTCCAAGCGTGGCAATGATGCTATCTTCGTTGTCATCGACAAACTCACTAAAGTAGCTCATTTCCTGCCTATCAAAGAATGTATCACAGCAGCTCAGTTGGTAGAGCTATATACCTCCAGGATTGTCTCCCTTCACGGCATTCCGTAGTTGACTTCTTCACACCGTGGCAGCATCTTTACCTCTAAGTTCTGGGATTCTTTTCAGAAGGCCATGGGCACCAGCATTCGCTTTAGCACAGCTTTTCATCCTCAAACTAGTGGCCAAGTAGAGCGAGTAAATCAAATTCTTGAAGATATGCTCAGGGCTTGTGTCATCTCTTTCGGTATGAAGTGGGAAGATTGTCTTCCATATGCCGAGTTCTCATACAACAACAGCTTCCTAGCGAGTTAGGGCAAGGCCCCATTCGAGATTCTTTATGGCAGGAAGTGTCGTACTCCTCTTAACTGGTCAGAGACTGGTGAACATCAACATCTTGGAAATGACTTGATCACAGCGGCTGACGAAATGTGCAAAGTCATTCGTGATAATCGGAAAGCCGCGCAATCACGCTAGAAGAGTTACTATGATAGTAAGCATCGTGACTTGGCTTTCGAGATCAGAGACCATGTCTACCTCCGCTCTCCAATGAAAGGTACTCGTCGCTTCGGTATCAAAGGGAAGCTTGCTCCTAGATACGTGGGTCCTTTCAAGATCATCAGCAAGAGAGGCGATCTTGCCTATCAACTTGAGCTTCCCTCCAACTTTGCAAACGTGCACAACATGTTTCACCTGTCTCAACTCCGCAAGTGTTTCAAGACCCCTGACCACACCATCAACTTCGAAGACACTGATCTCAAAGAAGACCTATCTTATCGCGAGCACCTCGTTGCTATTCTTTAAGAAACTGAGCGCAAGACTCACAACAAGTCTATCAAATTCCTAAAAGTCAAGTGGTCACATCATTCCGACCGTGAAGCCACCTGGGAACGCGAGGATCACCTCCGTTCTGAAAACCCAGAGTTTTTCCAATCCAAGATCTCGGGACGAGATCCTTTCGTAGTGGAGTGTTGTAACACCCCGTATGTAACATGCCATATTTGTATTCCAACTCTTGCCATTTTCTTCACTAAGTTACTTTATTTCCTCGTTGTCAGGTTTTTGTCTTCGTGTTGTTTTGTCTTGTAATGCATCTCATATCATGTCATCATGTGCATTGCATTTTCATATGTGTTCGTCTCACGCATCCGAGCATTTTCCCCGTTGTCCATTTTGCATTCCGACGCTCCTATGTCCTCCGGTGTCCCTTTCTACCTCTTTTGCGTGTGTGGGTGTTAAACTTTCTCGGATTGGACCGAGACTTGTCATGCGGCCTTGGTTTACTACCGGTAGACCGCCTGTCAAGTTTCGTTCCATTTGGACTTCATTTGATACTCCAACGGTTAACCGAGGGACCAAAAAGGCCTCGTGTGTGTTGCAGCCCAACACCCCTCCAAAGTGGCCCAAAACCCACCTAAACCTCCTGCATCATCTAGATCATTCGATGACGTCGCGTGGCCGAAAACCGTGCTCAATTTGGAGCCTCCTAGCTCCCTCTACCCCTATATAAAGGCCACTCCCCGAAATTTTCGGGCAAACCCTAGTCCATCTCCCTCCTCCCGCGGCCGGACACGTCCGGAGCGGATCGGACGCGTCCGCCCGTCGCGCCCCAGCCAGCCACTCGCCTCCACGTGCCAGGCGCCCACATCGCCGCCGCCGTGGCCCGGGAGCCCGCAATCGGCCCCCGGGGCCCGTACCGCGCTGCCGCCCGTGCCGCTCTCCTTCTCCCGTGCCGGTGACGAACCCCGCCGCCACCGGCGCCGCCCCACTCCGGCAACCCATCCGCCGTGCTGCTCGAGCTAGGAAGTCGAGCCGCGCCGCTGCTCGCCGCTCCGGTGAGCTCGTCGCCCGCGGCCACCTCCGCCATCCTCCGCCGCGCCCGACGCCGGCAACCTCTCCGGTGTCCGACTCCGGCCGCCGTCGTCTTCTCTCCGGTGAACATGGATCCCGGCGAGCACCTCTGCTACAGTACCCTGGCGAGATCCAGATCCAGATCCATCCCCTCGGTTGACTTTTTCTCCCCGAAACCCTAGTTTTATGCAATCTTTGTCATGCCATAACTTCATCACCGTTGCTCCGATTCGCGGATGTAGCATGTCAGAATGTTCGTCTCGACGAGTACTCCATTTCAGCTCATTGCATCATTTTCATTTGAGCTCATCTTGATGCCCGAAATGCTGTTGGAATAGGGCTATGTGATGTTAGTTTCAGATCCGTATCAGCAAATGCACTTTTGTTATTTTTGCCATGATTAATGTGTGCATGCTATGATCTTGAGCTCTACATGTGTTTTGAAGTATGCCATGCCATATTTACAGGGGTGTATGCCATGTATTTTTTGTGATCTCTTTGGTGACTAGTACAAGCATGCAAAGTAACTTACCTAATGTTGCTGTTTTCAGGGACTTAGAAATATTCTAAGTCTCTGCCCTGTCCTTATTTTTATGCCATGTGTTCATGTTTCTTCCCAGTGATCCGTGCCTCTTTTGAGCATGATCAGTAATGATGTTTTGTAGATATGGTGGTGCTCTATACATCCATGTCTTTGTTTGCATTTATGGAGCACCCTAGCTTGAGTCAATCGAGCTCTACTTTTGCTATAAAATGTTCCTGACAGATTGTTAACATGTTTAGCAATTTTGCCGAGCTTATTGTAGTTGATCCATGCATGCTATGTTGTTGTTCCTGCCATGTTTAGCTTCTATGCCATGTCTACTTACTGGGTGTATGCTTAGTTTTTCATGTCTTGCCATGTGGTGAGTGCATCGAGCTCGTAAACATGCCTACTTGATATCTGTTTTGCCATGTTCCAGTTTTTCTCTAAGTCTGAATATGTTAACGATAATTGCTATGTTCACATGCAAGCAATTGTATTTTCTGATCTCTTTTGGCTTATGGTCAGTAAGGGACTTTTGTTGTACGCTTTGAGTAGCTTCATGCCATGCCTTGCCTTGCCATGATATGTTCCTGTAGCATGTTGTTTTCATGCTCTAAACATTGCTTCCTGATCGTAAATTCCTGACATGTTAATTTCTCTAAGTCTGAAACCTGTAATCTTTTGCACTTTTGCCATGCTTGTTTGAGCTTGCTATTGATTGAATTAGCCGTAGATCAGTGTTCATATTTTGTCAAGCGTCTTGAGTGGATCCCTGCCATGTATTCTGTTGTTATGTTAGAGTGCTATAGCATGTTGTTCTTGATGCATTCAGATGGTCTCGTGCTGTTAATCGCTGACCGGTGCCATATTTGTTTTGCTTGCCATTTCCAATCTGTGCATCCGATTCCGGTGATCTTTATATTGATTTTGGCCAAAATCAACTCACCTTTCTAGTGGCGCTCTTGGTTTTCCAAGTTGAGGCCTCGTTCCATCATTCCTTTCCAAATCATGCATATGCATCTCATACCGCGTCCCGCATCTCATGACATGTTTTGCATCATGTTGTTTGTGCATTGCCCATGGTTGATTGTGTCTCCATTTGCTTGTGTTCTTGTTTTGGGTAGAGCCGGGAGACGAGTACGTGTTCGAGGAGCCCATTGAGTACGTTTACGAGGATCAAGTCAACTTAGAGAACTTTGCAGGCAAGATGACCATACCCTCGAAATCACTTCTATCTTTGCTTGCTAGATGCTCGCTCTTTTGCTATGCCTATGCTACGATACCTACCACTTGCTTATCATGCCTCCCATATTGCCATGTCAAACCTCTAACCCACCATGTCCTAGCAAACCGTTGTTTGGCTATGTTACCACTTTGCTTAGCCCCTCTTATAGCGTTGCTAGTTGCAGGTGAAGATTGGAGTTTGTTCCTTGTTTGAACATTGTTTATTGTTGGGATATCATTATTATATCTTGTTTATCTTAATGCACCTATATACTTTGAGTTTATGATCAGATCTATATTTTGATATCCATGAACATATTTGAGTTTCTTTTTATCTCTTTTATGCATGATTGCTTATAGCCTCGTATTTATTGTCCAATATTTGGGTTTTTGTCATGGAATTGTCATGACAGATGTCCTAGAGCAAGGACTTAGTCCTAAGGCCATCGCAGTAGGAAGCTTAAAGGGGTTAATCGGGACAAAGGACATGAGAGAGTTTTTATACTAGTTCGGCCCCTTACGATGAAGCTAAAAGCCTATGACTAGTTGGGATTGGTATTGCTGAGGTTTCGATCTCCAAGAGGCTCAACTCGCCGGCTTGGTTATCGACTTGGTTGTTTCTTGCCCTAAGCCGGCACCGTCCCCTTATATACATGGGTTGACGCCCGGCGGCCTACAGAGTCCCGGCCAGCTTATAATCGTGTCTGGCTCGGTGACTTCCTTTACATGCCTTTCTTTACAATTATTTCCTTACATACGACGGTTTACTTATAATATCGGCCCTTAAGCCGCCCCCATCCCTTTGGGCCTTCTATAAGACTTAATAAACTACAATCTTGAATGTTTACTGGGCTTCTTGCGTAACCCGCCATTGAAGCTGACCCGGCCCCTCCTGGGCGGGTCTCAATTGATAGTAATATCCCAAACATTAGGCCCCAGGTTGACTTTGAACTTTGTTCTTTGTCAATCTTCCATACTTAGCCAAAAAATCCATCTTCTTATCTTTACTGAAATTTCCTTGTAACCCACCATGACGTCATCTCCGGATTTTTCAGAAACCCGCCACCACGTCATCTTTTAACGGATATTTATCTTTTAATGCCTTTCCAAAAATCAAGGCACCTAGGTAGCTAGATGACCATGTTTTGGTCTCCTCGTTTCTCGCACCCACTTATCAGTCTTTTCCTTATAAATAGGCACGACCAAGGTCTTTTCCATTCTCCCCCTTCGGTCGTCTTCTTCCTCTCGCTGCTTCTCTGTAGCTCGAGCTCCGCCGCCGCCGCAGATCTTGTCTTCATCGACTCAGTCCGCCGCATCAACCTGATTCGACCAAAATAAAACGCAACGAACCTCCGCTGCAACTTTGCATCTGTAAGTCTCTTTCTTCCTCGACATCAGATCTGCATTAGGACCTTCGAGTTCCTTGGTGTTCTTTGCTGTTCGTCATGAATTCTTCATAGATTTCATCACCATCGCCATTTCTTGATCTTTGGATTGTATAAAACCGATGTGCTAGTTATTTCGCACCCACTTCAAATGCAAACAAATTCCTTTTCCTGTTCAGAGGTTTTTTCTAGAACTGATGAACTCGCCAATATTAGATATTTAGGTCTAGAATATTTTTCTTTTCAGAACAACCATTTGATCCAAAATAATAATGATAGCTTGGTGAAACTTGTTTATGGCAACACTTAGTTGTAGTTGCTTTCTGAGAAAGTCCATAGTCATGGCGGCTTATCTCTCCGGCTTCCATTTCCTTATATGTCATTAGCCCTTAGTTAAGCCGCCATTGCTTGTTTTACATCTTCCACTTTTGACTGTTAACCTGACCGTAAACTGAACCAACACGTTATTTCTTCTTCAGTTCCTTGCACGTCATGCCGTCAAAGACACCCACTGTGTGTAACTGGGTCCCCTCATCCATAACTGAGGAACGGTTAAAAGAGTTCTTCATTGTTGGGTTTCTGCCTTCAAAAAATGTCATGGCCTATCGTGCTCCTGACCCGGAGGAAGAACGCCCCAATCCAAAAGACGGAGAAGTGATTGTCTTCACTGACCACATGAACCATGGCTTCTCACCGCCCGGTTCAAAATTCGTCAGAGAGGTCCTTCATTTTTCAAACTCCATCCTCAGGACCTTGGACCCAATTCCATTTCCAACATTTCCAACTTCCAAGTACTCTGTGAGGTGTATCTTCAGCAAGAGCCCACCGTAGAGCTGTTTAGGGAGTACTTTTATCTGAACCGGCAGACCAAATGCACTAACGGTCCTAGCTTAGAACTTGGAGGCATCTCAATTCAGCGCCGTCGGGGTGCTCTCTTCCCTTTCATCGTCTTACCAAGTCACCCAAAGGACTGGAACCAAACTTGGTTTAATTGTCACGATATTTCTCCAGCAAACGAGAAGCCTCTGCCGGGTTACCGCCCCGGTCGTCTTGTCTCCAAGTTCACCCTTCGCATAAACTCGCCGTTGCTGAACGCAAGAGGCTACTTCCCTCCATCGGAAGAATCAATGCTTTTATTGGGAAATGGTTTAACCGGAGTAGATCTAACCCGCTGCTGGATCTCATGGTGGGTTATTCCATTAGGCCGTCGATCAAAACTGATGTACGAATACGATGGAAGCCCGGACAAGTCTCTTCGTTACAGCCCAGTTGAACTCACCGAAGAAGACATTGTTGCAATGTCAACACTTTTGGTAAATGGGAAATATGAAGATTGCAGTATTATTGGGTTAAATCCCTTCTGCAAGCTTAACCGGTGCCAGAAGTAAGTACATTCTGATCTCTTTTTCTTTGTGTTTTTCTGAGCTATTATGATTTTATCACTGATCTTTCTTCTTGTCTTTATAGGCCAATTCTGACTTTTGGAAAGTGAAATATGACCACGAAGCTGCCAAAAAGGCGAAAGCCGCCGCCATGAACACCAAGAAGACGACCCGGAAATCAAAGAAGAAGAAAACCACCGTCGAGGATTTAATGAAGCTTGATGATTCATCTGACTCGGAGGTAGCCCTTGATTCCCTTGGCTAATTTTTTAACAATCTTATTGACACTGATCCTTACCAGGATGACACTGGGGCCAGTCAGGCCGGGGAAGCAGAGGTAACTATCATTTCCTCCGACTCAGATGTCAGGACCCCGATTCCAAGTCACATCGATCTAGCCGGTAACACCTCAGATCACTTTGCGGCCTCACGCACGGTATTCCCATGGGTGTCGCCTTACCATGGCCCGGGACCGTATGCGCCTTTTGGCTCACGTATATGATAGTGTTGCTAGCATCCATATGACAGAGAACCCGCGCCGACATGGCTAGTCATGAACCCAAAGCGGCACCAACCTATGGGGACATGCATACATGAATCACATCGAGCATGTCGGCCAGCAGCGTGTGTGTAACACCCTCGATGCGACTATACCTCCCACGTGTCGAGGCACGACTTAGAGACATAATCGCATTGAAGGCATATGTTGCAAGTGAGGTAATCTTTACACAACCCATGTAATACATAAGGGAAAGAGATACATAGTTGGCTTACAATCGCCACTTCACACAAATACATGAATAAAGCATTACATCATCCAAATACACTCAAGGTCCGACTACGGAACCAAAATAAAAGAAGAACCCCAAATGTGACAAAGGCCCCCGATCGACCCCAACTGGGCTCCACTACTGATCAACTAGAACGAAACAACACAAGGGCCAAGATCTTCATCGAGCTCCTCCTGAGCTTGGTTGCGTCATCTGCATGGTCTCATCAGCACCTGCAAGCTGGTTTTGGAAGTATCTGTGAGCCACAGGGACTCAGCAATCTCGCACCCTCGCGATCAAGACTATTTAAGCTCATAGGTAAGGTAAAGGTATGAGGTAGAGCTGCAGCAAGCGACTAGCATATATGGTGGCTAACATACGCAAAAGAGAGCGAGAAGAGAAGGCAAAGCACGATCAAGAAATCTATGATCAAGAAGTGATCCTATAGCAACCTATGCCCAGCATAACTCCAACAACCGTGTTCACTTCCCGGACTCCGCCGGAAAGAGACCATCACGGTTACACACTCCATTGATTCATTTTAATTAAGGTCAATCTTCAGGTTTTCTACAACCGGACGTTAACAAATTCCCATCTTCCCATAACCGCAGGCACGGCTTTCAAAAGTTCAAATCCCTGCAAGGTGTCCCAACTTAGCCCATCACAAGCTCTCATGGTCAACGAAGGAATAGACCTCCACCCGAGACATTCCGATCAGACTCGGTATCCCGGTAGAACAAGACATTTTGACAGGGTAAAACTAAACCAGCAACACCGCCCGAATGTGCCGACAAATCCCGATAGGAGGTGCACATATCTCTTTCTCAGGGCACACGGGATCGTCCAAACTTCCGGTAGGCCAGCCCAGAGTTTCCCCTGGTGGCCACCGGCGGCTGACAAGTTGGACCAACACTCAGAGGAGCACTGGCCCGGGGGGGTTAAAATAATGATGACCCTTGAGTCTGCAGAACCCAAGGGAAAGAAAAGGCTAGGTGGCAAATGGTAAAACCAATGTTGGGCGTTGCTGGAAGAGCTTTACTTAAGGCGAACTGTCAAGGGGTTCCCATTATAGAAGTAGTATCGACGGAACAAATGAACGGAGAAGAAAACAACATCTTCCACCTGAAAAGCATCTTAAAGGGAAGGGTCACGCGGAGTTGTTGGAAAACCAACAACGAAAAGAACAAGGTTGTAGTGGGCTTATGGAGAACATCCCAAAACTATGAGGTGAAATTCTGCCACCAATAGAAACGATATATTAGATTGATAACAACAAGGAGACGAGAAACTTATTCACCGGGAGGATAAATGAAGAAATTGGATCCTTTATAAGCACCATAGATAGCAACAATCCTTAGGGAAGGCTTTAGGTTAAATATAACCCAAGATACTACAAAGAAGAGATTGATGGATTTAAAATACCTCATTCTTAACAACATGTGGAACATGAAACATGAACTCAAATTATCAAGAATGACATAATACCACCTCTAATGATACGAAAGAAAGAATTGCACTCGGGATAGCAAGATGAAGAAAACTTGAGCTTCTTAGAAAAGAAAGGCGATGAACACTTCGAGAATGAATTAAATCATATATGAACCATCATGTAGAACTTCCGTGAAGAACTCCGGTAAACAAAAGAATGCTCAAACAGAAGGCAAGAGAAGATGGAAACACAAGGTGAAGACTTGCAATGATTAGATGGACCTTCGAGATGATATATTTGAGAGAGCTTGGAACTCCGGAAAAGAAAATATGAAACAATAGAAACCGAGAATTTGGTGAACCTCCGAAATAAGGAATTAATCACTTGAATGAACAAGAATAAGAATTATGTTATGCTTATCCTTCAACAATTTAATTGCTGACAAGCAACGGATTTGGCATACTACTTATTCTCGTAGAAAGGATTAAGAGAGATATAGCGCAAACTTGAGAAAGTCTTCAACGAACCACCGGTAGGATCGAAACAACGAATGAATTGGTATGATAAAGAAGGAAGAGAAATCTTAAACGGACCATCGTAAGGATTGAAAAAGAACGAATAAAAGATAACGAATCACCGGGAAGAATTATCAAATGGACGAAGATGCTTGAGAGATACAAGTGAATATAATAGATCATGGACCGATTAGAGATCACTTGAACGCTGCACCAGTAAGATCGGAGACTGATAACTGAAAGCTGAGAATGAATAAACCTGACTTGATTGACTCCGGATAACAAACTGAGAAGACTCTTAAATTGCTCCGGAAGGTTGAAAAGAATTCTCACGATCAAAACAATTACAAGAGGATGGCAACAAGCTAGAATCACGAATCTTGAAGAGAACAGAACAAGATTAAAGAGAAACTCTTCTTCGGTCTTCAAATATTGAGAAAGACGATGAGAACACCACCAAGACTTATTGAGGCACCGGAATAAAGAAGAATATAAAAGTTGAATCAACAATGAAATGAATTTGAAAGATCTTGGAAAAGGACATTTGACTGATGATAATTCATTCTTACGTCAAACTTTAGATGATTTGAGAATAACTCAGGGAGAATAAGAAGAGTCAGGTAAGATCCTGGGAAAAGACCTTTGCGTTAGGGCCCACTGAAAAGATACACCGTAGAACGATTTAAAAGATAGATTGCACCAGTTGAATTAAAGAACTTGAATGAGATAACAACCTCGAAATAGGTTCAACTGATCTTGAATGAAAAGACGAGCCTTCTGAGATATCTTGAGCACTTCGGAACAATAGAATAGCGAGCGGTGAAAGATTATGAGGTGCACCGGCATGAGAAGGTATTTGAAACGATGAAAAAAAGGCTATGATCAACACCAAAGCTTGATTTGAATCCACCGGAGAAGAAAACAAGTGAAGAGTGACGAACTTGAAGCTCCGTTAGAATCTTCATGAGAATCACCGGATAAGGGCATTGACGGAAAAGAATGGAGAGATTTCCCATCAATAAAAGGATACTTGTTAAGAAATCTAAATCGTTGAAGAAAAAGGGTGGGTGGGAGGGAAAACAAAAGCAACTTGGAGACGGATGAAACAAACACCGTTGAGAAGAACTGATAATTGATCTTGCGGAAGTTGAAATGGTCGGATCCACTAGAAGAGAAGCACACCGGTTAAAAAGGATTGACATGACAAACTCGATGATCGAGAAGGATTAGTATTCACATAGGAATATGAGACCACCGCTTAGGGAAGGCATGGAATCAACATTTGACTTCGAAGCAACTCGAATACCACAACTCAAAACAAAACAAAGGATTGGCTTGCAGAATAAGCCGGAACAAACATATGATAGAGATTTCGTCCGAAGTTTTCGTGGTGGGGCCTACACGGGCTCGATCGTACAACACCATCATGTACAAGGCAGTGCACATGACATACGAAGCGTCCCCGAGTCGGCATAGCCAAGGACTCTTTAAGACACAATGAGACCACTGTAAAACCGACCGTGAATAGGCGGACCACTAGACGTCGAACCGCAATTTCATATCATACATCTGTCGAAAAGATATCATAAGAGCTACTTGAATTCCCACTTATAAACTCCCGAACCTTTCCGGTTATGCAATCAGGTGTTGGGGATACAGGGGAAGCATAATATCTCACCCATATCTAGCAAATCCTACATCCAGCTGTATCCATCCTTCAACACATAACCAAGAAACCTTCGGAAATCATCTACCTCAACCTTCGAAAAGCATCCGTTATACAAGTTATGGCAATACTCCCAAACTCCCGCCCCAGTACTGGGTGGCGTCGAGGTTATCTCACCAACGAACTGCATAAAAGAGATTTTCGATGTCGATGTACTAAACTCAGGTATTCCAGAATTGCAACGATAAAATTATGACGACAACACCTCAGAGCTCAACTCCCCGGGACACTTCCACTAAACCCCTGACAGGAGGCACCAAGACAATGTTCTCATCATAAAACCATCGGAACGATTCCAAGATACCCGCGTGATTCTAAATTTTTTTTAGTGAAATTTGAGAAGAGAAGAATCAAAACTCTATGTCAGGATGCCTTACCAGAGCGACGAGGAGACTGGGAAGTAAAAGAATTCCTAAACTCTCCGATATATAATTCCTAGATGACTCAAAACATTTTTTCTAGACACAACTCGGCCACTAAAAACGATCAAGCAATGGGGCTCCTAAGGTCGGGGAAGGCTCTGATACCAACTTGTAACACCCTCGATGCGACTATAGCTCCCCCGTGTCGAGGCACGACTTAGAGACATAATCGCATTGAAGGCATATGTCGCAAGTG
The DNA here is from genome assembly GCF_003073215.2 of Triticum urartu. NCBI lineage: Eukaryota > Viridiplantae > Streptophyta > Magnoliopsida > Poales > Poaceae > Triticum > Triticum urartu. Next base: position 338,611,818 of record NC_053024.1, on the reverse strand, counting down.
AGGTAATCTTTACACAACCCATGTAATACATAAGGGAAAGAGATACATAGTTGGCTTACAATCGCCACTTCACACAAATACATGAATAAAGCATTACATCATCCAAATACACTCAAGGTCCGACTACGGAACCAAAATAAAAGAAGAACCCCAAATGCGACAAAGGCCCCCGATCGACCCCAACTGGGCTCCACTACTGATCAACTAGAATGAAACAACACAAGGGCCAAGATCTTCATCGAGCTCCTCCTGAGCTTGGTTGCGTCATCTGCATGGTCTCATCGGCACCTGCAAGCTAGTTTTGGAAGTATCTGTGAGCCATAGGGACTCAGCAATCTCGCACCCTCGCGATCAAGACTATTTAAGCTCATAGGTAAGGTAAAGGTATGAGGTAGAGCTGCAGCAAGCGACTAGTATATATGGTGGCTAACATACGCAAAAAAGAGCGAGAAGAGAAGGCAAAGCATGATCGAGAAATCTATGATCAAGAAGTGATCCTATAGCAACCTACGCCAAGCATAACTCCAACAACCGTGTTCACTTCCCGGACTCCGCCGGAAAGAGACCATCACGGTTACACACGTGATTGATTCATTTTAATTAAGGTCAATCTTCAGGTTTTCTACAACTGGACGTTAGCAAATTCCCATCTGCCCATAACCGCGGGCATGGCTTTCGAAAGTTCCAATCCCTGCAAGGTGTCCCAACTTAGCCCATCACAAGCTCTCACGGTCAACGAAGGAATAGACCTCCACCCGAGACATTCCGATCAGACTCGGTATCCCGGTACAACAAGACATTTCGACAGGGTAAAACTAAACCAGCAACACCGCCCGAATGTGCCGACAAATCCCGATAGGAGCTGCACATATCTCTTTCTCAGGGCACACCGGATCGTCCAAACTTCCGGTAGGCCAGCCCAGAGTTGCCCCTGGTGGCCACCGGCGGCTGACAAGTTGGACCAACACTCAGAGGAGCACTGGCCCAGGGGGGTTAAAATAAAGATGACCCTTGAGTTTGCAGAACCCAAGGGAAAGAAAAGGCTAGGTGGCAAATGGTAAAACCAATGTTGGGCGTTGCTGGAAGAGCTTTACTTAAGGCGAACTGTCAAGGGGTTCCCATTATAGCCCAACCACGTAAGGAACGTAAAATCCGGGAACATAACACCGATATGACGGAAACTAGGGCGGCAAGAGTGGAACAAAACACCAGGAATAAGGCCAAGCCTTCCACCCTTTACCAAGTATATAGATGCATTAATTAAATAAGATATATTGTGATATCCCAACAAGTAAGAAATGTTCCAACAAGGAACAACATCTCCATGTTCCAAAAAGGAACAAACTTCAATCTTCACCTGCAACTAACAACGCTATAAGAGGGGCTGAGCAAAGCGGTAACATAGCCAATCAACGGTTTGCTAGGACATGGTGGGTTAGAGGTTTGACATGGCAATTGGGAGGCTGACAAGCAAAAGGTAGGCATCGTAGCATTGGCATAGCAAAGAGCGAGCAAACTAGCATAGCAAAGATAGTAGTGATTTCGAGGGTATGATCATCTTGCCTGAAATCCCACAAGGAAGAAGAACGAGTCCATGAAGAAGACAAACAAACGTAGACGAACGGGTCCTCACAAACGCGACGTTATCGGAAACAACCCGAATAAGCACACCGGAAAGAAGCAAACAACATAGTAAACAACCATCACATAAACATGGCATGATGCACAATCAAGTATGATGCATGTCCGGTTTAATGAGGCATGGCATGGTAAAGTGCACAAGCAACCCTACAAATTAAGTGGAGCTCAATATGCAACGAGTTGCATATAGACACCACGTCGATTATTTAGTTCTCTCCCGTTTAAGTACTCAACCATATTAACTACTGGTTAACATGGCAAGAGGTGGGGCATAACAAAACTATACTATCTAAACAATTTAAATGGGGCCGGATATAACAAACAACAAATCCGATAAATCCCCATATGCCTTAGTAATTTAGTGCAACAACAATTTTTAAACATTTAAATGTTATTATCATGATGCAAATAACATGCTCAAGTTTTATGCAATTTTAAGAAAAGTTGACAAGATCATTATTATGAAGCATTTGTCACCATGGCGGAAACGAAAGGGGTGCCACGGCAACGAATCCGAAAATGATGCCACGGTAACATATCGGTTCCGGTAGCTCATGGAGATACCGGTGCAAAAGGTGGTGTGGCGGGAGCAGAATAACTAGAGATGGTGGGGTGATCCCGGTTACCGGGTGTCCCATGAGTTGATGATGGTGACAAGGCAAAAGAGGGGCAACGTGCACCGACAATTCGAGCACGGAGCAAGCATGGGCATCTCATACATCACACATGCATTCGTTCACGGGCAGTCGTCTCGGGGTTATACCTTCAAAGCGTGCGAGCGGAACAGTACTCGTTCGGTGCAAAGTAGAGGAAGTAGCCATTCTCGTACGCTCTAGGGTCGGCGGTAGAGGTTCTCGCGATCTCGGCGATGGTAGTGGTACATGCTCATCGTTGCACAAATTTCGTAGACGTTCATGTCATCAATGTCGTGGTACTTGGGGTCTTTGGACTTTCCGGTCCCTTCATCTCGAAGGGGTACTTGACGTTCTTAGCGATTCCGAAGACGAGGTAGAGGTACACTTGTTGTAGGGGTACTTGTCGGATCCACGGCGACGGTAGAGGTACAAATGTTCTCGCGGTAGTTGTCGGTCCAGTCTTGGTGTAGATGTACATCGCAAATGTAGTGGTACTCACGGACTTCGGCGCCGGTAGTCGTACACGGTTCGTAGGGGTACTTGGCGTTTTCGTGTAGCTGAACTTGAGGTGGTCTTGGCGTCGGACTTGCGGCGTTGAACAGAACCATGGCGAGGTTCAACAGCTACCCCACGTCCATGACGAAAAATGGAGCTCGGGCAGAGAGCCGAAGCAGCTAGCAGGGGCGTGTGGAGCAACAACATAACACTAGCAAAGGCCATGGCGACATGGAGCCTTGGGCGCCATCGGGGTGGAAGGATGCGGTTCCTGCTAAGCTCTCAGAGAGGCCGACCATGGAGGCAGGAAGGTGACGACGCTGGGGATCGATGCTGGGGCTCCTGCGAACTCCGGCAATGCAGATGACGAAGGGAGCGAGCGGCGCGAGGCTCCTGCTGGGCGCTCGAGGTGGCGCAGGCACGCCGGAGCCACCGGACAAGATGCGGGTCACCGGGAGGTTCGGCAGGGGTGTGATGACCATGGAGGTGGGGCGCAGCATGGCGGCAGAGCGGCGGCGGCTGCGGGGCGCCGGCGGCGGGGCTCCATGGCCGCATGAAGAGGAAGGGGGCGGCGCAGGTTGGTAGAGGAGGGCGGCTCATGTCCTCGGGGTTCCCTGCTCGCAAGCACAAGGGTGCAGGAGGATAGCCAGGGTGCGCGAGGGCATCGGTTGTAGGTGCGCGAGGGCATCGGTTGTTCGGATTTTTGGTGGAGCTCCGGAAAATGACGAAAGAATTTATGGGCAAAGTTTGAAGACCAAGAACTGAGATAATAAAGGCATGGGATATTTGCAAGTGTGTTATGGTTAATTCCAAATAAATGGAATAATTACTATAGCTCTCTAAATATCGAGAGGATATGTTGTAAAGAGAATCACCATGTGAATTCCCTCGGTTTAAATGGATCGAAGATCCATACGGTTTAATTAGTTGAGTTAAGAAAAGAAATGACATGATGGCATGATGACATGATGCAATGTACACAATGCAAAGATGAATGCAACAGACGAAACAAAACACACAACGAAACCCAGAAACCCTGGAAGGCATCTAAAGCTCCGGTCTTGGGGCGTTACAGTGTGAATCCGGGCTGTAGCACTAGGCTAACAGGACTCCGGGAACCCGGGCTGTAGCAGGCTAGGCAGGACTCCGGATGTCACCGCATGACATTTCCCGAAGGGACAGACACAGGAACGAATTGAAACACATGCCGGCCAGTCAAGTGTCCTGAGCAGTAGTGCTGGGCTAGCAGGACTCTGGTGAACCGGGCTGTAGCGGACTACTATGGCTCATGGAAGCACTAGACTACATTTCCCCATAAGAGAGGATGCCAAGGATAAACAACTAGATTGTCGGATCCCACACATACCAAGCATTTCAATCATACACACAATATGCTCGATATGTGTAAATACAACATGGCATCACAACATAACTCTACGACTTAAGTATTTATTCATTAGGCTCCGAGGAGCGAGAAATTACAAACAGGGGTCTCAGGACCCAACAATCATAGCATACAAATCAAGCACATGCGGAAGCTTAACATGTCTGAGTACAGACATCTACAAATGAAAAAGGCTGACAAGCCTGACTATCTACCAGATCCTGCCGAGGGCACAAGATCGTAGCTGAGGTATCAAGCTAAATGTCGAAGTCCACGCGAAACTACTAGTGAGACTGAAGTCTCTCTGCAAAACATAAATTAAGCAAACATGAGTACAAAAGTACTCATCAAGACTTACATCAGAACTAGCTACATATGCATCGGTATCAATAGGGGGGTGGTGGAGTTTAACTTCAGCAAGCCAGCTTTGACTCGGTGGCTATCTTAAACTACGACTGCAAGTAACTCTTTTGAGGTGGCGCACACGAGTCCACATATTCACCATTCAATACACCACTATGGATCCGCTCCCGTTTCCCTACGAGAAGGCCATCCATAGCAATCACACTTATCTTGCGAGTTTAGGGTATCCACTTTCACTTGTCTATGAACTGTTATAGGCAACCCAGAAGTCCTTCAAGCGTCTGCACACGACATGTGCTCAGCAGACTTCAAGCGAAAGCCGACGTGGGTGTAGACCACGACCTGACTAACCGCAGAAGTCTCTAGTCCAGGTTTATTGCCTATTCGGGTTCCATCCGCAAGGAGATCCGGCCGGGGTGTCCTCAACGGCCCCAAACGATGTGTACAGGGTCCCGAGACGCCAAACGGGTGCCCGGCATACCCGGCCACAGTGTATCTACCGCATCATAGCCCACCCCTAGGGTCAGCGCTACGCGCGACCGCCAACACATATCCTATAAACACCAGAAACTAGTTGCAACTCCTGGACAGAGGACGAGAGGGTCAGTAAGTCGAGCGGGGTCATATTTCAGGGCCCAAAGCGTGGTAGTAGCTGTTTCATGGATCACAAACACAGAACTCAGTTCCTGAGAACGGTTTCAATGAGGCAACCCACCATGTACTCCTACATGGCTTCTCACCACTACCTTTACCAAATCATGTTCACACACTTAACTCACACACAGTAGGACATGTTCACCACTTTCCAATTCATCCCCGATGAATCAGACCTGACACAACTCTAAGCAATAGTAGGCATGACAAGCAAACATGAATGAGTAGGCACATCAGGGCTCAAACAACTCCTACTCATGCTTGTGGGTTTCATCTATTTACTGTGGCAATGACAGGTCCTACAAAGGAAAGGGGTTCAACTACCGCAACATGTAACAGTTGAATCGTTGTTATCCTAATGCAGAAAAAGAGAGAAGGAGCGAGAGAGTGCATTTGTATTGCATGAACAAGGGGGTTTTGCTTGCCTGGCACTTCTAAAGGTATCATTGGGTCTTCATCAGTGTCAACGATCACAGCGTCGGTACAACGTCTATCGAGAGGGGACAAATACCGGCAACAGAGAAGGAAACACAATCAATGCAATGCACAATATGATGCATGGTCATGACATGTCAATATGTTGTGGTTTGCGCTAATGCAACTAGCAACATGTTAAATGGAGTTGGTTTGAACCCTAGGTTCAATCAAACTCCATATGTGAGAGTTTAAATTCTATTTATGTGAATTGGCCTAAACAGCAGCCATAAGTTGTTCTAACATGCATGAAAACGCCATAAACAGATTCCTTGAATTTTTCTGATAAATTTTCATATATAAATTATTTCATTTGGAGTTACGGTTTAATTTCTATGATTTTTTGAAGTTTAAGTCATTTTCTGGATTTTCCTGAATTATTTTCAAACAGAAATTAATTACTGCATCAGCATGACATCGTCATGACGTCAGCAGGTCAACGGGGCACGGTCCAGGTCAAACCTGACCAATGGGACCCACTGGTCAGTGACCCAGTGACATTTAGTGTCACACACAGGTGGGTCCGGTCAACAGCCACGTCAGCGAGGTCAACGGTGACGCGTGGGGCCACTGCGTTTAGATTAATCTTAATCTATTTTTGTTAGCTGGTTAGTTAGGCAGCGGGGCCCGCATGTAAGCGAGCCAGGGTGGTTATTTAGTGGTTCAATTAGCCGCTAATGACGCGCCCACGTCATCATCGCCGGCATTATAACCACCGGCGTAACAGAGCACGGCGAGGTTGCTCGTCCGGACAACTCCGGCAACGAGAGGTCGCGCGGTCGGGCGCGTTGGAAGAGGCGCAACGAGGCACGCCAGTTGGTGGCCTCGGGCGGCGCTGGGGTGGCGTGCAACGGCGGGGACGGCGAGTTGGGCGGCGGCCGGAGTACGTCGTCGATGGGGATCGGGTCTAGGGGATGAAATTAACAGAGAGGCGAGAGGGGAAACGACGGCGGCCTCACAGGGAGTAGAACTGGGGCTCGAAGAGCTCGGGGACGACCGGCAGGTGACAGATCGATGGCAGCTCCCTCCGGTGGCCGACGTTGAAGAGCAAGATGATGGCGCCGGAGCAGCGTGTCCCGAGCTCGCTTGCTTCGATGGATAGGCCCGCGACATCTTGGCGGAGCGGTTGGACGGCTAGGGAGGCAAGGGGTGGCTGTGGCCGCGAGGCAGCGAGGGGCAGCGATGGTGGGGCTTGGTCGGTGAGAGAGAGATGGAGAGCCAGGGAGGGGAGAGGTTGCGGGTGAGGGAGAGAGAGAGGTCAGGGGGTCTCTGGGCGTCTCCAAACGCGGGATCAGGGAGAAGGACGGGCCTCCAGCGCGAAGCAGGAGGTGGCCGTAGCTGCGCGTGCGTCGACACGCACCTACTCCTACTGGCAGGAGGAAGACGACGCGGTGGGGGTAGGTGGGCTGGACCAGGTAGGTGCGGGTAAGAGGCCTGGTGGGCTGTCGTTTTTCTTTTGTTTCTGTTTTTCTGTTTTGTTTTGTTTAATTGCCACTGAATTCAAATTCAAACAAATTTGAAAACAATGCCAAAACTCCTGTGGATAATTTTATGTCACTTAAGGTCTACTCCTCATATATATAAAATGTCTCAGGGCATTTGAAAATATATTCATTATATATTATGAATATAACTCCAAATTCAAATAGAATATTGATTTAAAATCAGAGCCTAAATAATCCCTTGGAAATGTTCCAAAATTTTGGTTTTATTTATAACTCTTGCCAAAATTGTCAGAGCTATTTCTAGGGCATTTTGGATTTACTGATTGCAATTTTAGGGTTTCTTGCCCTTTCATTAAAATGATTTCTGAGGCTTTCAATTTCCTCATTTCAACTTTCGGAAAATACACATGATGCAGACATGATGCTAGCCTAGAGCATTACCAGAAGCTAGGGATGTGACATCAGAGCCCTTACCAAGACACAAAGTTCGACGAGTCATCCGTAAAGTAAGGTTTTCTAACCCCTTAGATCACTTGGATCCCAACTTTCATTTGAAAAAGCAGCAACATGAAAACCACCGTGAAGCTGAGATTGAAGATGAACCGGCTGTCGACCTTCAACATACCCCTCGGAAACGCCCGAATGAGGTTTACTTTTACTGTCCTTAACTTGTTTTAATGAATCCTGCTAATCGTATTCCTTATAACTCCTTTCTTTTACCTTTTCAGGAGGTGTCTCGTTCTTCAGGCGACTCATCACAAACACAATTCCCGGCTTTCAAAACTGCCCCTGGGTAATGAGAAATCCTATTTTCTTCCAGGTTGATCAATTGTATCTTGATGCTGACTGTCCTGTAATATATATTTTTTCTTTAGCGGACAGGCTAGACCCAAGAAGGCGGAAGTAACAAAGCCGGCGGAAGAACCGCCAGTACCAACATCTGAACCGGCTAGGCCGCCTTCTCCATTAACTGTCGCCCAGAAGACCCGCCTATTATCCATGAAGCAAATCCTTCGGAGCCGTCCCTTGAAAAAGCCACTATGAACCCTTCCACAGTTGGACCGTCAAGCTCAACTAACCCCTCGTCTCCATGTGTTCAAGATGTTCAAATTACTGGGAGCCGTTTTGTTGAGCCGGGGAACCCAACAGTGTTGGCTCGGTGCACAGCTAAGCAGGAAGCGTTGGAGAGGCCGAAGGTTCGCTTTGATGTTGCCAACTACGACCGTCTTAATGCCAGTGACATCTTATTCGGCTATCTTAGTCATGTACACTCCAGTCATGAGTCTGAGATCGAGATGGTCAAGCAACTTCAGTTGAAATATGAGGTACGTTGTTTCCTGTTTACCAATATTCCTTCAGCCCCCAAGTCTGTAGATTATGAGAGAAATGGAATAACCTGTAGACTTAAAGTATAGGTCGAGACCTTTACCTCTGAATCTTTACCTGATATTCATAGAACAATACTTCACGCATAGACCCCAAGGACCGGTTTATTTTGATCATTAATGAACCGGTACTTTTGAATTTAAAACCATCTGCAAACTACTTAACATTTCGGCTTACCCTTGATAAACTTGCTGAACTGCGTACGTTAGCCCCCAAGTGCCAAGTGCTGTTACTTTGTAAAGGACTTGGGACTTCAAATATGTTGGTAGAGTCATAAAAATTTGATTTGGCATACATTAGCCCCCAAGTGCTAAGTGGTTTATTTGTAAAGTACTTGGGACTTGAATCTTGAAGTTGGATACAGGAATTTAAAACCAAGTCTTGACTTACCTGAATGTTTCACAGAATGCATTGTCTGAACTGAACTCTCAACTGACTGACGCAAAGACCCGGCTAGCGAGTCAGGAGTCAAAAATCAAGTCTTCCACCTCTAAACTGCAAATAAGCCTTTCTGAAATGGAGGATTTGAAGACCAGCTTTGCTGCCAAAGAAAAAACTTGGGAAGATGAAAAAACCCTTCTGACCCGGCGAGCTGAGACAGCCGAAACAGCTCTAAAAGAAATATCAACTGAGCTGAACGGTTTAAAAGGCCGGGTGTCTCAGATGGTTGCTGCTATCTTTGGTAAGCTGCCTTGTTTTGACCTTTCATGTATTTTATGCCAAACCAGAGTATAATCGGCCAACTGACTCTGTTAAAAAATATATGTAGGTCCTCGAAGTAAAAATCTGAGCCAAGAGCCGTTGATTAAACTGAAAGCAGTATACACCTTGTCTGAACAATTGTATATTGGCGCACAACGGGCTCTGGACGCTATCTCTCCTGCAAATCAAGGACCGAACCGGCTTAGCGTTGCCTTGAAGAAGCTGTCCATCCTTCCTACTAGATTCCAAGAAGTGAAACGCTCCTTCGCGCGAGCTGGAGCTCTGACTGCCCTAAGCCGCTCCAAGGCTTGGGTACCAGACCTATACCCGACGGACGTAGCAAGAGGTTATCCTACAGTGAAGGAGGACGGGTCTCCGTTTGATCAAGATGATTTCGTTGCGTGTGTGCGCAAGGTCCGGCCCCAGGCGACTAGTCTTGGAGATGACACCAATGTTGACAAGTACCAGCCGGGTTTTGATAGTGAAAATAAGAAGATGGCCACTCCTTCATACAAAGTAGCAGATCTGATCCCACCTGTGAGAGAAGATACCTTGGCCCCGGAGATTGACCCGGTCGGCCTGATTGATGACGAGGCCGAATTTGTCGCCATGAAGAGCTTTGATTGGTTAAAATCTAACTTCCAGCAAACAGAAGGTGGTGAACCGGCGAGAGAGGGATGATGATCATCTTCCTAGGCTTATAATGCCTTGTAATAACTTTAGTCAAAACACTGCATGTTTGCTTATGCTGTTGTGCATAAAATACTTCTTATGTGAATCTATGTTTCAGATGTCAATGTATGCATTGTTTAATGTTTGTCTCTCCAATGGTTGAACTATGTTCCTGTGAACATAAGGAAAAGACTAGCAAGGCGGTTTAGAACCAACTAGGCTTAAACACCTAATGTACAACCCATAAATTTACTTCAATAATAAAAACAGAGACAAATGTAAATAAACGATAAGGTTTAATACTAACTCTTGAGTTAACGCGGCAGGAAAACGCGTATAAGTAAAAATCATACCTTATCCTTGTAGATCCTTAAATCGCTGGTTTAAATTACCCGAGTGATGAATAAATAATTCAATATGTATGAAAAGTTAATAGTCCTTGAATACTCAATGATCATCATATCTTAGTAGCTTGTACCCTTGAACCATCGGCTTGAATAACCTGGGCGGCTATGTTGTCCAATAATTGAGCCGGCGAAGAAAACAAGGCTATCTTATTTGTAATATTGAAACAACAAAAGCTCAAAGGCAAGCAACAGATAATAAACATAATTTTAACTCTATATTCAAAAAGTTGGGGGTTTCTGATTCAAATACGATCAGTAAACTGGACCAAAGGGGTTAAGCTAAGGTTCGAATATGACCATATAGCCCCCAGTGGCTTGGGCGTTGCGCCGATCAAGAGGGTACCGATAGCTATGTTCTCTTTGGTTCGAATACGACCTATGGTTGAACAGGAAGCCCCCAAATGACCTTGAGAGGTTTTTAACGACCCTGATTCAAATACGATCCAAGTCGGACTCAAAAGGGTTTAAGCTATGATTCGGATACGATCAAGAAGCCCCCAAGTGAGTTTGGCCATGAGTCGATCAAGAGGGTTACGACAGCTATGTTCTCCTTGGTTCGAATACGACCTATGTCTGAACAGGAAGCCCCCAAGTGACCATAAGATTTACAACTAGATTCGGATACGATCATGAGCTGGACTAAAAAGGTTAAACTTGATTCAAATATGATCAGCTCCTTAATAGTCATTTGTGAATAAAAAATAATAAAGATACGTAATCTTTGGAAAGAAAAGAGACCGATGGTCTTACTTTATTGCTTATCATTGTATATACAATGTGAACGTATGAACATGATGAGAGCCGGTAGCTTAGGTGTAGTATGGCCGAAGTTGAGCGATGTTCCACGGCTAGCGGGTCTCTTCCTCCGACTTACGTGAGTCTTTGTGCTCTCGAACGTCAATGAGGTAATATGACCCGTTGTTTTAAGTTCTAACTGACCACAAAGGGCCATTCCCAAGGTGGGGATAACTTGTGTGTGTCTGACAGATCCTGGACGAGCTGGAGCACCAAGTCGCCTTCCTGAAAAGTCCTGGACTTAACCCGGCGGCTGTGATAATGACGCAGGTCCTGTTGATAAATTGCTGACCGCGCCGCCGCTAAGTCTCTTTCTTCGTCTAACAAGTCAAGCGCATCTTGTCTGGCTTTTTCATTGTTAGCTTCAACATAAGCCGCCACACGGGGCGAGTCATGAAGGATGTCACTAGGCAACACTGATTCTACTCCATAAACCATGAAGAAAGGTGTGTAACCCGTAGACCTGTTGGGCGTAGTGTTGATGCTCCATAACACTGAGGGTAACTCCTCTACCCAACAACCCGGCGTTCACTATAAAGGAACCATAAGCCGGGGTTTTAGGCCCTTCAGAATTTCCTGATTGGCTCTCTCCACTTGACCATTCGATTGAGGATGAGCTATGGAAGAAACATCAAGCCAGATGTGCTCTCGTTGACAAAATTCTTCCATAGCCCCTTGGGATAGATTAGTGCCATTGTCTGTGATGATACTGTGTGGAAAACCGAAATGGAAGATTACTTTTTTCATGAACTGAACTGCCGTGGCTGCATCACACTTACTCACAGGCTCCGCCTCAACCCATTTGGTGAACTTATCAACAGCCACAAAGAGATGTGTCTTTTTATCTTTAGATATTTTGAAAGGTCCCACCATGTCAAGCCCCCATACCGCAAACGGCCAAGTGATTGGAATCATCCGGAGCTCTTGAGCCGGCACATGCGCTCGTCGTGCAAATTTCTGACATCCATCACATCTACTGACCAGATCTTCTGCATCAGCGTGAGCCGTCAACCAGTAAAACCCGTGACGAAACGCCTTGGCCAATAAAGATTTTGACCCGGCGTGATGACCACAATCGTCTTCATGAATCTCACGAAGGATTTCTTGGCCTTCTTCGAGGGAAACACACCATTGAAACGCTCCGAAAACACTGCGATGAAATAACTCTCCATCCGAAATCGTCATGGACTTAGACGCCCGGGTTATCTGTCGAGCCAGGGTCTCATCCGATGGAAACTCTCCCTGGGTCATGTAAGCCAAGAACTGCACCGTCCAATCTGGGATGACGTGAAGAGCCACCACCAACTGCGCCTCCGGGTCAGGAACAGCTAAATCTTCTTCTGTGGGCAACTTGACAGAGGGGTTATGCAAAACATCTAAAAAGGTGTTGGGTGGTACCGGCTTACGTTGAGACCCCAGCCGTCTCAAAGCATCAGCTGCTTCGTTTTTCCGACGGTCAATGTGTTCCACCTGATAACCTTTAAAATATCCTGCAACAGCATCGACCTCCCAGCGATAAGCCACCATGAGAGGGTCTTTGGAATCCCACTTGCCAGATACCTGTTGAGCCACTAGATCTGAATCACCAAGACATCTGACCCGGCTCAAGCTCATCTCCTTTTCCACTCGAAGACCATGGAGCATTGCTTCATATTCTGTTGCGTTGTTAGTGCATGGAAACATCAACCGTAACACATAACAAAATTTATCACCTCGTGGGGAAGTTAATACAACTCTTGCCCCCGAGCCTTCCAATTGCCTGGACCCATCAAAATGAACAGTCCAATATGTGTTGTACGGCTTTTCTTCTGGCATCTGCATCTCTGTCCAGTCATTGATGAAGTCAACCAGGGCTTGAGATTTAATCGCAGTACGTGGAACATACTTCAGCCCATGAGACCCAAGCTCAATTGCCCACTTGGCAACTTGCCCAAAGGAGCAGAGCTAACCACAGTGATTGGATGTCCTTGAAAGTAATGCTTAAGCTTCCGGCTTGCCATGAATACCCCATAAACAAGCTTCTGCCCAGTGTGGATATCGTTGCTTAGACTCAATTAGCACTTCACTGACATAATAAACCGGCCGCTGAACCGGATGCTCTTTACCAGCCTCATTGCGCTCTACCACTATAGCCACGCTAACAGCCTGTGAGTTGGCAGCCACGTATAACAATAGCGGCTCTTTCTCAATTGGAACAGCTAAGACCAGCGGCTCAGCCAGTTGTGCCTTCAGATCCTCAAAAGCGGCGTTCGCAGCATCACTCCAAACAAAAACATCCGTTTTCTTCATAAATTGATACAGAGGCATAGCCTTTTCCCCTAACCGGCTTATGAACCGGCTCAAAGTAGCCACACGACCCGCCAGTCATTGAACATCATTGACGCAGGTTGGTTTGGCTAGAGATGTGATTGCCTTGATTTTCTCTGGGTTAGCTTCAATACCTCGGTTATACACCAGAAAACCCAAGAGCTTGCTGGCTGGCACTCCAAAAACACATTTGGCTAGGTTAAGCATCATCTTATAAACCCGAAGATTATCAAAAGTCTCTTTCAGGTCTGTGACCAAGGTTTCCTCTTCCCTGGACTTCACCACTATATCATCCACATAGGCATGAAC